>NC_036446.1:30882243-31188743 GCF_002775205.1 Xiphophorus maculatus | reverse complement strand
GAAACGAAATGGAAGCCACACAGGGAGTGAATTGGATGTCGCAGTTTTCTCTGGCTTGGAGCAAAGGCCGAAGCAAAGGGCCGATCAGAGTCAAAGTTGTATGAAACGCAGAGCAATACAAATACGTGCACACACACACATTTACAAAATATCACAGTTGCAGGCTTAATTGATGCCTGCCTCCGTATTATCACCAAAAAATTACAACCAAAGTTGTCTTTTTCTGATCACATCTATTTCTGCCGACATCCGCCATCAAACGCTGCCCCCCTTCCCTCTTTGGAGAGTCGATGAGGAGCATTGATTAGCATCTTCACACAGTTTCTCTCCACAAAGATTTCTAGTTGACAATTTTGTAAACACCATCTGCCGTTTGATGGAGACAAATATATTCAATTTATGGCAGCCCCTTGACTAAAAGCAAACAGAAACTTTTGTACTCGCAAAACAGCCTAATGGATTGAAGTGTCCGATTGCGCGGGGCGATGAAGGCGACAAATGAGCGACGCCGAGGAATAAAACGGATTCTGAAGCAACGCGTGACAAGCGGGGTAATGACACAGCGCGTGGAGGGCTTTCTTGTTTGAAGTGGATTACTAGGAGCGACAAAGGAAACAATGTTATGACAAAAAGCTGACAAGACGGCAGGAAGAAGCTGCTAGACCTCAGACAGAAATAGATTTTGTCTCATTTTGGGAACACGGAGGAGCGGATGTTAGCTTATTTACTTAACTTAGCAAGCTGAGGTCAGAAATTGCAATAGTGTCGATTCAAGGATTTTGCAGCGCAGGGAGAAGGAAAGCTGCTATAGGGCTTGACAAAGATTTTCAGTTGCATTTGCTTTCACCGTTAACTTCAAAGTAAAATACAATAACTCTGGAAAAAGTTAAAACTCTCAGAAGTCTTAAGCTGTATTTACACGGAATTAGGTTTACCTAGCAACCACACGTTGCTTGAAATAATGACAGAGATTGTCTGTGTTAATCCCAGGGAATCGACTGTCAGTAATTTGTAGAGCAAAAATTCCCCCACAAATTACTTACTATAATTTGCTGAACTCTGTTGTCATGTGATGATGCTAATCCAAAGCGAACAGGTATCTCTAGCCCCATTTGACCCGTCCAGGGTGTACGCCCTCCTTTTTGCCCGTTGACCACCATTGATAGACACCAGCCCCCCAAAAACCCTAAAACCCTAAACAGTTATAGAAAATTGATAGTTAGTGGTAATGCCCAGATTTGTTGTTTGGTAAACTCTAATTATGGTCCAAGAAGAAGCTAATGAGCTCTTGTAGAAGAGACTGTCAGAGAATAGAGAGGACAGAATCTGGGCAAACAGCGGACTGGATTCTGACGCTGAGACGATGGCGTGCTAGTCCCTGCGGAGGTCGTTGCCCAAACTGTACGCACGGCTTGATTGTGTTCTCAGAGATATCGTTCTACCCTCTCGCAATGTATGTTTTCACTAATGAGTTAAAATCGATCACATATACGCACTTGATGTTTACCGCACGCTTACAACTTTTACAACTAATTAGACGCCGTGGGGTTCTTTTGAATTCTGGAGGAAATAAGCAAAGTTCTTTCGTCTCTCGCTACAATAAAAATGCCTTGAGGCGGTGGGCTTCCACGAGATGCAGCTACTCCCATAACAAAATAACTAACTAAGGTCAAGTTTTGTAAAATAAAAGTTTTTGCTCTGCTACTCATTAAGACTCAACGTTTCAGTTCCTATTTCCTTTATTTAGTTCACCGCTGGACGGAAAAAAAGCGGACAAACCCACAGCAGAGCACAGCGTTAGCGGGAGTTTTGTTAAATGTTGGAGGCAAACGGCAGCACATTGGGAGAATGTTTGCAAATGAGATGGACCGAAAGTGAGAGCACAGTTTATGTCCACACTTAGTCCTAATTCATTAAGTCTGAGAATGCACTCTGAACGTTCGCCGCGCCATAATTGTCCGTGTAATTGGGATAAATAAAGCGCCGCCGAAATTTTCCGCCGCACACGTGTGTGCGTGTGTGGGCTTCCTGATGACAGACATTCAAGGGCCTTTAAAAAAAAAAGAAAACCAGACAACAAGGATGACAGCTAGGACAAAAAGAGACGGAAGGAAAGTGGGAGATGAAGATGAGGAGGAGGGGAAAAAACAAAGAAACAAAAGCTTCACACAGCCAGATGCTTTTAATGTTTGTTTGCTTTTTAAATGTATTTCTCTTTTATTGTTGTAGTTTCTCTCTGTGACAAGTAACAAGAATTTATATCTTGTGGCTGTAGGGATACTGACTTCTGTCCCCTCCTCCCATGGATTTCAGTATTTTTCTAGTTTTCATGTGGAATAAGTCAAAACAAAATGGAGGTCATTTGTCTCACGCTGCTGGACACCTACATCTTCACGTATTTTCCTGTGGAACGTAACTTCTAAGAACCAGCAAACACTTACCTACTTGCAGATTTTTTTCAAAAATGTTCAAAAGAAAATGCAGTTTGGGAAGCGGAAATGCCCTGGTGCTGCTTGATACGCTATTAGCTTACATTTGCAACGAAAATTAGCTCAGCTATTAGCGAATTAGCTAAGAAATGTGCCCACTACTGGAACATGGCATATTCTGGGGTTTCCAAAATTGTTTAAAAGCGCAATATTTTAGCATGTGGAAACTTCTCAGTATGAAGAAAGAGTTATCTCGAAAAATATAGCTCGCTTATTATTTTAGCCTTTAGCAAATAGAGACAATCACTTATCTCAGCGTCTGTTGGCAAACGCTGAGATAAATGATTTGCAGTATATGTAAATATCTGGTTTCAGCTTTACCTAAAATCAGGTAACGCTGAAACTGTGTCCAGCTAGAGATCGAATCATCTGACAGAAAACAAAAGCGTCAGCTGTGAGACTTCCTCAAACCTTCAACATAAGGAAGCCAAGCTAAAAAAAAAAATAATTTTTTTTTTGAGACAACAGGTTGGGGTGTGTCTGTGTGTGTGTGTCATCAGGTCTCCGATATTTGTGTGTGACACGGAAGGTGGCGGATGGATTCTAACGTCGTCCGGGAGATGGACGTGCTCCGTCGTGCACGAGCGAGCTCCCGGTTCGCTCATTGTCCACGCGCGTGACGTGGCCTATCACACCACTTTGTCACACAGTTGTAAACGCAGGAGCACCCACACACCCACACCCACACTCTCCATTTCAACTTTTAGATCAGAGTGCGCAAAGGGGAGGATGATGTCACGAAGAGAGATAAGGGGGAAAGAAGGAGCGAAATAGATTCTTATTCACCAGGGAGAAAAGTGAAGTGGTGGATTTGAGAGGCCTTTAAGAAGACAGAGCCACAAAAAAAAAGAAACTAGCTGCTTTCTATTCATGAACTGAACAAGAAGCACCTGTGTGAGGGCCAGAACACACGGCGCAAACATTCCCTCTGACTTATAGAAATTCCTTATTTGGAGCCTGCTGTTAAAGCTCCTCGAACATCTAAGCATCAAAATAAATCGTTGAGCTCCGGCAGCCTCCCAACCATCCTCCCAGTGCGTTTTTTTTTCTTTTTTCCTCCGTTGTATCCCTGCCAAGAGTAATTCACGGCTGCCGCTAGAGGAGCTTGTTGTACGTATACGTCTTAATGTTTCTGACAGCGGAGCTTTTTCATCAAACGCAGCCCACCCAAAGTCGAGTGTTAACAACACTTTTGTGCGTGTAAATTGCTCCGTCTTAATGCCAGATGAATGCAGCTCAGCTCAAAAGAGAGCTCTCTTCAAAAGGCTCATAAAGCTCGTTTTATGCCAAGGAGAAACAAAGCGGAAGTGACTGTTTCGCGTGAGTCGCGTTGGCTTTAAAGCGGCATCATTTAGCCTGAAAGCTGCATTGGTTAGACGTAAACAAGTGTCATGAGTGGTTATTTTAGACGGAGAAAGCTGGTTTACATGAGGTAGCAAACGGGTTGCTGCAGGTTGAAATCTTTGCATTTGTATATGAATATAAAGCAAGTCTATTAGCAGCAACAAAGTTATGCAAAATCCATTAGTTTATTGTTTATACCCACTTATCCTTGTCCAGGATTGTGGATGGGCTGGGGTCTGACTCCAACAGTCGTTGGGCGAAAGGCCCGATACACTCTGGACACACTGGCAGATGACCGGGCAACACAGAACATACAACCATACAAACACACTCATACCTAAGGGCAATTTAGATCCTTTTAGGTCAGACATGACCTAAAAGTCATGTTTTTGAACAGGACATGCAAAAGACTCCATGCAGACCCTTGGAAAGGATTCAAACCCAGAACCTTCTTGCTGCAATGCTACAATACTCCCAAATGTTCCACTGTGAACAGCCAGGAACACGACGATTTTCAAATGTTTCAATCAACGTTTTTCTAAAAGCATTTTAAAGTATCGCATCAGAAAAAGTTAATTGCAAAGGCAAAATTCGAAATAACTTCCTCAATTTTGCAAAAAATGTTTTATATTCACTTGAGGTGGTTTTTGGCTTTTCTGTTAAATAGTTAAAGAGGTAAAGGGGAGACAGAGACACATTCTGACATAGCAAACGTTCCCGTCCACTGCTGGCTTAAAATTTCAAAGTCCCAACCTCAAGGTCTGTAGCCAAGAGTGGCTGGATAGAGGCACTCCAGGCTGGTGAAGGTTCTGCTTTACCAGATCCATGAATCTAAGAGAGTCTAAGCCTTCAACTCAGAGGGGATAACTCTCTCTATTTCTCTGAGACGTGTGGCCCAGGCTAGTTTTGCAACCTCTAAAGCTCATTTATTACAGCCATGTGGAGCATCAACACTTGGCAAAATTGCGCTTTCCATTCATTTCAGTAACTGTATTTATATCAAAACCAGACGTTTTCTTCACCCCAACCATTGCTATTATAATCCTAACCTTACCGCACCTTACGACTAAACCTCAAGCCTGACCCTAAACATGGGGGCCCACCATGTTAGGATCAGGATTTGGTCCCCTTAAGGCACACTGGTCTTCAGAAGATAAGTAAAAATGTCAAAAATGGTCCTAAATAAGATAGCTAAACAAGTACACACACATATATAGACATACAGACCACTGTAAATTTTTTGTCTGGCCACTCCTCTGAAAATGTTCTGGGGTCGCCAGTGTTTGATCACAGGACGTAGTATTGCTGAATGAACACAGATTCATATGATGAACCAAATCATTCAGTCTCTGCTGTAGACTTTGTTGTTTATGTTCCTCTATTTTTTTTCAATCCTCCCCCTTAAACTCCTCAAAGCTGCAAGATGTTTGAAAGCTTTCTCGCATCCACTGCCCTTTTCAGATTCCTCCAGCACAACATTTCAAATGGATTCAAATCCAAGCCCTTGACTTTTTACTTTTCACAACTCTGCTTTGGTCTTTCAGAGGCACCTTTGTCGAATTTGCTCTTCTATTGAAGGGTCCTCCACAAATCCTACAGGAAGGAGATGCTTTGAACATCTGCCTCTTCAGACAGAAGAACGATGAACAGATGCAAAACGAACAGGAAGACAAGTGTTTGAGGATTTTCTTCTGTCACCCTTTATCTTAAAATTCCCATCATCAGCGCGCGCTGAACATGAGTAGCGATTGTGGCTGAACGGCTCTACGTTTGATTTATTCTCTCAGAGAACATGTTTGGAGCAGACCCGGGTTAAATGAAAGCCCAATGTTTCAAAAACCATCACAAGTGTTGAGCTCTGTAGAAGTTAGTCGAATTATTAGAAAAAAGGATTCCCGACCAGCAGCAGAAATAGTTCCCAAACTGTAAATTTCTTTACAGTTCAATAGTCTGAACAACAATCAAAACTGATTATGATGCACTTAAAAAACACTATTCGGTTTACATTATGCACAATTTCTATAAACGTCATTGGTCCCTTTTATGTCATCCCTCGTCATTAAAACACCAAACCATAAGTCTCTCCTTATGAACCATTTTGCCACAAACATCAGAAGAGTCAATATGATGAGTTGAGTTGGTTTTCGACACTAACTCAGCTTTGGAGATATGATCACTTTCTGACCATATTCAGAAAATATTTGACAGAGAAATCAACTATGTTAGCTCAAGTGTCACAGCTACATTTTTAAGAACCTCACAATTCGATTCAATTATTTGGGTCACGATTTGATACAATAATGAATGAAATACTTTGATATTAATTTAGTAATAGGTAGTATACAAAAAATTAGCGTACCGATTAATAATTCTAGGTATGACTTATGTTTTTCTGCCCATATGGTATACATTACTATACCAGTGTACCAGTGTACACATTGACATATTTGAGCAGTGAAATATCTTCAAATTAAACAATACTAGAACTAAGAATGGAGTCTTGTATTAAAATTGAAGTTAACTGTATGGAAATGTAAATAATTCTCCCTTCTTGTGGAAATTGAGATAACTCCTAGAATTTCTGAAACATTGTTTTTGAAGAATTTTGCCATTCTTGACAGACACTCCTCACCGGTAGGTGAACACCAATAACGTGAAACATCTGCCTATTTTATTCTTAGCACGAAAAGCATCCCATACTGATAAACAGGTTCTCCAAATTAACAATCAATAGACACATTCAGGCCAGTTTAATATCTGGTCATTCTTAGAATAAAAGAATGTGCAGTTTTAGCTTGAAACAAACTGTACCATCTTAGGCTGAGATTAATCTTATTATTTGGAGTGTAACCCTGTAAGACAGCCCTTGGGATAACGAAACAAGTTTGTTTAATTGCACATGTTTGACTCAAATAACAAAAAAAAAAAAAAAACTATTATGTTACATGTATAACATTATGAGCGTAGGCTGATCACCATTCATCATCTCTGGCTGTTTGTTTTTGTCAGGCCGTGACAGTTTAGGCTTGTCCCTCCCGTACCGACAGCTGCCTCTGCTGCACGCGCTCTAACTGCCTGCAGCGCTGCTCTCCTGTCGGCCAATCAGACGAGCCGCAGTCACAGACTTGCCAACGCCGGGACGGAGGCAACTCCCTGACCGGATTTAGTTAGAGCGAAACCAGGGAGAGGAAGACCGTCTCACAACTTGTAACATTTCTTTTCTCCGAAAGACTAACAGGTCTATAATGCACCCCAGCCGGGAACATGTTTGTCACTGAAGAAATACAAGAAATTGAATCAAACTTTTTTCTTCTTTTTTTTTTTTTTTAGAAAGTATTGCAGCTGATCCCCTTTGGTTTGTAAAAGCAAACTTCTACACCTGTCTGCTGCTTGCAAGTTATATTTGAATGCACAAAAAAAAAGACAAAACACAATGCAAAAAGGGAACTAGATCAAACATCTCCCACAATATTCATATACCTTAAATTCTCCATTTTACAACCACAAGCTTTAATGTTTTTGAGTTGATTTTAAGTGACACATACAAAGTAGCCCTTAGTAGTTTGCTTTAGTCGTTCGTTTGTGGAGGTGTGAATGTGCAATCGAGCTCTGATGCAGACCCAAAAAGCAAACTAATCTTAATAGTTACAACTTATTTCACGGTTTCCTTGAAGTAAACTTGAACTCACTTCGAATTTATGTGTGGATGCAAAAGCAGGAAGCGGACTATAGCACAGGGCATTCTGGGTAAATCCGACCAAGACAAGCGCATTCGTCTAGCGCTTGCGGGAGAAATGACTTGAGAAAACAGACAAAAGAGAAATCCTACAACGGCTAAAATCTGATGCCGGTAATTTATGTGAAAAAAGGCAAGTTCAATGTACACTCTTCTAAATCTGCCGTCTGAAACTGAAAAGACTATACCGCAACCATAAACCTCGTGAATTCTCACACCTGGAGAATTAATGAGAGAAGCTACAGAAGCCCGTAGTGTCTCTATAGGAGCTGTAAAGACTCGGCTGGAAAAACATGTTGGCACAACAACTATCATTGTCCAACTTTTATTGAGGCGAGAAGTAAGTGTGTCATTCTTTAAAAAAAAAAGTTATGTTACATCAAGCTACAGTTTACTGAACAAGAGGATGATGACGCTACAGTCAAATGAGAGCAAAATGAAATGTTTTGGCCGGTTTGGTTTACACGCGGTCCGAAAACTAATGGCTCCTCCATATTTTATTGGAAGGTGATCAGTTGATGTGTAGTAACGTGGTTGCAGACTGTTTCATAAATGACGTAGACCACCTGGGGGACACACCTTCCCACTTAAGCATACGGCACATCGTGTTTTATTCCTGCCGGGGTCAAAACGTTGAGAATCCTCAGTTTTCCTTTTACGAACGGTCACAGAAAGAGAGAGAGAGCGCCACACCTTTCTGGAGACATCCTTGAGGTTGCAATTTCCATCCAGGAGTTTTTAGCCACTTGACAATCTTTGTGGCCCCTTAGTAAAGAATTGTACAAATGTACGTAACTCTTCTCCATGTCGGATAAAGGTTCCTCAAACGTATGTATGCGGATACAAATATCGGACAGTGGAAGTGGACCACTGAAAGCAAAACATCAATATTGCTGTAAAACACTGACCAATGATATGACACTTCGCAGTGAGGAGAAGAATGGACAAGATGTTCAAAGATGGTGGATACCCACCTAAAAATATTTGCAGCTGCCTCTGGAGTGAAGAGATTGTGAAAATTATCGACTCACAAACACCTTGAGCTTCTGACGCGACAAGATTTAAAAAAAAAGCTCAAGGTATCTTAACACTTTTGCCAACATCACACTACTGTGAAAAGAAAACAGTCAGAAACCCATCAAGATATTTCGTTTTTATCATCTTTGTCGCATGGAGGGATTCTGGTTTTTTCATCCATCCATCCATCCATTTTCTAACCTCCTTGTCCCTAGTGGGGTCAGGAGGTGCTGGTGTCTATCTCCAGCTAATGTTCCAGGTGAGAGGCGGGGTCACCCTGGACAGGTCGCCAGTCTGTCGCAGGATTCTGGTTTTTATCTTTGCAAAAAAAATTAAAAATTGATGTTTGTTGTTGAAACTTCTAGACTTTTTCCCCCTGTAATGACTGAACATTTTTCCAATAATACAGAAACACTTTTCCATTTTCACAGCTGAGCTAAAATTCAATTTTTTTTATTTTTTATTATTCATCCTAGAAAGCTGTTTTTGTAGCAACAGCTGAAACTCTGACCATTAAAGCCTTTTCTCTTGAAGCAAGGCATCCCAGACAATAAAGTCACAAACTATCGCACACTGAGCCCACAGTGGCTCTAATGAATGACACTTTTTTTTTTTTCCTCAGACAGACTGTTGTGTTTTGAAGCTTAATGATAGTAACTGGTCAATTTACTGACTCGGTCAAACCTGTTGATGATAACGAGTAATGATTGAGGATGGGGGAGGGTTAAATCACAAGAGGTTAATACAAATTGGATTTCGCCATACAGCCTATCTACAATAATACTATTAAAACACAAGCTGGGCGAGGCAAGGAAACCCTCAAATCAATATCCGTTTTATTACCTAGCTTGAGTTGCCACCCTCTAACAGCGACGGCTCTCAGGAACTTTATGTCTGTGCGCGGCTATCTTTGCCATGTGTACCAGTTCATAAGCGTATGTCTCTAAACCGTCACCCCCACCGCGTTTATGCCTCACCGCTATCTTCGCTTCTGCCCCTGCGCCTCATCAGTAGCAGGTCTATCCGTCACGCCGGAGAGAGCATGACGTAGCCAACATTTTCATAATCATTTCCCCACCGCGCGCACACGGCCGCCGCCTCCCCCCTGCTCCAGACATCCCTTCAGGCGGTGTGAAGACTCCGTATCTTTTTCACCTCTACCCAGACGCTCTATCCGTGTGTGTGAGGGTGTGTTTGTGGTGTCGCTACACCTCTAACTGCAGCTATCAACTTGTGAGGCAGACACTTGTTCAGGCTTTAAGGGATGAAAGCCTCATCCATCGACAATTACAGATAAAACGATGAACTTTGGGAAACAGAGACCGTCAGGGTTGCTTTACAGTCTGGTCTTACTGGCCTTTGCAGTTGCTATGCTAACACGGGTTTTGTGTGTTCTCATCTGATACATCTTTGTAAGGGGCAGTATTAAGTAAAGTTAACTTTTTTTGTAGCATCATGTCATTCCGTCAACAAAAACAAACCTGGAGTGTTGTCTTGATTCTTTCATGCATGTTTGAGAAATCCTTTAATCTCCTATAGCAACCATTCAGCTGTGCAAAACGCCTGGGTGGACCTGGCCCTGCCTTTGAGTCGCAGCTCCTCCTCAGAGCTGCAGTTTCCAAGCTATGAGGGTCCGGCTCACGGACCAACCCTTCCCCACGGCTCCCCGACTCAGCTCCTTCAAACTAGCCAGCAGCAATTAGCAAACACCTGGTGGAACTGCGCCTCAGCTCAGTTTATTATACGAGCTACTTCTCAATGTAGCGCTGGCAAAGATGTTGTTAAAGGGTTAATAGAGGAGCCATGTTGTGACAGGCCTAGCTGTGATGACTTCCCGATGGCAGAGTTTCAGAAAGAGGCGTTTCTTAAAGAGACAGACACCCAAATTCAATGCATTAAATTGCAAGTCAAATTTCTTTTAAGTCATATTCAATAGCATTTTCATAACAGCTGAAGGTAACAGTTACGTGATTATGCTATAACATTATTTTATGTACTTGGACAACACAACACTAACCCTTTAATAGATAAAGTCATGGGTCAAAATCTGTATTTTGTGTTTTCTTAGCTTATTTGTTTTTGGTGAAATAAGGAATCTGATCTGACACAAAAAAACTTTAAGTATTTCACCCTTCACAGACAGTAACTGGCTAGAAAGAGGACAGGGAAAGACTCTACCTCTGCGCTGCCCCAGGAAATACGTTTTAACTGCAACGTAGCCCTCTGCTGTTTTTTTTTTTTATTACCTCTACGCAATTTGCCGGGGTTGAAAGACTTTTAATTTTTGATCCAATCCTCACTGTCCGGCTCATTACATGGCAATATACGGCTGGCATAAGGAGCAGGGGATGTGACGTCAGTGTGGGCTCGGGTGTTAAATGCTACCTGTCGGTGTCGAGGCTGTCTGGCCATGTAGATAGCCTCTTCTCACAGGCATTAGCCACAACTGGAGGAGTTCTCATCTCCTCCAGGGAGCATGCAGCACATCTGATAATAAGGCGTTGATAGAGGGAATTAGCTTGACGGTTTCTGCACCCTGATATAGCAACAGACCATGGGCGATATCAGGCTAAAGGGACAGACAGGAAGCCACAGATAGCAAACAGTAATCACACGTCAATTCACATATCGGTCAAAAGTGAATTTTGTTGCTAGGAGATTCGGCTGGAGCTTTTAAGGGTGGCTGGACTATGTCCTGCAGGGGATGATTTAGGTTTGTTGATTTCAGAAGAAAAAAAAAGTGAAATTAACTCAGGGATAGTTTTCACTCAAAAATGCAGGTTCTGACTGTCGGCTGCTTTAACGGTAAGCCTACAGCTTCAAAATCAAGCACAACCTACATTTACATGATGATTGGTGTTTTCATGACAGATGCTGAAAGGATGCTTTTAAAAAAGGCTAAAAATGGAGGCTTTTCCACCAAACCTGGTCCAGTTTTTTTAAGTGTTGCTGTAGCTTACTGAGCAGTGAAGACTTATTGCTGTTCCAGTTCAGCTTACTGCTGGGCGAAAGGAAAGAACTGCTCTGTCAGCAGCTACAGGGGGACAGTGGCGCCCCCAAGAGGTGCCATAGCGGGGGCATGGCCCCCTCTGGACCCACCAGAACAGAATGTCTTTCTGTTCACATCACAAATAGGCATACTGAGTAATCTTTAATGAAAGCGTAAATGTAAACGTAAGTGAATAAATAAAATTATATGTACAGTTTTATTTATTTATTTTTTGGTGGAGTGAAGATTTGAAATCTGAAGAGGTTTTGAAACGAAGCAGTGTGGGGAAACAGACGTGTAGACGAGTAGCAGTGTTTCCATTGACAATTTAATTGCGCAGTTTGACATTTTGTAAAATAAATTCACTTAACAAAAACACAGAAATTTTGAACAAACTGTTTTTCGATGAAAGGTTTTGCTCCTGGGATGAGGTGGATTTTTTTGGGCCGTATCGAAATTGGGTTTTTTTCTCCCCCGCCAATCACACCAGTCACTTGATCAACAACAGGATGTTGCTGCTGGCGCAAACCACGATGAAGAAAACAACAGGAAGTAGTGGGAGGATAATGGCGCTGCATGTTTTTTAGTGATTTATCTTGTGAACAGACGTATTGACATGTGATTTTAATTGCGATTCCTATCTAATAAAAACACCATAATTACAAAATTGTTTTTTTTTTAACATTAACAGAATATTGTCAAAGTTTTGCACATAATTGTAATGGAAACACAGCTAGTAATGTTATCTCAAAACGGTTTTAGTGCCTAGAACATAGCAACAGCGAATGCACCAGTAGTAAGTACAAGGACCAAGAAGGAAAAGGTTAGAAAAAAAAAAACTAAAGAAATTTTTATTGCCATATGTATTTATTTCATACATACAGTAAGGCAATACATATACCAATAAGCCATAGGAAGACACTCCAGAAGAACTGCCCTTTACAGTGACTTCAGATACTGAGCTTAGAGACACGAGATTTCTCTGGTTTTCAACCAGCCTGTACAGCCTCTGCAAAACATCTCTGTAGCCACGTTTATTTCAGATATGTAAATCAGTCCAACAACTCATAACAACCAGCGTTGTAGTCAATTTCATTCACAAATTTTATAGTAACCAAACCTGTCATTGGATCTACAGTCTCTTTTAGTTTTGCAGAAACTAAAAGAGAGCGTTGGATTTCTGGGAGGAGTATAAAAAATCCCAACACGAGTGAAGTGTCGGAGTCTCTTTAAAGCTCCCGAGATCCACGGGGACATCACAGAGCTGTACATCTTACAGCGAGCTTCAGATGAGGAGTAGCAGTGACAGTTTTCCTCTGGAAGCAGGGGATTGTTGTTTTTTTTTTTTAAGGTCACAATCAAGAGCCATACAGCGACAACAAAGGGAATTTATCGAAGCGCGCGCGGCTTCACGAGAAGCTTTGTCGTTTACGGCTAACGGCAGCTGTCGTCACACGGACGCTAACTGTCGCAATCGTCCCGAAAGGACCGTTATTCAAAGCAGCCCCGATGCTACGACTTCAACCGCCGTCTGTGAGATTGAAACGCCGTGATGAGGCAAGGGATCGCCCCGGAGGGCAGCGTCGGCCCGCAGGGGCCTGCTTAAAGAGAAAATTCTGGGATTTTCACAGCTTGCGCCATTTGATTGTAGCTCCATGCTGACACACTAAAGGAACTAACTCGAGAAACATCCAAAATGCACACACACACAAAAAAATAAAACGTGTTCCGCAGTACAACGCCATTGTGTCTCTTAAGGGGGGAGGCTTTGAGATGTTTGTAAGAATAATCCCTAAAAGTAGAGAAGATCTACAAAAATGTCTATCAGACTACAGTTATCTTTTGGTTCTTTCGCATTGGCAGAGATGTACAGGGAGAGTTCAGGGTTTGTTATGTAAGGTTCTGTTAAAAAGGTTCTCAGCACTTAATGTCTTGTTGTCACAGAAGCCTTAAGCGGGCTAAAAATGTTTGCATTTTCACGGGAGTTTATCCACATGCAATTTTATGAACCTTTAAATTGTCATCTTGCTGATTTGGGAGGCTATTTACATAGAAGTATATAAGTATTTACACAGGAAATGTAGCTTGGAGGCAGTGTGACACTAATTATCGAGCTGTGTGAAGCACATAAGCTAAATGGAACAAAGTCATTTTCCAGTCACAGTTACTAGCTTCTAGAAAAATATGGCAGTGTAAAAGTCCATAAAACAGTGTTCACATAAACTCTAAATTGTTATTCATTTTTATACCACTTTACTTCCATATCAGGAAGTTACTCTGAATCTATCTGTACGCGACTCTAATAGACTGGACAAAATCATCAGGAAAGCTGGCTCTGTACTGGGACTAAGGCTGGAGTCCCTGGAAACTGTGGTGGAGAGGAGGACACTGAAGAAGGTTCTGTCTATTATGGACAATAAACAGCAGCCTCTCCACCACATAGTGGACAGACAGCGGAGCACCTTCTCACATAGGCTGCTCCAGCTCCGCTGTCGTAGGGACAGATACAGGAAATCCTTCCTGCCACAGGCCATCTCACTGTACAATAAAAGCTAAATCACTGTTCTGCACTAATCAGTCCAATTTTGCACAACTGCACTGTGGCACACTTGCTGTACATATATTTACATATACATACTATATCTGCATTTTTGAATCTTTGCAAGGACTTCACTGCTCTATGCTGCTTTTTATATTGACAGCATGTTATATTTTATTTTTATTTTATCTTGTCTACAATTGCTACTCAGTGGTGGTTGTTGTGTGTCTTGTCTCTATGCTGCTGTAACTGCGAAATAATTTTCCTGCTGGGATGAATAAAGTAATTCTATTCTATTCTATAACAGGACGATTGCTGATGGCTTACCACCTTTTAAGTATTCACTTAACACCTAAGTGAATACTTGACACCCTCTCTGTAAATAGCTTCCCAGTGCAAATATTTGGAAAGTTAAAGGTACATAAGATAGGTATATTTTTATAAACTTTGATACTTTTCAAATTATTTCAAATTTGATCAGTTCTCCAGTAAGCTGACACTGTTTAGACTGTTTTGTCTTGTTGATTGTTGTTTTTGTTGTATTTGTTTCCTTCTGTCTTGGCTGTTTAACTCTGAAAATTCATAAATAAATTTATTTAAAAAACCCCAAAGGTGTTAATGGAGGAGCAATGTAGTGATGACTTCCTGAAGGCGGAGTTTCAGAAAGAGGAGGATCTTTTAAAGAGACAGAAGTCCAATTTCAAAGTGGTAAATTACAAAGTCAAATTTCTTTTAAATCATATTTGATATAGGTCGCATTTTTACAACAACTGGAGGTAACAGTTAGTTGATTGTGCCATATATTGGCACAGTGTTGTAGTGTTACTGCTACCTAATACAGAGTCTGAAATTAAAGATGTGAACTGCCATTATCCATAATAATAAATAAATGCTCCTTTCATTAGCTTATATTAGTTCAGGCTTTTAGTGTGCCAACACTTTGCAGAAATATTCTTGGGTGAGAAACAAACTAAAGCTTAATTTGATTCAGCACCGAGATGATTTGATGTTATCAAGATTACCCCCAGGCAGGCGGTTCCTGATTACATCAGACAGAGAAATAATATTCAACATAATTGCGATCTGAGAAATAAAACAATGCGAAAGAATAGAGTGAGAAGTGATATGCATTAGAGCACGTAACACAAACTGTGGAGTATGGAGGAGGAGGGGAAAAAAAGAGAAGAAAGGACAAAATAAATCAGAAATCTACAAAAGGAAAAAAAAAATAAACTGTTTAACGACTCATCCAGTCTCTCCACACAGACAGACGCGAGGAACAACACGGAGCACTGTGTTTATCGCCACAGCGCCATTATTAGGAATCACACAGATTAGCAGCGACATTCTTATAGATGAGAGGGTTTTCAAAGGGAGTGAGCTATTAGCATGCTAATGCACTCCAACGGAGAGCAGAGTGGACTTTTTATCCTGCCTTAAACCCTCCGTTCCACTGAAAAGTGTATAGGCGCCTTATTTCTGTCTCACTATTAAGCTGAACCACATGTCCAATTGGCCTGTTGATGTGACCAGACTGTGTCGTATACGGATTATGCATTGAGTAAAAAAAAGTGTCCAACTGAACACTATTTGCAGTCGTCTGCAGGCAACCAAATCTGTGGTGTTGCTGCTTCTGCCTCTGGCTCATCTGCCCCTTTTTTTCCTCTCACAAGATGGCAGTCTATCGCTTCGGTTTCCTGGCTCCTGAGAGAGAGCAACCGGGCTCCCGGACGTCACCGACGCGCCTTGATTGAACTTTGAAGTGAAAGCCGTATCAGTCAAAGCCCACAAAAAGCCGATAGCAGAATCTTTCCATTCTAATAAAGCGCTGCAATGAGTACCGCGTGGTTTTATTGATTACACAACTCGGGCCGAGTGAGAAACAAAAGCTTTGGTTAAAAATAAAAGATAAAAGTCAGGGTGTACATATGGAAGACAGCGGGTTGAGAGTCTGCTATTGTGCGTACATGCGTGGACGACGACTAAAGTGGGTGCTGTGGGTGCACATGTGTTTCGAATGTGTTCGGTGAGATATGCAGGCATCATTGTCTTGCGTTACTTAGCATTGATAATTTCTGTTTCATCCCTTTGTGCGTGCGGCGGCGGCGTTCGTTGAAAACCAGGACAACACGCCTGAAATCTCCTGCTTCACTCACGTAGCCACAGAGAACCAAATGCGCTTCTCAAATAATGCACGAAACGCACGTGATTCCTCAGTTATGACTTTAATCCTCAGCCTACTTCTCATTTTCAAGGATAAGTGGGCTTTAAAAGCCTTTAGTCAAATGAGTGCATCATATAGGGGCTTGAACGCGTCTTCAGGGGCTTTTCATGTAGCGTTTGATCCATTTTTATTGGGTTGTTCTCAACAACAACAGAGTCTCAGATCTTTGTTCTGTGATATTCACACAACCACAAAGCGCTTTGTAATGGATCACTTTAGACAAACCGGTGAGTTCACAGAGCGATGCATTCTTCTGAAACATGGAGCTACGACTGGAGAAGCGACTGGCTTTAGCCAAAAGAGGAATTCTGAGAACATCAGCAGCTTTGGATGAAACATGGTTTAAACTGTGTTGTTCTTCCTGAAGACTGATCTGACCTGAGCAGCACCAAACTGGCTGGATGCTTATTAGCATAGCAAAGTGAGGGTAACAGTTGTTCCTCCATCAGGGTTACAGTAGCAGCCTACTTAGCCGTACCTCTAAAACTATACAGTGTATTGACAAAATAAGCAACATTTTTCAATTCAAAGGGCATTTTTTGCTGCTAAGTTGTTGAATAAACAGACATGTGGACTCATCAACAAAGATATTTATTGTATTTTTAAGTTATTAAGTCATTAGACCAATGCTAAGTGCTATTATACCCTGTTATAAGATTTCAAGTGTTGAGGAGCCTTCTTTAGAAATGTGAACGCATTCGCTAGATTCAACGAAGCAAAACACTGACAAGCACATTTTGGAAGCTGAAGAAGCCGGCTCTTCTTTGGGAGCCGCAAGATCTTAAACTTCCCATCACTGACTTCCAGATTCAAAAATAATGATTCATTTTTGTGTTAAAAAGGCCACCCAATGAGACAGCAGTTTAAACATAAAGCCAGTGGGTTTTTTGTTGTTTTTTTTTTACAATGAAGCTACAATGACTAGTCGGTAGCTTGGAGTATTTCTTTAAAATTTCATTTTGCGAGACACACGTGTTTAAACAACTGAACTTGTCAAACTTTAACTGTATGTTTTGTAAGTTGTCTCTGAAGATAGTAACCAATGACACGTCCTCCCTGTGTTTCTAAACCATGAGGTTGCTGAGTGCTATGTAAGGCCGCCCATTTTAAAATGATAGTTCTTTGGGAAAGCAAGTAACTTCTATTAAGGAATCAGTAGTTACATAGCCATAGCAAGGTGAAAAATAAGGAGGACAAACTTGTAGTATAATCGAAAAAAGGAAAATAAAGCAGAAACCAAGACAGAAATAGGAATTGTAAAGGTTTTATGTACTGATATATCTACCGAGTATCGCCCTCCTGAGGGTGAGAGCCTGAGCTCTTTATAAGAGCATCTTAACATCCCCGTTTTCTCTTTGTCTTTATGTCTTTTCGTTATCTCGTCTCATTCCGCTTTGCCCTGGAGGACCGCCACACAAGTGTTTGCGAGCTTCCATCAATTTGCAACTCGAGTACGAAAATATCGACTGTTCGCCGTCAGTCCCAGCAGACAGACGCCGGCTTATTGTTTTCAGATCAGCCTCCGAAAATCAAGAGAAGTAGTGCAGAGTTTGATCTCTATTAATTAATAATTACATAGCTGGGAAGCCGCTGGCTGCGTGTGCCAGGGTGTGCAAATAGAGCCGACACACACAGAGAGGTTGACGGTGGAAAGTGTTTCCATCCTGCGCTCTCTGCAAGCACTTGACCTTTCCGCTGGACACAGTTTAGCTCTCCATGTGTTGAAGGAGCTCTTGAAGAGCTCTGTGGAAGCACGATGAGTGTCCCCGGTATTTATGCTCGCTCTCTTTTCATCTGAACTCAAGTGGCGGCACTTACAAAACCAATGTAACAACGTAGCAACAGACAGCCAGTCGATACAGTACCCTTCTGTTGTGTCCCGTCGCTTTAGACTCTCCTAAGTCTTTGTGACTGCAAATTAGCTGCTTCGCGATTGCGTTCTGTACGACTCCTACGTTGGCGAAAGTGCAAACCCATCAAAAACAGCATATCTTATAATCCCGATGTAGAATTTGCCCTATTTTTGTAATCCCTGTTGTTGGTGGTAATGTAGAACGGAATGGAACCATCCTGTTTGCGCTTCAATCACAGATGTGTGCAAGCGTCTGTCAATGTTCTGCCGATGTCGAAGAAACAACTCAGTTTCGCAATTGATGTGTTTCTGTTAAAGAAGAAATTCGTTTAAAATCACACATAAAAATAAGCTCGTTCACGTCAGTTTCCATAAGTCATTAAAAATCTTGGCGACGGATGTAAACAGTTACACGACATATTAATAATTCAGTCATGGTGGTAGCACTCGTCATCTATCGGCCAATCAGAAGAGACAGTGACTCGTGATGCGAAAAAAGTGTTTCCATTGCAGTTTAAAAAACAAAAAAATTCTATTTTGATACGGCCAAACAAACCACCTCATCGTAGTGCAAAAGATTTTTAGCGAAAAGCGAGAGTTTTTTTTCTCTCGTAATAGTCGTGTTTCTATTAAGCAATCTTATTTTCGGAATTTCAATTTGCGCAATTCTATTGATTTTTTGGAAACAGCTAAGATGCTGGCTGTGTTGCTATTACAAAGGTGCGCAGAACTTTTTAAGTATTCTACTGATGTAAATACCATTTTCTGGGATTTTCACACTTACTCCATAAAATCTCAGTCGAATGAAGCGGAAGTGATGGCAGCATCGGTAGACCCCAGTACGGCGCTTCGCATCAGATATCAATTTTCTTAAGTAAAGAGCCCAATAAATTAATCCCACGCAGAGATAACAGATATTACAGCATTTAACCATCTATTGTCTTCCGCTTGTCTGAGGTCGGGAACAAAAGGAGGGGAAAAGGATTTATCACATATCACGTTGCTTTGTTTTCAAAATGAAATGAAAGAAATCCAATAAATAAATGGAAGCTGTTATTTTCTCCACCTTAATGCATCTACACTGACTTCATAAAGTATTAACCCTGCTTTCAATTTCTTACCATATTTTCTTGTTATAACGTAATTGAATTTGATTAATATTGTATAATTTTAAAAAAAGCATAATTTTGAAGTGGACAGAGGATGACATGTTGTTTTTTTCTAAAAAATCTGAATAGTATGTCTACTAACTCGACGTGTGTTCACGTTGTGGAGATAATTAGCATAGAATAATAATAATAATAAGATGTACTGGGGTTTATTTCCACGTCTATTCAGTCCCTCCAAGCTTTCAAAATTGGTTTTGTTAATTTTGTTTGCACTCAAAATAATTGACTTCACGGCACTATTTTTTCCCCCTAGAAATATCTGCGAAGAATGTTGCAATTTTTTTCCTCCTTAAATTCCTTCCAATATCCACATATGAGAAAAAAGATTAGAAAAATGTAACAGACAAATTGGACAAAAAACATTTTTATCCCTTAAAGAAGTTAAATAGCTTAAAAGTTTTGCCAATCACCGGATCAATCACGTTCAATATCTTGACTTAAAGTAAGGCTGAGGCTGCGGTGGAGAAGATACTGCCACCTGCAGGCAGGAGTTAGCACTGACTTAAACCCCTTTTTTTGTTTTTACCAATTTTTGTGAAAAATTTTTAAAATGTATTTCGGCCAAGGTTTTTTGAAAAATATACGTTTTCATTTTGCATAGAAGAAGAATAATAATCTTGTCATTTCGTTAAAAACTGCAAAATATTTCCACTTTGACGTCACCTTATATTTATTCTATCGACAAATTCATGCAGTTTTTATGTTCTGAAAACATCATTTTAAATTTCAACATGTTTTTGCAAGTGTTGGTTGATCAATTAAAAATAATTTTAATCATTTGATGCACTATAATGCAAAAAAAACTATCATTTTTCTGGCATAAAAATAGTTTGTGCCAGAAACTGTTTTTGCTTTTATAAGAGAGTGAGGAGATACATGAAATATAGAGTGAAAATCAAGGTCATGTAGGGAAATATTTTCCAAATAGAATTAATTTAGAATATATGGAAGAGGATTAGGGCCACTCAATTTTTCTTTGTGAGGTCAAAAAGTCAGAATTCTTGACTTTCTCAGTGGCCCGAATTGTCTTCCTCTTATCAAATTAAAACATAAGTTTTTAAGTTTAGAGCCTAACAATTTACCCCCTGTTTTTCATTCTGATGCTAGCTTCATTAGCTACTGATGTGGAGCTAAGTAAAACCCGTTGTTTAGGGCTGAAAACTATTTGCTTTTGTCGACCAAAGCTGTTAATAGGTTACCAATTGGCAAAGGAAGGGGGTAAAAATTTAGTTCTGCCTGGATTGATAATTATCGCCTCAGATCTCGTCCAAACTACGAGACTGTTGATCATTTCGCCATCACCTGTGACCCTTTCAGCCTGGAAGCTAAGCTCAACTCCCGTCTAATTCCCCGGGAACGCTGCTCCTCTGTCTGAAACTTGGCAGACATGTAAATGATCCCTCCGGCAGCGCCCCAGCTCCACAAACCTGCAAATAAGTCGGGCCCATTTGCTGAAATGAGAGGCTGTGACCCTGACTGGCTGTCGCAGCACATATAGCCTCAGCTCAGTCACCGTGGAGACCGCGCTGACATCTCAACTAACGGGTGGGAGCGATAGCAAGAGGGAGGGGAGGGGTTAGACATTTATATTTGGCTCCGTCTGGAGCCACTTTGGCAACATTTAGAGGAAAAAAAACATTAGAAATTCTGTGCCCAGACAAATATGCATAAGGACAACAATGACAGTCACATAGCTGTTCCAGTTTCAACAGAGCCATTTCTGTCGCTGCTCTAATTGTATGGAATACCTCGTGCCAAGAGACCATAAAATTCAACTTTTCACGTCCTGTGGCGACGCTTTAGCCGTGCTTATTGTTTCCTAAAACTAGTTTGTGTTTTGCGGATTCGCCTTAGCAAAATGTTTATTCACCTTGTACTTTTACAGCCTCAAGCTGATTTCTCTCAAACTTCTCAGGCTTCCCGTGACTTTTAGAGGCGACTCCTCGTGGGTATGCATATCAGCACACGAGAACGTAGGGATTTTTTTTCTTTTCCACATCTTAAGATGCAAATGTGCTCGAGCTCGCTCAGCTTGGATAGAAAGCCCTCTGTCTTTGGGTTTTTCCAAGAGATTTTCGAAGGATTTAAGTGAACGTTTGGGTTGGATGACTCAAAGACTTCAGTTTTGCTGACAGAGGTTACTCGAGTGTAGAGCTTGTATTGTAAGTAGAGTTCTCATGTTAGAATGGTTTTTTTTAGATCTGTATTGGTATGTGTAGACAGTAAGAATCAAGTTTTACTGGTTCATGTTTTGATGTTTCTGTAAGCTGGTTAGTTTGACTTTTATTGTGGAGAGAGCTGGTCTTGAAAAGGAAAAAAGAACTTGAATTTGGATTACTGAACCAAAATGAACAAGAGTTGGATTAAAACTGTTTTTTTAAATGAATCTAGCAAATCATAGAAGACAAATAACCGTACAAGCACACACTGACACCGAAGACAGTGGCTACCCTAACTTGCAATATGCAGACATGACTCATTTAGGCATGAAGAGTACACACAAAATCCATAAAATGTTGTCTAGTAAGACTTTAATTGAGAAGCAATTTAATCTGGATAACAAAATACTAATTGCTCAACCACTGACCACTTCACTAGCACCTGGCCAAATATACGTTTGGCTTTGATGCCCTTAATTCTTTGTAGCATCAAGGGGTTTGACATTCTTCAAAGGTTTTGGTCCATATTGACAAGACAAGGCCCCCAAATACTCTGGCATACTTCACTTCGCAGAGGTTGGTTGTTAAGACCGTGTACGTGTTCTCGTGTCCAACAGTAAGCCACTCGGCCGACAACAGGGTTCACAACAGACTGCTTTGTATGCGACACCAAGCTGATAAGGTGGAGAGTTGCAAGGTCACATCGTCTGCCCTCTGTTTGGCTCCGTGTGATGGACTGGGAACCTGTCTAGGGTGGACCTTCCTAGAGTTCTGTACGAACCCCTAGCAACCTAGTAAATAAGACTTTTACTGAGAAACAATTTAATTTAGATAACAAATTTCATACTAAATGCAAACCCACTGACCACTGCATTACTAACACCTTGCTAGTATCAGGTTGGACCTATGTTTGTTTGTTTGTTGCGTCCATGTGAAGGACCGGCGACCTGTCTAGGGTTGACCTGGCTAGAGATCCGTATCTTTCCCTTGCAACCTAGCAACAGGATCGATCATTTTCAAGACAATAGATGGTTCGAAAGTTAAAACAAATGTATTCCATGACACTGTTACTTTATGGATGTCAAACTTGCAGTCAATGAGTAAACGTGGCATAATTAACATTCCACACAACCCCGTACCTCTCGTCAGTTAGTGGCAACAGTAAAGCCTGGAGACGGCGACGGCTTACTGGAGCCTCACAGGCTGACATTTTGGCTGGTTGAGAGGCGTATCTGTGTGTGGTTCGGTGAGTGTGTAAAAGGTTGGTGGTGGGGGCTCCTCTGTTTACTGGGCACTCTGCCTTCACAAACAGCCCTTGTCTTCACCTCGGAACAACAGGAGACATGACAGCCATACGGTCCCCCTGCAGCTGGCTAATTGTGTGCAGCATGACGGTGGAGTGGCTGCTCCTGGTTCTCCTTCCGCTCCGACTTGATAATGGAAGGAGGAGACGTGGCTTTGTGCATCTCATGGGTCTGCGCTGACACAGAACCAGAAGAGCTAGTCTGCACTTTGACTGATCTGAAAACTTCCACTGTCTCAGTTTTAAACATTCAGCACCTTTTAAAAGTGGAATATGCAGCTTGTAGATTAACCTTCTTGGATGTCACTTTTGGTAACAGGTTGTGTTTTATATGATGGACTATTAGGGCCAGGCTAAGAAAAAAAGAATTAAATTACAGGAATGCAAAGAAGTTGTATGACAGTAAGTCGAAGTAATATGAAAATAAGGTAATAATACGATGAGAATAAAGTTGGAATAATGCAAGAAAAGTCATAATATGAGAAAAAAAAAGTCATATGACAAAGTCATAATGATACAAGAATAAGGTCACAATGTTTCCAGAATAAAATCATATTAGAAGACAGAAGTGTACTTCTTTGCAGTGTCATTTTTGTTAATTTTTTTCTTTTAAATTTCTTATTTTCTCATTTCCTCATCGTAAAATCTCTTCCAAATTACATGTTTTAATGTTTTCCACTAGGTGAAGACATTTTTCTGGTCGATTTACAATCCACCACACTGCATGCGTGGGACGAAAGATAAATAAAACGACATTTCTGATGACTTTTTAATGACTTTGCTCCAAAACCAGAAACTGACAGAACTGATGTTGCTGCCAATTTCGGATATTTCCAGGCAGGGCCAGAGCTCAGATAACACCAGTTGGACGAAAATGGATTAAAAAAACAAAAAAACAACAACAAACTCACTTAGATTTAGGATATTCCATAACGTTCTACATTGCAGTATACTTATAATATATCGACTACATAGGGAATTGCACTGAGTGAGTAAGACTGTAGAAAGTCATGGAAACTGTTCTTGCGGGAGCAACGCAGAAAACAGATTTGTGTCGTTTTATTTGAGGAGCACGCCTGGCATCGCTTCTTAATACTAAATTTGTTCATGTTTGCTCTGAACTGTGGAAACTCTTAGTTTAGTTAGAAGCACATCAGTAGTAGAGATTTCATGAGTCATCTTGTTTTCGTTTCCCAGAATAGCGATAACTCATGAAGCTCTCTACTGCCACAAGAGGAGGGTTAGTAGTAGAGCCTAGTGGCTGTACGAAGGGAGTCTAGTCCTGTCTTCTTTTTTTTTAAAAATCTGATAATAATATTTAAAACAGGAGCTGATGGCATCAGATGACCAATTAAAACAACAAACGGGCATAAATATAACTGAGAAAAAAGTCAGAAAACATAAAATAATCAACATTTTTAAGACAAATGCCACGTTATTAAAAAATACGTCACGAGTTACTACTTCGTTTTTAATTTCATTAAACAACTCCTGACCTCTTAGTTCATGACAGTATTTATGTAACTTTAAACAAAGAAGTGTTTGTTTAAATCTCTTACAGGAAGTGTTTCCACATAATTTGGACTTCATCGGTTTCACAGCAAAAAAGGATAATTTTCAAGTTTGAGACGGCGTTTTCCCAACGAGTGCCTCGCCCCCGAGGTCCAAACAGTTCAAGGCTGGAGGAAACTTCAAAACCCAAGAGCTACGATGCAAACTCTACAGGGCTCAGTCAGCGTGGTAAAGGTCAGAGGTCACGGCACCACAATTAGAAGAAGGACTTGGTAGGTGTGACTCTGGGATGCCAGGAAAAAACTTCTTCTCTCTGACATTCAGCAAATTGCAAAGTGGTAACTGAACACGTGAAATAAGAAAACGGCAATAAAAAAAGCCAAAAGGAGAATGAAAAGGCAAAAACTGTTTTTACATGGACACAAGATTTTATTATGTACAGAATGTAAGCAGATTGTACAAATATTTTATAGTGTATCCCCTTCTGTTATAATGAGGTCTAGTTGACAGAAATATAAACTGTTTTTTTAAGGCATTAAAAAAAAAATTCTCTTAGTAATATCCTCATTGTTAAATTCATAACTTTAGACCAAATGAGATGACTTTCTCTCATAATTATTGAAATAATTTTACGTTTCACTTTTTAAAATGTTAGTAATGTCTTGACTGTTAAATTCACTCTTTACCACTTAAATGACTCTTTCTTCATGATTATTGAAAGACATAATAACTATTTGCATGTTTTGTCGGTGGATCATAATCAGGTTGTAGGTAAAGTTATAAATTATGAACAAAGAAATATGAAAAATAAAAAGAAAAAAAACAGACTAAAAAACGGCATTTAAACTCAGTCTGTTCAGCAACTCATCTAAAGGTGAAGAGTATTAACTCTGAAAAATGTAAATGTGTGTATAAATCTACGTTTCAAATCAATTTGTCAGACATTGACACGCCCACTTTTTATCGAGGGCCATTGTTTCCACCTTGGGGTCAAATAAAACCTTACGGATCCAGGAGCTATGAAACGGCAAATGACTCCAAATTATTATTAGCCGATTCACGGGGAAGCGGCTGGCTTTGATCTGGCGATGGATCACGAACGCTGCCCGCTCCAAAGCCAAACGCCCCCGGATAGCCAGAGTGTTGGCTGGATACGGCAAACGGCAAACTTTGTGCTTCGGGCGTGATTCTTGTCACTTTCCGTCGAAATCCAAGAGTCATGCAATCCAAAAAAAAAAAAAAAAAAAAAAAAAAAAAAAGAAAATGTCCCACTGTTAACAGGACTCGAACATCACAAGGAAACTTGAACCATTCAAACTGTGAGCAGCGGGGTAACAGTGCGACTGTCATGGAAAAGCAGTGGAGATGAATATTTTCTCTGTACAGCAGCAAAGAAAAACAGTCCTTTATCCCCCCTCCTCCTTCAGACGACTCTGATTCCCCTCTGCGTCTGGGGCTTTTAACAAATTGCTCCCAAATGGACTTCAGCAAGAGTTCAGGACAGGTTGGATTACTCCGAGACATGCATGTCATTTAGTTCCAATCATTTTTGTGCAGGGGAATATTACATGCATTACCGGGCTGCTAAGAGCAAAAACATGGCTGAGATGGCATTGGAATGGTGGACGCTAAAATCCAAACGCTGCTGTAACAAAAGCCCTCCATCTTGAAACCGATGGATTTACATAACATATTCATACAGCAACGTTCCGACGTAAATCCAGTGAAGAAGTGATGCTGGTTGATGCTCTCCATCCTATGTAGTTACATTTTTTATTGTTTCAGAAAGTAAAATAGGCAGAAATTTCAGTTCTAGATGAGCAAAGTTATTAGAGACGGGATTCACAGGACAGGATAGAATACAGTGGTTTTATAAAGAATTGACTCAGGGCCGGTTGAATACAAATGCATTTTCACATATTCATTTATTTACAGTCTGAACCATTTTTCAATTAAATCACAATTATAAGCTACTGTGTGTTTGTCTGCCATTTAAAAACTCCAACAGCTTTGATATCACGCTTCTACAACAGTGTTATAGATAAAAAAAAAAAAAGAGCACATTTACACCAAAAATCTCTAAAACCTTGAGAAATTCCTGAGTTTGAAAAGTCAAAGAATTTCAGCGTTTGTTTCTACTTCATTTTTTATAGCAAATTTTCAGCATCTCAAACTCAGGAATTTCTGAATTTTTTTTTTTTCCCCCAGAAAAAACGTGGAAATTAATTTTGACATTAATCTCAAAATTTCTTCTTTTTGTGTGTAGCAAATTAAAAAATGTTCAAACTCAGGAATTTCCAAGTTTTTTTTCCTAAAGTAATGCAGAGATTAGTTTTTTAGTGTAAATTTACTCGTTTTTTAATATAATGGTCCTAATATGCTGCTGCAGAACCGTGATGTCAAACCAGTGTATTTTACTGGATTGTTTTTACAATAAAATACACAAGTTTTTTCTAGAAAATTTCTGAGATGATTCCCACATTTTCTGAGTTTTTTTTGGTGGAAATTTACATTTATTTTTTTCCTACGGTGGTCTTACAATACAATAGTAATGCATGCCACACTTTCAGCATTTTTATTTATAAGAAATGTTTCCCTTTTCCTTCCACCTCTCTGTTGGTCTGAATTGTAAAAAAAAAATTCCAATAAAATGCATTGATTAGATATCATGGTTTCTATTTTGTGCACGGGATATTAGAGAATGGTGTTGCTTTTCCAATGTCAGAAGTCATTTACATATTAACAGAAAATACAGAGAAAAAGCAACAAGAAGGAGAAAAACAAAAAAGCAAAACTACATATGAAGGCAAAGTGAAAAGTGCCTTCAGGATGAAGCGCTGTGTCGATGTGGCCCGCAAGTAACTGAATGAATTTGCGTAAAATACCCAGTGGAAATACATTTTACATAGCAAAGCAAATAGAAAACGAAATAAACAGGAAGAAAGAAAATGTCGGGCTGGCTGTGAGAATAGCCCTGCTTCAGGTTTAACCTTCACACCGAGCAATACAATAAGCTGATCAAAGCCAATGACCCAGTTTCTCCTGCCTAATTCAATCTCGCCCAAAACCGTTCCTTCGGGGAACCAGGAGGGAGTCCCTGAAACAGCAGGAATCCCCGAGGAGGAAGCAGAGTGTCAAGGAAGAGCTACAAGCACCAGCAGAGAGTGAAAAGAAAAAACAACAACAAAAAAAAACAACTCAAAGTGAGATGCAGGTAGCCGGCCGCACCCCCCATCACGTCTCTTTATGGCTGTTGTTCATCAAACATTAACGGAGCAGATGAACTCCGCGGAGGAAAATATTGTGCTTGGAGAACAGTGATGATGAAAAGCCCCCAAATGCATCTGACAAGGAGTAAATATTGAATTGAAAGATAAACAAGGTGAATGCCCTTCATTTTTCATGCCAACGGGGAGACAAAGGAACCTGATGGTGTTGAAAACAACATGCCTCATCCGACTGGCTCCGACTCAGATGCACAGGAGACAGAGGGGGTGGGGGTGGGGGGTCAGGGTAAACTCACCACCACTTCGCCTCAGTTCTCTGCTTGACTTAGTTTGAGGTTTAGTTAAAGCAAAACCACAAGCTACGTCTGTGGTTCAGCTAAACCTCACTACGGAATGAGACCGTTTGTATGACTGGTTCACAGAGGCACGTTTCTGTTGGACGTTACGGAGAGCAGACGTGTGTCGTCAGTAGCTTTCATTCAGAGGGACACGGCTGGAACCAGGGTTAGGACAGCTTTTTATTGTTCAGCATAATTTTGGTTTTGTGCCGTTTATGTTGTTGTGACTTTTTATTTAAATTAGTTTTCAATGTGTTTGCTAGTTTTTGTTAATTATTAGTTGAATAGGGTTTAGTTGGTTTAGTTTTACTTTGGGTTTTATTACTTACGGTAGTAATTTTTGTTTTTTCATGCGTTGGTTCATTTTCAGGTGCAGAATTCAAAACAGTATTGTGAGTGATGGTAAGTCTTGTATTGTGATCATGTATACATCGACTGGGTAATTAATCCTGAACAGGATTTTCAAGTGTTTGGCCACAATGACCATATTTGGAAGGAATATGAATTCAGATCAGCTGTGAAGCACGGCGCCGGCGGCGTCATGTCGTACGGCTGTGTGGCTACAAAAGGAACTGGCACATTTCACAAAATAGATGGCATCATGGGGACAGAAAATTATGCAGAAATATTAAATAAACATCTCAAGGCATTGGCCACAAATTGGCAAATTTAGTAAAGTCAGTTTTAACGGAACTTCATTTTCACAAACTTGTGGTTGCGACCATGGACTGCTTCGGTTCCTTAACTCCCGTCACGTCGTGCTTGGTGGATGACAAGAATGTGGCCCCAAGCGCATCAATTTCAAATTAAGTGCTTAATTATGTTTGTGCATCATGTGATTTAGATTTTCTCAGACAGACAAAGTCACTTGGGCAAAGAAACAAACAAGCAAACAAACCCACTTCGAGTCAAAACTCTCTAGTGACTTGTAGAGAACAGAACGCTCCGCGCAGCGTGACCTGACCCGTCTGGGACGAAGACGAGCTGCTGCTGAGAGACGAAAGAAACCTGGAGACGGGCTCAGCTGTAAGCAGGCTTGTCGAGAACGCAACATCCGCCATGATCTGCTAAAAGCTAAACATTTGACAATCAAACATGAAGAACCAACATTTAGCTTTATATTCTACAAATCTAGAACTCAACCCAGAACAATTGAAACCAACATTTAGTTTCATACATACTAATAAAATCCAACATGGAGAACCAACATCTAGGTACAGTATATCAGAACAAGAATCCAGGGGAGGCTTATATGGATTAGTTTATATGGATTACTTCTTATTAAACATGGGGAACCAATATGTAGTTTCATATTTTGACCTTTTTGTCTTTCCATTGGTTTGTTGTTTTGTTTGTATTTCCTAATGCAGTTCATGCTGTTTCCAGCAACATGCAACTGCCACGTTGCTGGAAATGGGCTATATAAATACAATTATCATAACATCGCCTTACCTTGACTTTAAAAACCTTTTCCAGCAGCTGCATTTCCATTACAAATGTGCAAAAATGTCAGTATTCCACCAAGGTTGGAAAAATACAAGGGAATTTGTTTGTTCATGCGATAAAGTCATTAAAAAACGATTCGTCGACTACTTCCTGTCCTCTTCTTCACGGTTTGCGTCAGTGGCAACGTCCTGCTGATCATGCAACTCGTGTGACCCGAAAAAAAAGTGCTTCCACTGAGACCAAATGTGGACCCTTTGGACAAACATGTAAAAAGTCTTGATGTAAATCCATTTTGTCGTCTGATTACTGTTCACAAACGCGGCAGTCAGAGCTGATTAAAACAAGCAGAGTCACACCTGTCATCTCATTAAATCTATTAACTTGGAGTGATTACAAATCCATGCTACACTTTTCAGGTAATATTTGTAAAAAAACAAACAAACAAAAAATCTTTCAGTTCCCAACTATGTGCTCCTATGTGTTGATCTTATTGAAAATCTCATTATCATAGAAATCAGTGCTGTCTCTGCTTCTAGCATCACAAAACCTCCAAAAGTTTAAAAAGTCTGTAAAGGTTTGCTAGCAGCTATGCTCTTGTAAATTTTCTTACAAACTAATTTCACAAGCTATCAAAACTCTTCTGACTTTCATAAGGTTTGTTTTATTATTGGGCATTGGAGAGGCCACATAGACAGGAGGTATTATCAGAAAACCTTGAAGCTGTTTTTACAACTTCTGTTTGCCTCTTGTTCACAGCTACAGCTACCACATAAGCACCGTTTCCAATTAGCAACCAGCACTCTGTTTATTACTGCCATGTGTAAAGTAGATGACAGCACCACCTTCTGACGACCCTCTACAGGCTCGTTTCGTTCGTTTGCTGCAAAGCCAAGAATTAAAAAGAGTTGGATTTCCACAAAACGTCTGCCTCACATTCTCGTCACGACTAAACAGAAGCAGAAGCAGTGCACAGCTTTAGAAGAAGACATGAGCGAGGTCCAAAAACAGAAACAGTAGCATAACACCTGAGGAAGAATATTTTAAATCTGCCCACACTGCCACTCGGCACCAATTAACAGTTGTTGAAAGGCAAAGCTGACCACTTACTTGTTGGCAACAGTGTCTCTTTCAAACTGACCGTTTACCGTCTCCCGCGCCTTTTTTGGGGAGTCTTACACAGATTGCTACCGAATAGGGTGTGTTCACATTTAGCACCACCACTGAAAAGGGTTTTTCTTCATTTCTTTCACACTCAGCCGGTGTGTTAGTGCTACCATCTGCAGCTAACTGCTCCGTCTACTGTACCACTCCCCACAGTCCTTTAGCTCTCAGAAAATGCTCCAAGTGAAACTTCCAAGCTGCCTACTTCTTGGCTTGTCAATTAACAATTAATCTTTTATTGGGAATCCCACAACACTGTTTATGACTCACAAAATCCATGTTTAGCAGCCTTTCGTTTGGGCCCATAACATGTTGTTTTCTTATATTACAGTGTGTTACACAACAGTGCCTCCAGAGAGGGTAATGTACTTGTGATATGTGTTATAATCTTACTATTACCACATATATGACATGTGTAAGTCTGCATAGACCAGGCTGTCCTCACAGACTAAGTGGCTGGGCAAGCGTGGAGTCAAGAGAGACAGAGGACAGCAGGTCACCATGACAATGCTGAAGGAGATATACGCTTCAGCATCCGAGATGGGAGAGAGTCAACTGTTTCATGGCGTCTTTCAAAACTTTATGGGTGAGTAGCGATGAGAAATCCACTGGTTGTGTTTCTATTGACCATATAAGTGAGCAAATTGGAATTCTGAAAATTCCTTAGTGGAAACACGGCAATTCCGCCACATTGCTCTATTGACATGTGTATAGAGTCAATAGACTCTATACACATGTTTTTGTGCTACAATGAGGTGTTTTTCATAAAAATGATTGTTTCACAAAACTGCAATGCAAACACACAAGTCATGGGATCAACAGCCGGATGTTACTACTGGTGGAAAAGACAAAGCAGATGACAGGAAATGGCTGGAGGATGATGGCACTGCATGTTCTTTAACGACTAATCTCGTGAACTTATTCAAGTGTTGCGTTCCTTATTTAATAGAAACACTGCAATTGCAAAATTGCTTTTTTTTTCATATTAGTGGAATATCGACAAAGTTTTGTGAACATTTGTAATGGAAACACAGCTAGTTTTGAAGAAAACTCAGATCAACTAGTTTGACAAAAGGTAAGTGGGTAGGGTTAGGGTAGGGTAACCCTTCCGGGCCCGTATGTGGCTGCAGGAGCAGCTGGGAGCTCAGAGGCCGGAGCCGAACCTTCTCGGGTCGGACCGCCTGCGGCTCTGCTGGAGCCGCTGCAGTTCCTGCCCCCGTGGAGGACAACCAGGGCCGCAAGGTGACGTCGGTTGCGGTGATGACGGACCCAGTTCCGACTGGGTGGTCACCGCTGTCAAGGATGTTGGAGGACGAGGCGGCCGGGGGCGCGGCTTGGCCTCACGCACTCCTGGAGGAGCCGACCTCACGACCTCCTAGAAAGTAGAGGGAGAAGCGTTGCCACCTACGGACAGAGGAGGACTCCAGAGGTGAGCTCACACACAGCCAGGACTTATTCGAGCCCCACGTGCAGGAATTTGAAGGACTTACCTCGGAGGATGAGGGCAACGCCCGCCCATCGGCGACGCCTTGTCCGGCGGAGGGTCTGCTGTTGCTTCTAGAGATCCCGGCCACAACACCGCCTTTGCCCTTCACGTCGTCTCCCCTGCTCGACCTCTCAGGGGAGGACATGGACCGCCTCTTCCGGGGGACGGAGCTCCCCTGTGCGCAGCCACCACAGGAGCTCTCCTCCCCTCACGTTGTCGCTGCTGCTGCCAAGACAGCCGCCACGGCCTCTGCTCCGGCCTCTCCGGAGTTGGCAGAGGGGGTCCGAACGAGGCGTACGGCCTCCAGTCAGAGGTCGGGGGAGCACCGCACACCGGCCAGACTTCGTCGACCGACCAGGCACATCTCCACACCGAATAAATTAAAAGACTGGAGCCTCACTATCACCCGGAAATGGGTCATTCTGGGTGACTCGAACTTCGCCCGGTTCCTGACGTTCGAGGCGGAGGACCTACAGGTGGATGCATTTCCAGGCGCAAAATGGAAACACGCCGAGGTGCTCCTGAGGGCGGCGACAGTCCGGAGCTCGGTGGAGAGGATCATCCTCTCTTTCAGCCTGAACAACAAGTGCCAGAGGGCCAAGGCCACACCCATCACCGAGCTGAAGGTCGCCCTGCAGGTTGCCTCGATGAGGCTCCCGGAGGCGCGTACCCTGGTGCCTGAGGTAAACTTTGGGCCGATCCTCAGTCACCGGGAGCAGGCCATGTTGAGGCACCTTAACTGTTTTATCCTGTCCGGGATACATACCTGCCCTGCCCGAGGGATTTGCTACGGATAGGGATGGGATCCACTGGAGCTCCACGACGGCGGCAGCCATTCTGGCTCACTGGCACAGCATGCCAAAAAACTAGTCCGCCCTGAATGCCTGCGATAAGAAACCGCTGCATTATTACAGGTATTTAGATGACATCTGGGGTGTTTGGAAAAAATTCAAAGGAGGAGTTTAACCGCTTTCTACACACCCTAAACACTCACAACGCCTCGATCAAATTGAAGTCATCCACCAGCTTTAGTGCAGTGGACTTCTTGGACGCAACCACCTTTAACGCACATTTCTTGCAGCATGGGTGGAGCTCGGTGAGGATCATGGTCTTGGACTACGATCCGACCTGGACCTTGGGCCAGAGGACCAAAGTGGCCTTGGTCTGGGTTGCCAGGCTGGACACGTACTCACCCCTGGGCCTGAACGAGCGGTGATCGCTTCGGCTTTGGGGGGCGTCGGAGCAGTATGGCCTGTGTATTGCACCTCTGTGGTCTTCGGCGACGGGGGCGCTGATGGTCTTCGGACCGTTTTCTACTTTTCTACTTCGCTTGACGAAAGAATTTCTACTCTTTGGTCAAGCGAAAGAAAGTTCTTTGTTCTGATGAGATCAAAATGGAGCCTTTTGGCCGTCACTCAATATGTTATGTTTGGCGGACACCAACCACTGCACATCACCACAAACACACCATCCTGACTGTGAAGCCTGGCAGGGCAGCACCATGTTGTAAAGGTAGAAGGTAAAACATACAGCTTAGAGAATAGACTTTAAAAAATAACTTTCCTAGTTTTTAAATCATTGAACAGCTTCACATCAAATTACATTAAAAACCTGTGGTTATAATATTTACCTCGAAGATAACTCAAGTCTTCAGAATTCAGGTTCTGATTCAGGGTTTCCCCTGGAAAACCTGCTAAGTCCAGTGGTAGGGGTCCTAGGTCAGTCCACCAGAAACCTACTTTTTGTGTTAAAAAATGTTAAAGGTTACAAAAGGTGCATGAGCTTGTGAGGCACCGATGCAGAGACGGCGCAATTCAATACACTGGGAGAAACACTGAGATACTATTTGGAGGAACAGCAGTCCAGTGGTGGAGAATCCCAGTAGATTTTAAGTATGATGCCAAAGGGAACCTGTTCAGCTAACCCAAGAATCATTTTCCTTTCCACTTCACAACTATTCCCTTCTTTGTGTTGGCCTAATTTGGTAAAAAAAAAAAAAAACAACCCTCAATTTTGTGGTTGTATCATGACAACTTTTTATGATGTGGATACGAATAAGTAAAGCAAAGATCGAAGGAATAGTTTGTGCCAAACTGTCATTCTGATGTAGGCCAGACGCCATACTACCACACACCCACGAGATACAAACACAGACAACAAACACAGACGGATGCACAGCTCAACCCCGTCCAACTATAACTTGGCAGCCATTTTACTCAGAGACAATCTTCATCATCATTAGGCTTTCCACTTCTGTGGGAAAAAAAAACAACTGAACAGGAGCAGAGTGACCCCCGGCCTCAGTAAACATCTCTTTCCAGCTCTTTTTGGCTGCAGTAGACCAATCCAGTGGCTGCCCACTTTTTGAGCCAGAGTTATGATGTGTCTCTGGGTGCTTCCAGAAAGTTTAGTTGATAGTGATTGCTGATAACCTAAAGTTTAACACCAGCCTGGATAGAAATTCACCAAACTGATTATGAACTGGGAAAAGTTGATACTTGAATAACACTGGAAACGATGTAGAACTAGCATGAATAATTGCAACGGGGGTATCATGTATAACCTTTTGTTTATTGTGTTCTATTTAATTTTGAATTTCTATTTCCGAGTGGAAAATATGAACAAAAATGTGTGTTTAGGAACGCTGGAGGTCTCTCACTGTCTCCTACCTAAAAAAAAATCAACATGGCTACATCTCGGTCAACACCCTGTGGGCTTAAAGAATTAGCTTCTCTTAAAAATTTCTATCTAATCAAATCAGCAACACACAGTACTAGAAACTAGAAATAGATCATTTGGTCACTAAGCAAGATAATAAACTCAGTTTTTTATGTGTCAAACATTTTTTTGTGTGCGGAGCTTGACTACCATTCACCATTCGTCAAGCTTGCACCCTGGTTAGGCACTACGTACTCAGGCATGTCGTGTGGGGTGAGAAACAATGATTATCTTATCTTTATCTTCCTCATTCACTTTAGACAGCGAGTGAGTATTTTATCCTTGGACTTTGATGTGTTTGAAGCAGAAAAACTGTCACTGTGATCTGAGCAAATTTGACTGGGTCAGAGCATTTTTAAGCATTTGGTGTCAGAAGTGGGAAATTAATGTTGACTCGAATGGCCTAACAGACGCATGAGCTACAGTAGCTGCAAAAAAAAATTTATGCTAAGAGAAATGTGTCGAGGTACACAGTGTATGACAGTTTGCTGGATAAGGAGCTGCCTAGCCAATCAGGGTGCACGGTTTGACCCCTATTGACCACCAACAATTTGCACTTCAAAATCAGGACAGGACCAATAAAAAAAAGATGGCCTGGACTGAATCAACTTATATTTACACGTTTTACAAGGTAAGAACATTAACATTCATATACTTCAGAGTAAGTAAGATCAGCAAGATACAGTCAAATATTGCATCATGGAGGTCTAATCATTAGTAACCATGGAGAAAATGTCCTACCATCTTGTAGTCTATCACGTACGAAAAAAACTGCTAAGCATCTAGAGTTTTGTATGGTTTTAAGTCTGCTCTAGTGTAAAGGAAAACAGCATATATGACATAGTGATAGAAATTGTGTGGTGTGAATTCAGGCAGAGTTCAGGATTTGATCAAACCAACAACCAGAGAGAATGTTTGAGCTGGTTTCTACGCTTACCATGTCCAACTTTAGTAACTTTTGCTCCAAACAGGTGTGCCACTTCCACAGACGAATTAGCTCGACTTGAACAAGTAGAAGCCAAAGCTGTATTGGGAAAAACAATTTGGTATAGCATTCTCAAATGCTCCCTCCCTTACTTCCGAAGTCTGTCACAGTGCCTCAAGGTGATTAGGTGACGCAGTTGCTGCAGGACATAACGTCAGGATGCGTGTGCATCATTTATCTGGAAAACGGCTAACTCTAGGATGAGGGTTGTACAATATTTTGCTAAAAAACCTTGAGTTATACCATCCACATAGATGTTCCTTTGACACTTACTGGATACTTGTTACAGACCATGTCCACCTCTTTCAATTGGAGAATGCATCCCAATGCCATGTTTGGCATACGTGAGTACAGTTTCCCTGTGTGCTCCCTTCACTGAACACTCTAAAACTGCTATTTGCTCCCTCTCTCTTCCACCCTTTGCTCCATGAGTGTGATTTCTCTTTGCCTTACTAGCAGACCATAATCATCGTCATCACAATAAACAAGAACGACCAAAGAAAGCAAAAAGAAAAATCACACAACTTCACTGCTTCTTTTTCTTCCCCCCCATCACTTTGCAACATCTCCCTTGGAATGTCATTTGCTGCCACACATAGTTTGAAGAATATTGCAAAACATTGTTTCTCTTAGTGCAAGACACATAACAGTATAGAGCTCTCTCCTCTTTCTTCCCTGGGTAGATCTTTTATCTATGTGGAGCCTGGGCCTTCATTGTCACCCAGCCGTCGCCTTGTTCTAGCCGAGTTAAAGAAAAAAAAAAATAATATAAAACGCGCTCCTGCACCCTCTCAGGCCAACTAATTATGGACTTTGATTATTCCCATTTCGTTCTACTGAGCGCCGGCCGCCTCGCAGAAAGGCCAGCGCCATTGATTGTCTCGGTTTCGGGTCTAATTGAGCCAAATGGGAACGGCTGTTGCCAGAGTTCACTCTTCTCCAGTGTTTACGCACCGATCCACCAGAGAGACATTCATTACCACCTCGCCGAAAACTCCTCTGGACATCCTCACACACACGCTTGCATTTGGTATTCATATGGATAATGGGGTCTCGCCCGGACTGAACGCACAGCTCGACCAGAAGGGAATAAACGCTGTTTTCTAATGCTGCTGGGGTTCTACATCACAGACATGTTATTTCTGCTTCTATCCTCACCTCGACATGCTAGGCCCAAATATTTGCTGCTCTTTAACCCACGCTGGTTCATGAGCATTGTGCATGGTTTGTTGTTTGGGTGAAACGTTGGGATACATGTGTTAGAAGACGCTTTCACAGGCATGCTTATTGCGGTCAACCGGATTGACACGAGAGACCAAGAGCTCATCTGCAAACGGTTATTGAAACTCAACTTTTTTTTTATTCTGCACGGCTTCTTGTTTTGCTTAACCTGCAGTTGGCTTTCATGAAGGTGAAAGGAATGATATTTAAATAAATGTGTTTTGTAGTGAGTCAGTTTTGATTTGGACCTTTCTTTTTTTTTATTTAAAAAAAAAAAGGCTGTGTCAGGCTGATGCTGGTTCATTTCAGATATGCAGTAGTGTGTGATTATAAAGCAGCAATGGAAAGATGGGTCCGCTGCCTCTTCCTCGGTTATTAGGTCGCAGCGTAATCTCTCAGAACGGTTTAGATCTTTTGTTGGGAGTTTTGGCTCCTCTCCACGCCCTCAGGTAGGAGAAAAAGCGTACCTTGACTTTGGAAAACTTTCAACTCGATTCAGAGTGTCTTTTGTAAGTCACCTTTGCTGCCTGAACGTTGAAACCACTTTGTGTGTAATTTCTTTGTGGTGTTTTTTCTTTTTTCACTTTTATTATTACTTCACAAAGCATATTTCTAACTTTTTTTTTTTTTAAATTCACAATTTTAGGGCAACTGTAATAATCTTTAGCTTTTATGAGTTAGTGAGACTCGAGGGCAGCCTGATGAGATATGAGTTTCTGTTGTGAAAGTTTTTTATTCAAAAAAGAAAAAAAAAGAATTTACAGTGTACCTGAGAAAGCTACGAAGTTGTCCGAAGTTATTCATGCTGTAACTTTGAATAAGTACTTTTCTTACAAAGGGTATTTTATTTTATTTTAGCGGAGGGAGGCGCATTAAAATTTTTAATTCGTAATTAATTAATTGCAATTAGGGTGCAATTGATGCGAATGCGCAATCAAACTCTGGTGAGTCCAAAAGAGAAAAACAAATTCTGGCCTGTCTAAAAACCACAGGCTTGGTTTGATTAAAGTGAACTCTAGCACGGTCCGAATGCTTACGTGGATGTAAGCAGACTGGTTGTCATGAAGTGCAGTGGTGAGGCAGAACGCGGTGGAACCAGGATGAGATGAAAAAATGTGGTTTTAATGATGAGAACGAGGTGCAAACAAATCCAAAACAGTCCAAAATCCTGGCAGCACAGCAGAGCGGAAGGCAGAGGGTCAGCACTGGTAGCAACAGGACATACGAAGGACAAACGATAACACACGACTGCTTGGACAAGGACCCAGAGACACAGGTGACACTAAATACACAGGAGACAGGACAACACGGAGACTCAGAGACACAGAAAACTCGAAATAAATACACAGAAAAACACAGATCCTGACACTGGTAGTGGACTACAGCGCAGAGTATTCTGGAAAAATACAACCAAAGCAAACGTGAGTCTACAGGACAAAAACTGATATGGATTTCCCTTCTAGTCTTTATTGAGCAGACAGCGCCGTGGTACAGCCATGTAGATGATTAAGTTCAACAGAAATAAGCCCCTATTATTTCACCTTATTTGACTTAAAGGTCATAAATAAGCAGGACTATCGAAGCAAAATTGTTACTAATAAGAGCAACTAAAAACATCAGCAAAATAACCAAAATACTTCACTAATTACACAGCATGTGCTCACGGGCGGAAGGCTAACCATGCTAATAACGACGGACTAATAAATGTCAATGTCACCACCTGACACAAGCTGAAACTACCAGTGGAACTACCTTAATACAACAAAAAATAATTACTTACAATAAGTTAGTAAAGCACATGAACAACTGTAGGCTACAGTTGGCACCAGCTGTACGCCTCCACTAGTGGAGATACGTTCCTCTGCAGCTGCTAAAGTGCTGAGAAAACTCACCACTAGGTGGCACGCTTGCTCTTCTCGGGATCAAAATGAACAGCACTCGGCACAACCGGAGCCTTTATAAACCTACAATCACTAAAATCTAACTCATTTTTGTGTCATTTTTTCCCCAGTTGTTGTTAAAGCGACACGTTGATGTACGGATAAAACCATACAGACAAACAAGCAACATTTTCAGTTAACATAGTCCAACCTACACTACACTCTTCCATGAACCCGTATACAAAGGGCGAAGTGGCAACTGATGGAAGACAAACTGCAACTAATCGTGAAAAACACCTGAATCATCTTGTGCCTCTTATTTGCCTTTCTTTACACTAAAGCCAAAGCATGGCAAACCTCCAGACAAATCAAAGATGCAAATTTCAACCCCCTTTATGGTAAACCCAGCAGGAAATGAGCAGTTTTTCATTCCCCACCCTCAGACTTTTATTGCAAACAGATGATCACACAGAGTAAATAATGCAAAGGACATACGAAACAGTCGCAGCTAACACATGGATCATGTTATTAAGGAGCAATGCGGCGGGTCGGCACGCTGACACCCGTGTTTATGGGCTCCGCATTCAATGCGCGTGGATCCGAACGTCGTGCCACGGCCGTGTCTCGCGGCCGCCGTCTGATTTGATTGACTGAACTTCTCGGAGGCTGAGTGGGTCGATGCATCAGGATAATTCACTTTGCATCCTTCTGATGTACTCGTTTTCAACGCAGTCATCGTTAAAATGAAAAATCCCTTTAATAAGCTGGCCACGATGTTCATTACGCCATTATGTGGGAGCGCAACATCTCTTCTTTTATAAGTGGATTTCTCTGCTTTGACTCGCTCTGCCGTTAATAGAGCTGAGTGGGGGACATTTCAGCCTGAAAACTAATGAATAGGTCATTATCCCTGCGCAGCGTCATCGTTGGGGGGGGCATGAACACGGACTCAGGTAACCCGCGTTGCCAAAAGGCAGAAATGAACAATTATCATAACACGTGTCCCAGCTGCCATTGATGGAAGGATCTCCTTAATGGGGGTGATTACTGTAACCATGTGCAATTTAACCTGATCGACTCAATAGGCGATGGGACTTTAATGCTAGAAAAACTGTGTTCACCTGAAAGGCTCTGGCCAATATTGATTATGGCCGAATTAAACATTTAAGTAATCACTGCACTTAGCTAAATGAGTGTGTAATGAATAATAAATGAGATGAAAGGCGGACAGGGTAATAGATGGTCAGCAGAATAATATCCAGCCACGTGAAATTGTCTGGATCCACAAGGGTGAGCTTTTTCCCCCTTTCTCTTTCTTTTTTTCCAATGGAAGCAACTTCCTCACTTCTTGTGAATCGAGGCATTTGCCTATAGCCACTCACACACACACCACACTCGAGGAATCATTGGGGATTTAATCAATTCACATTACTCTTGTGGACTGTTCAATGGGAGTGCAGCACTTATCCCCCAAGAGTTAGACTGCTGTAGGCCAGTTTGGTTAAATATTGCAAAGGACATAGATTTTCCTAACTAAATCTCCATTTATTCGGGTCGGTTTGACTTCTTATCTATTCTACTCTGAGAACAGATGCACAACATGAGCAAATACAGATGTATAGCTCTATCAAAAGTATTGAAAATGTAGTCGAATGCAGAACTGCAGGAATTTTTTTGTGTTCTGTTGCTGCATTCCTGCTTCAGTTCTACAGGCTTTAAAGGGGCAGTATTATGTACAATTGACTTTTTTCAGCTTTTTAAAAAACATCCTTTCATCTCCCATGGCAAACCGCTCAGTCGTGCAAAACGCCTGGTTGGACCTAGCGCCGCCTTTGAGGACAAAGCTCCAAGTTTCCAAGCTTTCCCCACCTCTCCCCCACGACTCCTGTACTCAGTTCCTTCAGACTAGCCAGGAGCAATTACCAAGCCCTGGCGGAACTGCACAACAGCTGTACAACGCTAGTAATACCGTTGTTGAAGGGTTAATAGAGTAGCAATGGTGTAATGACTTCCTGAAGGCGGAGTTTCAGAAAGAGCAGTTGCTTCTTAAGGAAACAGAGGCCCAATTTCAAGGCGTTAAATTACTAAGTCAAATCTTAATTCATATTTGTTATAAAGCATTTTTATAACAACTGAAGGTAACATAATTACATAATTGTGCTATAAACTGATACTTTGTAGCTGGAAAACACATCATGTTGCCCCTGTAAACATTGGCTGTCCAGTAAGGCCTATCCATGCACGCAAACAACACGCCAACTGGGGTGTGCATGTGTATGTGTGTGTGTGTGCGAAGGACACCTCTTTCAATCACCCGATGCAAATGCGCTAAGGCCTGTTGCGATTTACAGCACGGCGCTGTCGCGTCTGATAAATCCAGTCCTGTCTCTGTGTTTATCACGTCAGGCCGGCTTCGCTCCTGTCCCTCTTTAGTGCCGGCGCGTGCGCTTCACCCGTAGCCGCTCGTTTCCGTCAGTGAGCGGGGGCTGGCGAACGAGACAGCTTGGTAATTAGTTCCCGAGCATGCCCCTGCTAAATATTCCTGCTTAATGACGAGGCCGAGAGGGCGCGCCGCGCCTAACGGCCCGGGGTTCGGTTCTGACTCAAACCGCTCTGATCGCAATCCAGAACCTCCAGTGGAGCCATGGCTCCGTGCAACAAATGAAATAAATGAATGGGAATAATTAAAAGCAAGTAGATGTTGGGGCATACTTTGAATTGCACATCAAATGCAGAGATTTGTCAGCCATCAATAGTGTTTCCAGAGGTTAGGCCCTGCCCTCGCTCTCTGACTCTCTGTGTCTCTCTGTCTCACTCTCATTTAGTTAGATGATTGCTTCTCGCCGCCCCAGGGACCGATAACAACCACCAAGTCTATTACTTCCTGCAGCACTTAACTCCTACCAATATGAAACACTCGATAACAACGGGTTCCTACCTCGTGTTCGCTCCTATAGTCTATTAGCGAGACACCAATTCTAACCAGCAGCAGGCGTCGATACGAGGGAACCCCCGAGTCACATTATCCACGTCGAAAACGACTCGCGAGAGAATCAACCAAGTCGGCTCCATCAAAATGAGAGTAATGAAAGTTTCTTTTTTTATTTTTTTTTTCCCTGGGAGATACACGAGTGAAAGTGGTAAGAAAGAAACACACACTCATGCACCCGCACACACACCAAGCAACAAAACAAACCCAGCGGGGTGGATGGGTGAGGTACGTCTGGCGCGTTTTTAAAGCCGTGTTTCGGAGCCCAACGCTCCTTTCTTTCCCACAAAGTCTGTGGCGTTGCCCCAGTCGTCTAATGGCCAGACGCTGTGCATCCAGATGCCAACCTCTCCGTCTTCTCCCAAATCCATCTCAGCTCGGCGCACGGCAGCGTTTCTGGTGAGGCGGTTCCCTGGCATGAGCGAACACTCTCATTTTTTCTCTCCAACTAACCACAAAACACCACGACTTGCATAATATCTACAGGCTTTAAAGGGGCAGTATTATGTAAAATCGACTTTTTTCAGCTTTTCTTTTTTTCAGTTCAAACCGAATTGAACTTTCCCACGTTTTTTTAATAGGATTGTTGAAACTTAAGCTTTCCCCCTGCCCAATATAACCTCTTATTGTGACACCACACATACAGAACAACTGGAAACGCCTAGTAGTTTATAAATTATGGATTACTTATTATTCTCATGTACCAATATGTACTTTTACCTTTTTCTTTCTTTTGGTTTTGTTGTTTTGTTTGCAGTTCCTTCTAATTCATGTAAAGCACTTTAAACTGCCTTGTTGCTGAAAATGTGCGATATAAATAAAATGACCTTACCTTACATTATATGGATTTTTATTTGCTTCATACCTTGTCTGTTGATATGCAGTAACTGTTTGGTAGCTACTGTCCTGCTTACCTTTCAGTTAGGTGTCTGTCAGTCTCTGAGGACGACTCGTCAGTCGGCCTGATGGCAGCAAGGGGAAGCTTCGCGAATGAAATGCAGCAAGAAGCCACATCCCCCCCGGATTCCTTGATTACTTCTGAACGCTGAGCCACCCACAGTGCTCTCCTCCACTCACTGTCTGCATCTTCAGGGCCGTCTACAAAGTGCCCTCTGCCCAGCAGGAGTGACAGGGAGCAATAAGAAAACAGCTTAGGAAAGAGGCTTTCATCTGCATGCTCTGCGTGTCAGGGTGTGTGTGTGTGTGTGTGTGGGCGTGCGCGTGAGAGTCGGCAATGATGTCTCAGGTGATGTCTCAACAATGAAGGGAATGGACTGCTGCGACACCACAGTTCATCAATAATGAAGAGCAGTTTGGGCCGAGCGGAGATCCGGTCCCGACGGCCGACGAGGCTGAAGGACCTTCTTTGCCCCAGAAACTCCTTCAGCCACAAACGTTTTCGCCCAACCGGCCATCAGCTGCTGTCACCTACAGGACAAACATCGCCTCACTTTCTTCCTTTCAAGAAACACAGTGGTGCATTAAAGATATAGTCATCAATTAGGAATGCTCTTTCTAGTACAAAAAAAAATGGTGGGCTCACTATGTGGCCTCCTTTGATCATGGCTAATGCAATATACATTAAATATTTGTCTTACAAGAGTGTGTGTTGTAGTTCATCTTGTGCCATCTCTTGGTTTCGTGTTTGTCTTTGCCTGCTGTGGTTTAGTCATGTGCTGCTGCATGATGCAAGTATTTCTACACCCGTCATCTGTGATTTCCACCAGAGGCTCGTTATCTGTTTGTTCTACCATAATATGTAAAAAAAAAAGAAAAAAAAGAACCGACAGCCAGATCTGTCAAAACTGGCCTTATTTCGTTTACCTAGGTTGTTCTCCATTCCACCAATCGCCATTTTTCTCTTCAGATTAAAGCAGAATTCCACAAATACGGCCTCTAGGGAAGAGTCCCACCTTGAAGTCCAGTTTGCAGTTTACTATAAGAAATGTAGGGAACAGATCAAACATGTGGAAGATGATGCGCTGATCTGGTGAGAACAAAACTAAAGTACACATCAGTTAAAACCCAGTACAACCGCTAGTGTTTTTACTCCTCCAAAAACTGGTTGAGCACTAATACTTCATTATAAACGCCAACACCTAAACAGCATGTACCTTGTCCTGGGGAAACATGATGGTGAAAGTGAAGGCTGTGGGGAGGCTCTTCTTCAGCAGGAACAAGAAAGTTGATCAGTGTCATAAAAGAAGACCAGAAAAAAGCTGGAAAAGTCTTAAGACTGAGGTGAAGGTTTACCAGCCAGCTGGACAATGACTCAAAAGATACAGCCAGAATTACAATGAAACGGTTTAGATCATAACATAGTCATGGGTTATAATGGCCCAGTCAAAGTCTAGAGCAAAGGGTGTGTTCACACCAGCTCTGTTTAGTCCACCTTAATTGAATTCTAGTTCATTTACCTAGAAAATTTGGGGTGAATGTGCAATCGAGCTCTGATGGAAACCACAAAAAAGCAAACTTTGATCCCCCTAAAAACCTAAGTCTGTTTGGTTGAAGTGAACTGTTGTGCAGTTCAAGTATATATGTGAAATTAAGCGGGCCAGAGATCGTACCAATACCAGGAAGTGGACCGTACTGCAGGGCATTCTGGGTAAGCACAACCAAAACAAACTCACAAATCTAGCACTGGCGGAAGAAATAGCTTGTGGCCTTTTGCCAAAGACAAAAAGATGCTAAAATCTGATGCTGCTCCATTTTTGGTTACAGTCTGTGAAAGGTGACGTTGTGTTCATGTCTTCTTCAGAGGTTTTCATGTCATTTCCTTCAGTGGTTCTCGGTGCAGCACCACCACGGGTGAGAGGGTGGTGGGACGGATTGCTCGAAGGGTTTGGTTAGTTTGACGCTATCGAGAAATGTAACAAAAGCTGTAATTTTGGTCCCAAATCAAACCGAGTCCACTGTGTGAAAACCTCCTTCAAAGGTTGTTGTTCTCAGTCGGGCTGAATGGAGAAGCAAGCCAACGTTTTTGGATGTTTTGAATTAATTTATTCTTTTGAGGTAGAAATTTTGATTATCTGGTTCTACAATGTCTTTGTCTATCACATACATGTCAACAAATCCAAGTTTGCAATGGCAACAAAATGTGGAAAAAGCCAAAGGGTGAGACCTCTGTTGGCTCTGTAGTTTATGACTCGTGTCCGGAGAGAACGAGGCGGCAGATGATCCGCTTTGTTGTCCATCTTGACGGTAAGCCAGGGAACAGGGGACCTGTACTTCAAAGGCAGCCAGACATGGCACCCCACTCCCAATCCTGCAGGGAGTGTGTCATTACATTCAGAGCTGTTTAGAAACAGATTTCATCAAATTATCCCTGTTTAGAGGCCGTATTTTTTGCTTGGCGCCACAATTTTCATCACAGCCTGCCAGTCTGTCTGTCTCTTAAGCACTATGGCCGGCATATGAAATATATTTTGAGGAGAAAAAAAAGAAATCAATAAAACATTGCTAAGCAGGTTTAATTTTCCCCCTGCTTTGAACTTGGGCATTAATGCCGGGACACATTAGGTGGTGAGCTGAAACTATCAATAGCACTGGGGCCATGGGAGTTGTTTGGGCAGGGAGGGGGTCAGGTATTGAAATATTTATACAGGTAAGCCCACAGTATCTGTGCAGCTCCATTCACAGGTGATATCCCAATGTCTGACCAAAGCCTGGATCAATAAAACACAATTATCACAGGACAATCCAGAGGCGGCTCTTGATGAACGACTGGAATGTGGCGGATTAAGGGGCCGGCTCAGAATTCTTCACTTAACGCATCTCCAAGGGAAGACAAGCGTTCTCTGTGTCGTTTAGTATAAACACAGATTAGTTGTCTTCTTAGCTGTTAAGTCAAATCTCAATCGTAAAAGCACCGTAGAGGTTGATGTGAGCCTTATGAATCTTTAAACGGTTATCACTTTTGTGTTGAAGGGTTACTCGTCCAGAAGCCAATGAGTATTTACACAGAAAACGGAGGCAGGAGGGCATGCAGAGCCAATGACTTTCCTGTGTGAAATACTGAGAGTAGGTTTGTGTGTTAATTTGAGGACCCAAGTGAAACCAGACAGGAAGTCAGGAGACAAGATGAACTTGATAATACTTACCGACACAAAATCCTAAGGCAGCAAATACAAAGTTTAGAAAATTGGAGAAGGAGAGATTATCCTCTGATCTAGGGAGGAGGAATGCATATTGGGGAGAGTGATTACTAGGGTTAGACTGTGGGGTGACTGTGGCTCTGTGGGTAGAGTAGTTGTCTTGTGATCGGGAGGTTGTAGGTTCAGTTCCTCCTGCCCTTGGCAAGGCACTTAACCCCAAACTCCATTCCGATCTGCATTTTGGTGTATAATGTGACTAATGTAAAGCACTTTGAGTGATCAAAATGATTGGAAAAGCGCTATGTAAGTTCAGTTATAAAACATTTATAAAACAAGGTGGGACAAATTGACAAAGTCAAAGAAACAGCTGCCTAAGACACATAAGGGACAATTGTGGGAAATATTTGGGAGGGAAACACGATATAACTCCACATAAAAACAAATTAAAATACAAAAACACAGTGCACAGGACCAGGCAAAATATAACAAAGATCCCAGAAAGAACAAGGGGCCATGGAAGGGAGGTGAGACTGGAGGGAGTGACTAAGACTAAGAGAGAAAATACAGCATAAGACCCATACAGAAGAAGTCTGCTTCTACACCTGAAGAAAGAGAGAGAGAAAATTCCCCCCAAAGAACCAAGAAACCAAAGTGACCATCATGCACAGGAAAAACAACGTCACTGAAAAGTACAAGGCACTAGTAGCTCCACATATAGTGTATCTGAAAACACCTGAAGCGAAAACACCTGTGTGTGTTTGTCAAGAGTGGAGCCAGGGTGTTTGATCTCAGTGCCTCTTGTGTTAGCTATTAGCTTCCAGTTTATGTGGATTTGAGCCAAATTAAGATCCGCATGTGTTCATATGTTGCTGCAGGTAAACTATTAACTGCTAATAACAACATTTTAAATGAAATTCCCTGTTAAAGGGCCACATGAATAGAGTAGGAAGAGGTCAGGATTCTTGGTGCTGTTCCTTTGGCCTCGCTGGCTTCCCCCCAGCGGTAATAGCAGCTTAACACCCTTCTCACATTGTCCCATTATTTAACAAGCTCTTGTTTTTCTTTTTATTCATCCATTGATAGCTAATACCGCCGAGCTTCGACTGGAGATAATGTGCTTATGACTCGGGCTGGAAAGACGCGGCCGATGCGCTTATCCTCGCATAAATGGCTGCAGCGCGGGCGACATGCAGGCCGGTACGACCTTGAGAGACAAAAACGGCAACGGCGCTCCAGTCCGCATTCACATTCACGGCAAATGCCACCAACAAATCAAATGAACAGCAAGTCAACAGCACTTGCTTCGAAAAGGAGCCTCCGGAGAAGGCGCACAGGCAAGGTCACATCGCCCAGGAGCCGCCGGGTTCAGCTGTAATAGATTCGAATTGGATCACAGATGACTGATCTGCTGCGAGTCACAAGTGTTTCTGCAACATGCCAACAACGATTCTTCAACACGCGCATAATCAGCGATCACACTTAACCTTGAGGAAATATCAACTCGACGCTGCGTGTGGCGAGCTAGCCGGGAGTTCGTATTGTTTGCGACGCTTGAAGAATGTGTTTATGTATGTATTGGGAGGTGTGTGTGTGTGTGTGTGTATGGGGGGGTGGAAAAAGAAAAAGCTGATGTCTTGGTGGGGAAGGGAATAAAGTGTTGGGCTCTGTCTGTGTGACCGTACACCTCCTGAACCACCTTCCGCCCTCTAATAAGATTGAACGGCAAGCCAAGCTGAACCACAGGCAGACAACAAGACACCACCCAAACAGGAAAGACATCTCAGGGAAAAAAGAAAAAAAGGAGGAGGAGGAAGGGAGTGGAGCCAGGGTGTTGCAGGCAGGTAGAAACACTTCAGCGCTACGGCTCACTGTGGCGACAGATCCGTCACGGTCAAGGATACCTCAAAGAGCCCTTGTCAGGTAAATCAAGTATGACTTTTATTTCCTGGGGTGATGGAGGCACACGGTGGCTACGGAGACGTCCTGGGACGATATATTCACAGGGTGAGAGCGTGGGAGGAGGCTAATGTACTCCCATTCTCACAATACAGAACAGTTCCTGTCTTGAGCAATTTAAAGCTTGGACTTAAAGTTCCACCGGAGAGTTGCATTAATTTGTTATCCTGTCAAAGTCAATGGGTCTAGGATGCATTTCAAGCAAAGAGTGAAGACAAATGATTTCAACAAATAAATGCATTAAAGAAAGAAACAGCTGTAAACTGCAGTGCTGCTTTTTGCAACAAGCTATAATCTTTTATTATTAAAAGAACACTAACATGGAAAGTTTTTTATGGACATGACCTTTATTTCTGAAATGTGAAAAGCCAATCCAGTGTCAATCTTTGTTTTTCCTATTCTAATCTGTTTTAGTGGATTTCTAAACTGTACACACCCCTACGAAAATGTCAGTTTTTTTCCAACATTCAAAAAATTTGAAAAAGATTTTGAAAAAAATCTCTTTACATAAGTTGGTGAAATTTTGAACTAAAATTTGTTCAACTATAATTTGAGTCAAGATTTTTTTTCCCCCCCAAAACTTCTCTACGTGACCCCACTGATTTTCTGTGATGTTTTTTTTTTTTTCCAAACAGACAATTTGTAATTACAACCAAAATGTTTCAGTTTGATTCCATCAAAACCTCTAAAAATCATTTCTGTCCAGGTTGAACTGTTTTCTGAGGAGAAGGCTTCTGTCTTCAACCAGACTACTTTTATGAGGCATGTAGAGAAAAAAACCCCAAAAACAATAAGATGCTGTCGTCTTGTGGAAACCGTTCATTAATCCAGATTCAAAATTCAAATATACTTCATTAATCCCAGAGGGAAATGAAACGTTGCTGCAACTTATACGACACTTTTTGTTTTCCCAAATCACTGCTGTAGATGCTGATAGCTGGTGGAAGACAACTGAAACTTACTAAAGGTTGAGTCTCTATAATGTATTGAGGAAAAAGGGGCTGAACTGAATCAAGAAATGTCTCAACCAAGTCTTGTCTAAGGGTCTGCAGAAATGTGAAAGAGTTAAGCTAGTGCTGCTCGTCTCTGTATGTCCTGCTTTTAAGATTGCTGGTTGGCTTTTCATCCAAACTCATTTGGAGAGAATGCTTTTAAACACCGTCTGCTTGCCTGCCTCAGGTAGATATTACTTAATGCTTAAGCAATTGACTATTTGCAGGACATCAGTGTGTGGCTCTGTGCATAATGTCTGCTGAATTACTTCAGGGAAGTCTATTAATGCAGCGCAGCTTCCCCAGCAATCACAAAGCCATTTTTCTTTTTTTCCTTTTTTTTTTTGAAAAGGTTTTGATTACCTCGTTTTAAAAGGTATGAAATCCACAATAAATTAGCAGCAAATGAGTTCCATTCACTTTAAACCCAAACTAAGATTTCCATAAAAGTCCCTCCTTTCTCTGTTCCTTTCTTTTTCTGTCGTTCTCTCTTTCTCTAATAAATAAATATGTAAACGAACTCCTGGCACAGCGGAGACTTACCTCCTCTAAAGGTTTGTGGCAGACTGACACGGCAGATGCTCTCTTTGATGTCGGATCCAGACTCGCCACCAGCCTCTCACATTCGTTCAGCTGTTTGCTGCTGGGGTTGCCGGCTAAGGCGAGGGTAATCTGTCAACAACCACTGGCTGTTTTCTTGATTCTCTTAACCTCCAAGCGGGCCTTGAAGTGATTGATGACAGGTTAGCCACCAGTGGCCTTGCTAAATTTCCAATTATTCCACTGAGAAATTGCTCTTTTTTTTTCCCCCCACACGCCCGTTTAAATATAACAACCAAACGGCAGCAGCAAGCTCGGTTTATTTATTATTATATAAGCAGGGCTGTGAACGATATTTGCCCTCCTTTTGGGTTTGTTTGGTCTTGAGCTTTCTCTTCACACACGCACACACACATAAATGCTTCAGATCATCAGAGTAATCAAAATATTAGACAGTGATAACTTGTGCGAAAGCAAAAAGTGTGAAATGGTGATTGCTCCCTGTCTTATTTACTGCTTGTGTTACTCTTGGCAGCCAAAAAAAACTGCCTATTTTAATAATGACAGGAAGTTTTTTATTGCAGTGGAAGAATTTTGGCACACTCTTCTTTTCAGAGTTATTGTACTTTCGGCAGCTGATGAGGATTTTCAAGCGCAGTCTGTTTAAGGTCATTAAGTCCAGACTTTGAGTAGCCCACCCCCAAAAAAATCTGCCTCAGTTTCAGTTTTTTAAGCCAATCAGAGGCGGGACTTCCTGGTGTGGCTCACGTCGTTGTTTTGCTGCACAACCCTAGTGCTGTTGAGCAAAAGGTTACAAACAAACTTTATGGATGGATGAACAGTCCACCTCCAGGGTTTTCTTGGTGGGCAGCAGAATTCATGGCTCCACTGATTACAGAAGGTCGCTGCCGCCACATGGAACTATCAACAGCTGTGTTTCCATCAACATTTTCTTTTTAAAATATCTCATTAGAAAAGGCTGATGGAAACGTCAACATTCAAAATAACTTCTTCAATTTCACAATTTCTTGCTTGAGGTGGTTTTTCGGATCTTTCAAAATAAGAGTTAATCCAGAGAGGATCCAACTCCTGTTGCTGTTCAAGCTAGTCTGCAAACTCTACATCTTGTTCACTACAGCGACATGTAGCGCCACCGTGTGATGAAATCACGCCCTACACAGCCTGGTTGATTCGTTCCAAACCAGTAGATAGAAACATGCCTTATTCACAGCTTCTGTTTTGCAACATTTTAAAAGTTTGCTCACAATTTGCATGACAGTTGGATGTAAGACATATCTAGTGTGATGCTTGTTTTCTGCAACCCTCTGCCAGATCAGGCCAGGTGAGGCAGCTGAGGCCTGCCTGCAGTGCTGCAGATTGTTTGGCTTGTATTTTGGGACGCAAAATATGAATGAGTCATTAGCTGTGTTTTTGTGTTTGTTTGGTTTTCTTACCATACAATTGTGCAAATTGTAATTATGAAAAGAAATGTCCTTAATGGAATAGCACCAATTAAAAAAGAAACAAAAAACTGATCTCTTTGTTTGATAAAAAGTTGCGGAGCCAAGATGAGGAGGTTTTGTGGCCAGTATCAGAATTTGTGTATTTCTCAAAGCCGTTTTCCTGTTACACTAGTTGTGATCAATAACCAGATGTTACCAACAACAGAAAGGACAAAGACAACGTGACAAATTGCTAGTATGAATGTTTTTATGCGACTTGTCGCGTGAACAAAGTTATTCACTTTTGATTTTAATCGCATTTCTTATTTAACGGAAACACCACAATTACGAAATAGTGTCTGTTCAACATTTGTAATGCAAACGCACACAGTGATGTATCCTTGTACAAATGTTGGTAGGCTCACTATTTCTGGGAAGATTCATCCCCCTACAAAAACTGACAGTTGCCTCATTTCTCATCTGTCCTTAATTGTCTTTAGATCAGGGCATGAAGTGTTTTTCTTTAGCCTACTTTATGTTGCCAGACAGGTTCTAATTCAGCACATTTCTGATTGTACGAGTCTGGTGGTCACCAGGCCTATCCATTTTTTTGCAGTCTGAAATTTTAAGAAGGTTATTTGTCATCGTATAGATTTATGCTCCTCTGTAGGGACATTTCTTTCACTTTATGGGTGTGAGTGTTCCAGCTGCAGCCCTGGGCAGGCAGTGCCTAAGAAAGCCTGGGCCTCTCTCGGTTTCATTCTCCTGTTTTGTATTCCTCCCCTCCACCACCATCAAGTGAAACAGTAATGATTGCTGCTGCTTCAAAGGGCATGTCTTGTAGCGGCGCTGAAACAAAATGGGACCTGTTTGGCTGTGTGTCGGTACCTGAAGTGGCCCTCTTTGGTGATCAGCTTGTGACAGCTTTGGCAGCAAGGTAAATGTTGTTTTCTTTTTTTTTCTTCTCCTTTTTTTTTTCTTGAGTTTGAAATTAACACTCAGTTATCGATCAGCTCAGTTGAACAAGTACTAAAGCATTTTATGAGCACTGATACAAGTGTCATGAGGAGCAAATATAGTTTTGATGAAATGGCATTTTACAACTGGAGAACTCATTTTCACCTCCGGTCGATATGTTCCGTAATAGGACTTAAATACATCAACGTGAGGCTCAATCAGAACATTTGGATCAGTGCAGTTAGAATCTTCAGCAATCAACCCAGACAGTGAGCATGAAAAAGACCAGATCTAAGCCTCTATCCTACTGATGTTCTGTTGGTGTCAAATCAATTTCTGCCTGCAGAGTTCTCGCTCTTCGCTCGCTCCCTCCTCTCCCCCTCCCCGCATTCCCAGACATGGAAACCAGAAAAGCTGAATTTTTATGGGACGCAGACTGAAGCGGTATTTCCATTTATGTGTCACTGCGGTCTTCTGAAATGCAAAGTATTTTTCTTAAACATTCTTTTTATGCCTTCCAAATGTCTAACATGAATGAAAACGTGCGAGAAGAGGCGATAGACTCTACTGGAAGCTATGAATTAGGTTAGAGCTTTTTATATTCAAGGTTTCAGATTTGATTTTCCATTAAAAAAAAAAAAAAAAGCAAGAGTAAACACTGCATCCACCCTACAATAAGTCGTTGCTACAACAGCGGCTTGCAGTATTTTGACAAACTACAATTACGCTTGTGTGGTTCATGTCACAAAGTAACACCTGTGAAGTGGCAGGGACATTATTTGAAATGTTTTGCAAGTAATCTGATAAAGATGGCGTTCATTTGTACTTCAGCCTTTTAATTTGATGAATAAAATCCAGTGTCAGAGTTTAGGGTTGTTTTTCTTCTGTGCTGGAGCTGCAGGTTTTCCCTGGAGGGAGCAGCTGAGCAGAGAGTCTGTGTATCAATGTGTGACTGGATTTAATAACATTAAAAACTAGCTCCTTATGACAGTTAAGAGTTGAATACCAAGAAGTAGTTTGGTTGAGTAATTGATGTTTCTAATCATTTTTGCATTTCTTTGGTGTACACTGAAGGTTTTGGTTTTGGAGGGTGCAGTCTTGGTAGGTTCGGTGTTGGTCTTGGAAGTTCTGGTCTTGGTCTTAGCCCTGGAGGTTGTGGTCCCGGTCTCGGAAGAACTGGCCTTGACTCTGTGTCTGTACCTTCTGCACCATACCCTTCTGGATCATTCCACCACAGCTGTCAGTCAATTCATTGTTCTGTTATAATGTCAAATGAACACATAGCAAATTGTACAAACTGTCAGTAGAAGTATTTTTGTGACGTTCTAACACATACAGAATGTACTTTCATTGTTGGATTATAAGCCGTTATGTTGTAAATAAAATATACTGAAAGTGTTTGATTCCGCAGCTTGATTATTTTTTTACTATTTAATTTTACTCTTTAAAATACCAGAATGTGCACATCTTATCTTCCATCATTTTCACAAGATACAGAAATGTGGGTGAGAGTTAGCACTAATGTGTTTAGGAACTGAGGCTAACACATAGGAACGTATATATGTCTATGTTTACACATACTGTATGTGACTGTTTAGTGAGTTCATGGCAAAATAAATAAATAAATAAAATGGAAAATTAATGAACCTTTTGCATTCTTTGTTCATGTCTGTTATTTTATGCTGCCATCATGGTTGAAATAAATAAACAATTTTTTCAAATGAAATCAAATGTAATGATAAAATAGTTGCTCTGTCCACAGGTGGCCTATTTACCAAACACTTTTGTTTTTAACCAACTACTTTTTATTACTACTACGTCATTTGCACACATCCAGTAAAATTGCGCCTGTAAATCAGACTATGCAGTTGTGAATGGAATTTTGTAATCTTGTCAAATAAAATGGCTGTTAAGAATTTTATCCATGTGCATCGGCAGAGAACAATTTATGTGTGTAAACAAAAACGATTTGGTCTTTTTAGAGATGTGAATCAAAAAATTACGCATACTTGATGCTTGAAACTCACACATAAACCTGGAAGTTGAACACAGAGTTTTACACATAGTTTCTTGATTTGTATCTAAGAAGATATCAACAAAAAAATGTTACTTTCTTGTAGCATAATGCCAATCAATAGAGTTCACCTGGGTTTTTAGGCGAACTAGAGATTGCTTTTGTGGTCTGCATTAAAGTTCGAAAGCACATTCATTCACAACTCACTAAACAAACCAGTTTGATTAAAGCGGACTATACCGGGCTGGTGTGAACACACCCAGACAGAGTGAAGACTAGCAGCTAAAGGTGGTTCTAAAAAGTGTTGACTTGGTCCGGCTAAGTACAAATGGACGCCACTCAGTGACTCAGTAAATAAAATCAAAGGACGTGTCATTTTCCTTCCTCTTCACAGACGTACAGTAAAGTGTTGAGCTATGACATGAAATGCCAGTGAAGCACATTGTAGTGCACAACTTTACATTGAGGAAACATGGAAATAGATCATCGGCTGTGGAGACGTTAGCAAGGCACTGCGGAGGCCGTATTTATTACTCGCTCACTTTAAAACTTACACACGGCCAATTACAGTGTGAAACAAATTCATGTCTTTACAGAGAAATGCAAATAGCTTCCCTTGTAGCAGCAGTGACCCACACGAATGGTTTTCGGCTTTTGTAAATGTCAGAGTGCTGCTGTATAAAACCTGTCATTCCATTTGACAAAGAAAATCAGAACGGTGTTTCTGTTGGAGGAAAAAAAAAGACTTAAACATCTATAGAAACTGTAATTTACTCCCACTGAGGCTGGGGTTTCCTTTCTGACATAATACTATTTATTGGGAGCCATTGTTCCTTATGTTACACCCTATTGGGTCACAACTTGATGTGAATTACTTTCTTTTTCTATTGAGAGAAAAAGAAAAAATGTCATTGATTTGCACCATAAAGAGCGAGTGTTTCTATACGCTATTTGATCACTAACCTACTTTTTTTATTGTGTACTTTTTTTCTTTTCTTTTTTTACCCGAGATACAAAACATAAAAATAAAACAAGTCAATGACTTTTATAACCCAACGGCGAGGCAGAACATTATGACCTTGTACCGAGGAAGCCAGAACATGGCTTCTTGCTTCACAACGCAGTCGGCTTTGAATGTGATGCTGTTTCTTACGCGTGTCCAACAAATAAAATCACAATTATTAATCTTTTTGGTCCATTTCCCTTTTTTGTTTCAGTCTCTTTGCTCTGTATTGCAAAGAGCAATGCAGAGTTAAGCAATTAACCAAAAACATTTGAGTTTTTCACCATCATTCATCTAATCTATTACGACTTGTGTTACACCCTGTTGGGTTACATAAGTACTATAGGTCTTGATAATACTATTTCTACTAATAATTTAATGAAGATTTCTTGGGTTAAAAGTCTCCGGGGGGGGAAACACTCACTGGGCTCCAAAAACAACCCGCGATAGACGAAACCCGCAAAGTAGTCAGCTTTATTTTTCACAATTATTATACAGTACTACAGAACAAAACCAAAGATCAAAACCTGTTTTCAGGCTCAAGTATTTGTTTAAGACACAACAGTAGAAATGTTTTCTTGCAAATAACTATGATAGTTTTTAGAAATACCATAAAATAACCAATGAGGTTGGATACATTGTGACTCGTGTATTTCACAGTTCCTCTGACTGCCTCCTCGTCCCGACTCCGCTCCGCTCTGGCTTGTTTTTCTACTGAAGGTTGCAGTGCAGGTTCCTCCTCTCGCTCCCCTGAGAAGTCTGCATGTGAATTTGTCAATCCAAACACATTTTGTACTGGACAGAGACGAGGGACGGAGGAACACAATGCACCTTCATACACAGTAAAAAAAAAAAAAAAGGATAAAAAAACTTTATTAAAAAAACCCCATGAAACAGCGAGGGCGCGAAAGGTGAGGCGCGTTGCAGCGAGGTGTCACTGTATTTATACTTTGGTTGAAGATAATCTTTGAAAATTCGCCTGTTTGACATGTTGAAGGAAATGCATCTCCATGTGACTAAGGCCACATGTACGAAGGTCACAGTTGGTTCCTTACATCAGTTCCAACCTCTATTGTTAGTGACCTCAGGTCAACAGCGTTTGATATGTTGCTAAAATAGTTTCACGCATGAAATATCTGTAAAGCTCCTTGTTTGCTGAAATCTACTGCAATGTACAGTTGTGTGTGTGTGTGTGTGTGTGTTTGTGAGTAGGTGGTAATGGTTGTGCTGGTGCAGGGGGTGGGCTGTCCCTATTGTTCTGAGACCTCTCCGCCATCTGCCAGCCCGCGCCTGGCCTCTGCGCCTGATCTTGCCTGACGAAGAGCAGATGTTTTCTCTCTCCGCTGCTCCCCAGCAGGGTTGATGCTCCTGCATCATTTCAGTCCACTTTGGCTCCCACTCACAAGAGCCAGCACGTGCCGCACCCTTAATTAAAACCACGGCTCGTACAGATAAGGTCCAGACACGTAGGCACGCTCACATGTAAATAAACTCAACCTGCATGTGCTTCCCCTCCATTCTATCGAGCTTTCGCCGGCACACTCATATTGATTCTGGAGCATCCAAACTAATTAATCTACTAAGGCAATTAATTCCCGATATTTCCTCACAAACAGACAAGAGGAAACGTAAAGGTGAATAACGATGCCTGTTACCGACTGTTTACTTAAGAAATGATATTCACTCCCAGCGATTTTTTTTTTCCTCATCAAAAACAAATTACACCAGAGAGAAATAACCTACATAAAACCAGTAATCAGTTGTCAAACGATATCTTCATTCATTAAAGGGGCGGTGTAAAATGGACTTTTTTTCAGCTTTTCATCATTTTATGATCTTATATTTTCTCATCAAAAACATACCTGCAGATATCTCATGTATGTTTGAGAAATCCTTTTAATCTCCTGTGACAATCACTCAACTGTGGAAATCGGCAGGTGGGACTTAGCTCCGCCTTCGAGACGCAGCTCCTCCTCGCTTGGCTCCTTCAGACTAGCCAGTAGCAATTAGCAAACACCTGATGAAACTGCACCTCTCCTGAACTCAATATAAAATCAACTTCTCAGTGTAATGCTGGCAAAGACGTTAAAGGGTTAATAAAGGAGCCATGTTGTGATGACTTCCTGAAGACGGAGTGTCAGAAATAGCAGGAGTTTCTTAAAGAGACAGAGGCCCAACTTCAAGGTGTTAAATTACAAGTGAACGTTAACATAGTTATTTGATTTTGCTATAAAATGGCACTGTGTCTGAAAAGTACACAGAAAATATATCGAAATCAACCTGATGACCCAATAGACCTAATAGCTGCTTGTCCATACAGCCACCATCAAGCATTTGTGATCATTTCACAGGACGCCACAACCTGTTAAATAGAGGCAGAATTTCTCTGCTGTCATTCTAGGTTTCCACTCTCCTATGGCAGCTCCAGGTTTCGTTGATCCACGCAGCGACTCCAGACACATTTATGAAACAATAACCGCCATCACCCTTTAGATCAGGGGTCTCAAACTCCAGTCCTCGAGGACCGCAGTCCTGCAACTTTTAGATGTGCCTCTGCTGCACCACCTGAATAGAATAATTAGGTCATTAAGACTCTGGAGAACTGATCTACACAAAGAAGAGGTAATTAAGCCATTTCATTCCAGAGTTTTGTACCTGTGGCACATCTAAAAACTGCAGCACAGCGGCCCTTGAGGACTGGAGTTTGAGACCCCTGCTTTAGACGAACCACAAGTTATGACTACATTTACCTGTCATCTTGTTTTGAAGTTCTTCTCCACAAAGACTTGATTTATGCTCCACTGAACAGCGCTCCACTGCCAACACAAAGTGCCAGTATTGTTCTGCCGTAGCATCTCGTCATTCTCCTCTGGGCCTCGACTCACTTTAAATCTTTAGCTCAAACTGGCACTGAACAGGGGCCGGGCCCGCTTCATTAAACAGTGCAGTGGATTTCTTGGCACTGTACATTCTCACCCAGTCTAACCCCATAACTGCTGCTGAAGAGAGAAGAGAGTAATTAAAATGCTCTGTAGCTTTGATTCTGCAAACTCCTCATAAACAGAGGTTGGCAGGTGGAGAAGGCATCTTGAGCGAGTCGTTATAGGCGTCATGAAGAAGAAAGTAAAGGAATATTAAAAGATTTCAAGACTTTGACATAAATATATTTTAATAAAAAAGTAGTGTCAGCATCAAGGACTGTGGGGCACTTGGATAATATCTCTGAAATAGTCTTTCCAAACAATGCTTAACTTTCATATGGCTGCCATCCATCTCATAAATCTGTATGTTTATTAATGTCTAGTCGGTCTGTAAAAAAAAGCTATAAAAAAAAACAAAACTAAACTTGGAGCTGCCACCAAAACTGATTTATCTTTCTGAAAGAGAGTTTCAGTTTAAATGCTGCTGGCTCATTTACTCAAACATTGGGCAAGAATCATTTTCTGTCTTATGGATGAACATCAACGCTTTTCAATAAGTGTAAGCAAAACAAGTACAATAAATAATCTTCCAAGTTTCATATCTGATTTAAGCCTTCTCTGCACTGCTTGACTATTCTTATTCTTTTCTCCGAGGAACAAACATGACCGCTATGTGAGCTGTAAAAGCAAAAGCTTTGTTGCGAGATGTGGGTTTGTAAAAAGGCTGCTGTAATTCATTTAAATAATCTCCTTGGGTATTTATTCTGAGAGAGAAACTCCCATCAAAACATACAGGAGAAGAGACAAACCTCAGGCGACAACTTGATGAAGTCTGGGTTATATTTTAACAGCAACAAGGAGTTTAGTAGATGCTCCTCTCATAACCAGCATTCGAACCTTTGTTAGTGGTTTATTTGATGGAGGGAAAACAAACAAACAAAAAATAATGGCTGTCTGGAGCAATCAGTCATTGCCTTGAACAGTGTAGGGACACACTTCCGCTAACCCGCTAATGCACTAGCAGCGCATTAGCAAAGTTCCCATGCAGCGCTTTAGCTAAGACATTTAGCGCACTTAGCTTCCCCTTAATTAACTAACAAATTCTAAAGAGCTGGTTTACTTGGCTGTTTTGTGAACTTTCGGTTGAATAAAGTTCAACATATGCGTTGAGGTTTCGGTTATCAGCTTTTATGAATTCTTTAAGTACCTAGACATTTATGCTCATCCTATTGAAGACTGTTTCCTCTCCTCATGTTCTTGCTTTGTCCCCTCCAGTAACTTCATGTCAAACAAGAAACACAGGAACAAGATAGAAAACTACAATGGAGCACGAGATGCAAACATAAGTACAATAAATAAGGGCAGAACATGAAAATTAGAATATCAAAATTAAATTGGTTTTGAGGGTTGAAGTCCTTCAAGGGCAGATATCATTTGAATTGAACCTAGCGCTTTAGCATTAGCTTCCACTAGATACCATGTTGGTATCTAGTGGAAGCCAGATAGCAGATCTAATGTTTATGAATGCAAATAGCTGCGTTAGCGCAACTAACTTTTTAGCTAGCGCTGTCCAGCACTGCATTTCAGCAAGTCAAATAGTGGAATTCACAATGAATAACGAGCTTCAATGCTGTTTTTTCTAGACAACTGTCACGGTAAAATCAGACTTGTATGATTTTGAGCTTAGTGCTCACTATAGATGCATGGTGCTTAGAGCCAGCCGACTGTGTTTCCAGGCAGTCTGTCCTGGATGCAGATTCCACGTCAAATCATAGAGGAATTTGTTTGACTATAGACATAGCAACAGGAACCATGAGAAGCTTTACAGCAGCTCATATTTGTGTGATAAAACAGGAAAATAACTCCGTTGAAAGCTGAAACGGACAGCACACAACACACAAACTTAGTATTGAATATTTCAAAACACGGCGCTTTGCAAACCATTTTCACATCCGCTCACCTCACAACCACAAATTTTATTTTATTGACCTTGCATGAGGTAGACTGACACAAAATCGGGCATAGTTGGGTAGTCACCTAGCAGTGAAAGATGATAATATAAAGGAGTATTAATGTCCCTAGATAACAATGCAGTGTAACCAACTGCTTCAGAAGTTGGTTGTAAAGTGGAGTCCATTCACTACGCAGTAAATGGACTCCACCGGTGTGTAATTTAACTCAGTATAAATGCAGCTGTTGCTTGAAGACATCAGAGGGTTGTTAGAGAACATTAGAGAATCATGAAAGCAAGGAGCAAAGCAGACAAGTCAGAGATTTAAAAGAAATTTTTTTGTTGTTTCCTTTATTTAACCAGGTAAACCCTGTTGAGATCTAGATCTCATTTTCAAGAGGGACCTGGGCAGAAGTCTGCAATACACAGCAACCTGGTTACAAAATAAAACTAACTAGTGCATATGCACAAGTGTAAAACAATAGAAAACAATTTAAAAGCAATGACACTGTTTAACAGAATCTTGTTGCCGCTCGAAATAAATCCAATGAAATCATTTCTGATGTCTTGAGTTCAGACTGGAGCTGATTCCAGGCTGTAGGAGCGTCACACCGAACGCTTGCTTCCCCATTTCAGTTCGAACACGTGGAACTTCCAAAAGAAAAATGTTATTAGAGCGTAAAGAACGGGAAATAACAGATCTATGTAAGAGAGAGCTTAAGTATGCTGGAGCCGAGCTGAGTGGAGATTTATAGATCAGGTGATTGTTTCATCATAAGCTTAAAGGAGGCCATTCAGCTTTTGAATACAACTCACAATAATGTGTAAGACGTCTGCTACTGGTTACAAACCTTAAAGCACAATGATACACAGTATTCAATGATTGAAGGCATTTTTTTTTTGAAGCATTCATATATAGAACATCTTCATAATCCAGAAGTGGCAGGAATGTCGCTGCTACCAATTTATTTCTAGCTTTGAGAGAGAAACAAGATCCATTTAGATAATAAAACCCAATCTTCATTTTCAGTGTTCGTAACAAATTTGCTATGTGATTTTTAAAAGAAAGCTCTTTATCTAGAATAAAACCAAGATATTTATAATTACTGACAAACTCAATTTGTGCTCCTGCAACAGTGATAAGCAATAGGGAGGTTTCTGGTAGTTTTTACAGTGTGTGAAAAAACCATTGCTTTTGTCTTATATAACTTTTGTCTTAAAACCAACTTCAGAGTTTGTAAGCGAGTTTGAACAACATTAAAAGCAGACTGCAGATACTGTATTGCCTGTGATAGTTATGAAGAATAGCAGTAAATTACTAAGTCATCTGCATAAAAATGATAAAAAGCACTAGACAAATTTTCACATAAGTTATTTATATAGATAGAAAATTAAAGTGGACCAAGAACTGAACCCTGTGGTACACCATTTAAAATAGTAAGAATAGAGTAAGTGAAGCCAGCCAATGGACTCTCTGGGTTCTGTTTGACAAATAATCAGCTACCCACATGGTGCTTTATGTGAGAGCCCAATCCTGTGGAGAATTTCAATGAAAATTTACTGTGTTAAATGCCTTTGATAGATCAATAAACGAAGCAACACAATGTTTTTTGTTTTCAAGAGCCTGGACAAGATCATTAAAAACCTTTAAAGTGCCAGTAACAGTACTTTGTTTTTTTCTAAAACCAGTCTGTACATTTTGTAAAACACAATTTGAATCTAAAGAAATCTTCAATTGATCTGCAACAAATTTTTCAGAATTTTTTGCTAGGATACATAGTTTAGAAATTGGTCTGTAATTGTTTACCTGTGACGAGTTCCCACCCTTGAGTAGAGGAAAACAAATGCTGATTTCCAGACATTAGGGATTTTGTTAGAGATTAGACTTAGATTAAAAATATGAGACAATGAGATAAAGAGATAAGCCTATAGTATAGGGTTAAAAAAATATAAATCAATTTTATGTTATTGAAATACTATATCAAATATGACTTAAAAGAAGTTTTACTTTGTAGCAAGTTAAACTGGCCTTGAAATTGGGCCTCTGTCTCTTTAAAAACTCCTGCTCTTTCTGAAATTCCACCTTGAGGAATTAAAGCATGAGTTCATAAATTCAAAATATACAAATATATATTAGCATGCTGTAGTCATTACAACATGGCTCCTCTATTAACCTTTTAACAACGTTTTTCCCGCCATTCAGCTGATAGTTAGCTCAAATACTGAGCTCAGCTGAGGTGCAGTTCCATCAGGTTTTTGCTAATTGCTACTGGCTAGTCTGAAGGAGCTGAAAGGGGGGATTTTGGGGGAAGGCTACTCTGTGAGCCAGAAACTGCTGCTCTGAGGAGGAGCTGCACCTCGAAGGCGGGGCTAGGTCCACCCAGGTGTTTTGCATAGCTGAAAGGTTGCCACGAAAGGATTTCTCAAACACAGATGAAAAAAATCAAGGCAAGACTCAACGTAAGGGAATAATATTATAACATGAGATAAAGCTCAATGTTGACTTTACGTAACACTGCCCCTTTAATACACAGCTAGAGCCACAATGCATTTATGTCTTATAATGACATGGTCAGAGCCCATACCTGACTTTAATTAATCAGTGGCAGTACCTACAAGCTGTAGGTAACAGACAATGGAATCTAAATGATCTTCAGCTAAGGTGCAAAGAAATTTCAGCAAACATTTCCTTCTGTAGACACAATAAACATGCTCCAGCCCCTCCCAAAGAAACGTTCAGCTTTAACGGCGGCAAAAGCTGTTGTACAAGGTTTTGACGGATGCCACAATTTCAGATTTTTATTAACAAAATAAAAACTAAAAACCATACATCACTTCCTTCCTGCATCGCAATTCTGCACTACTTAGTGTTGGTCTGTCCCTTAAAATCCCAATAAAATACATGGAAGTTTGAAAAAATGTATATATATGTATAAAGTATATATAACATTGAAGTATTTCTGTGCCAGTGCACAGGGATACAGGTACAAAAAGGTGTAAAAAAGTAGAATATAACTCTGCAGTACAAGGCCCAACAGGGATGCATTTAGAAATGGAACATTTTTTAGTCCTGTCAAAGGAGACAGAGCGATAGCCATATTACAGCAGACAGGGTTCTGTATTTGTGTGTTTGAAATGTTATCCCATTCTGCTGAAGAATAAAAAAGAAGGCTCAGCCAAGATGATCCCATTTTAGGCTTTTACAATCCCCTCTCTTCATCTCTCCGGGGGCTTTGGCATATCGTCTTAGCCCACGATGACTCATTGGTTTAGAAACTAAAATCTTTTTTTTTTTTTTTTTCAGCAATTAAGTGCAGCTCTTTTTTTTTCTCCCCCAGCTTCCATTTTGACACACAAGAGACAAAGCTGCTGTACATCAGAGAGGGATTGATCACCGGCACGCTGAGGGAGAGGGAAAAAAACCAGAAAATGCTTAAAATGGGGCGTAGCGTAGCCGCCGCTCTGAGTGATTTTCAGCATCTTGAGGTGCTTTGAGTTAGACTAGAGTGTCGCAATTGAAACAATAATCAATGCAGTTAGGCAGAAAACTGAAACAGTGAGACACTTTTGATACAGTAAAATGTAGGGGTGAGACTTTATCATATGACATTATTTATAATTTACTGTGATACATTTCTTGTCATTTTAAGAATTGGATTTATTGTTGTGATTAATTTCAGTTCTGTTCAATAAAAAACTAAATTTACAGTACAATCAGAAATGTTATTTTTCCTATTTACTCCAGTGTCTTCTGTCAATAACAATTCAAAAGTATGATTGAATTCTCTTACTGTGAGCAGTTTAATGATATTAATCACACTTTTTTTCAGTAAGTGATATCTTGAAGAAATCTATTTTAAATAGCACAATGTATGTATTTGTGATGCCAAGAATGCTGTGACACGCAATTACAGTCATATAGTTACATTAAAAAAAAGTAACAATAGTTTTTTTAATTTGATCTTTATTATCACAATGATGTTTTATGGTTGTAGATACAAAAAAAAGAAAAAGTACATTTCTGCCAAAAAAAATAGGTATTTTTGACGTTAGTTTCAGAAATTCTCTGGAAAAAACAAGGAAGTTTCTGAGTTTGAAAAGTGGAACATTTTCAAGAAGAAAATCAGAAATGATCAACTTTTGAAACTCGACCATTGCTTTTTCTAGAAAACTTCTGAGATTAATCAAAAATTTTGAGCAAATTTTCTACATTTGAAGTTTTTTTTCTTTTGATTTCATGTTCTAGAATTGATTTTTACGCTGTTGAACAATAGTACTACAAAATAAACCAAATTCAACGTCCATATTGCCCTCCCCTAGTAAAATGTGAAGACATTTACCTATATGTCAATTATTTGTAACATTACACCGTTGACAGGAGAAGTGAAAACTATAGTGCAGAAATATCACAAACCCTGTGCTAAGATATATTTGCAGCTCAATCTCTAGCAAAGCAGCAGTGATTCTCCCCAAAACTCCTTAAGAGTGATTCAAAAAATCCCACCAAACAATCTGACTTCATAGCCAGGCCTCAGAATAAAATCCAATGGGATTTGACCGCATCCCTGGAAAGCAAAAATCGTGCATGGACAGTGCCAGCCCACAAGACCCGAAACAATCATTTGTTCCAGTACCAACAACTCATGAACCCAGCCAGACGGACATTTTGTTCCGACCAGGGAAAGTTGTGGTCTTTTCCTGTAAAATGGAGGCCAAATCAATTTTGTGCCAGTATGTTCACTAGATAAGGATTGTGGTTTTTCCTGGAATTATGTTCAATTAAATCTGCTTCAATTTTTGGGTGACTGAGAAATGGTAGGTCATTTACATCCCACCATCATTGGACGCAAGGAAGGATGTAGTATGAGAGCTCAACAACAAAGATATGAATTGTTTTCAACTTGAGATTTAGGTTAGTCAACCATCAAATTCAATGTAATTAATTAATTGAAATTAGTGCATTAAACCTCCAGCCCTATTATAGATATATTTATATTTCATATATGCTACACTGAGTCCCAACTCAGTGACAGAGGTGTGAGGTGTTTATACCTGTACCACCCACGTCCAAGGTACAAAAGTGTGAATAGGGAAAAACAATAAAGTGCCATTCGCTGACGTAGGCACCTTGAATCATAGATTTAGAGTCCATTCTGTTCCCTTGACTGAAGCTGACTGGGTGTCCGCAGGGATTCAGCCGACCTCCACCGCACTGCCAAAGGTCACACAGCAGAGGTATGGCTTTCTAATGCAATGCCCTTTTGTGGCGTCTGAACTGCCTGCATTGTATTCCCCTCACATAGACTTCTTGCTGGGAGAGAGGCTTTGAGAAGCGGGATAAGGAGAAAAGCATTGACAGCAGTTCTAAAGGGCAATCATACAGATAATGCAGTCCAATGGCCCTCTTTATTGGGATTAAGGCGCAGGCACCTCTGATATTGGATAAACAAAACAACAGGCATTTTCTGTGATGGCCAAAGGACTCAGGGAGAGATGAAATGAGAGGTGTTTGAGAAAATAGCTAAAGCTGTGTTGGTTCCTGGCAAAGTCTCCCAGGAAGAGCTTTACCTCTGCTCATTCTGGGTATAATTTAATAGGAGGGTACCAGCAAAAGGTTGAGATTATTAAAGAAATACACATCAAAAGGTTACCATATGGCTGTTGATTCCCAGTCTCTATTAAGCATGATAAAAACCTTAATCCAAGAATAAAATAGACAACCTCTAACCGTGCGACCCTTTCCGCATCTCCTCTGTCTTTCGCAGGGCTCTTTTGAAATATTCTTTCTCAACAGTATGCTACTGTCTCTATTGCCAAAATTTTTGTGTCAATGTGCCAAAATACATTGCCAAAGTCAATATCCTTGCTCTCAATAAGGTACAATACTACACTGTCCAATTTTAGAATTTCATTAGGAATGAACAACTGAAGACAATAGATAGATGGCTGAATATAATCACCCTAATCCATCTCTAATGCAGCTGAGTTGCCAGGCGACGTGGCCACAGCTTCACAATGCAGGCTCGATCTTTGAAGGCAACAATGTGGTTGTCATGTTGCCAGCTTGACCTGTGAATGACCAGAGGCAGATCGAATATGGACTCATGTGCCATTATAAAGACTTGCTTTATAACCTTGCTGCTAACCAAGTTAACTTCAAACATAGTCAGGTGCCCGTGTCCTCAACATGATGCGATGTTTGAATTGGCAATGTATTTTTGGACTATCAGTCAATGGAGAACATGTGCACACAGCGTGTCACTGATGGAGTGCTGTGACATCAGCGTTCCCACATTTCTACCTGAAGTGATCTGAAGTCACACTCCACACATCATTGTCTGGAGGGGACAATGCCCTTGGAACAGCCACAGTCCTACTCAGTGACCCTCGTGTGGTATGGCTAGTCTATTTACAACGGTAAAGAGATTAACACTCTGCTTTTCACACAGGTCACTAAAAGAACTTTACACTACATGACACATTCACCATGTCACAATAAGTAATAACTCAATTAATTGCATGATAAATTAAGTCAAGCTTGATCATTTTCATTTGCATGAGTGTTTTTCTCATGTCTCTCTCTTCCTACCAAGGACTGGATGACTAAAGTGTTCAATCTGGTGCATTTGTCTCAACAAGCCCCCCTTTTTTAAAGAACAATTTACAGTAGTTTACAGAGACTTCAGTATCTGTTTTACTTGTTGTTTTGCATGTTCATTTTGGATATTTAAAATGCCTTCTAATTCCACTCTTAAATGTTTGTTACAAATGTATGTCTTTGAGACAGTGTGCTTGCATTATTATGCCAATACCACTTTCTTACTTGAAATGGTCTCAAAACAGCAATACTGTCTTTTGTCACACAATACAATTCATAATTGAGCAAAAGTTGTTATCATGGCAGGCCTCCTGACATCATCAGGCAAAAAAGTAGGCACAATTTGAATCTTTGATTGGTACATATGATTGGTACCAATCATACCAAACGGTATGATTGGTACATATCACATTGTCAATGGGTATATATATCATCTGATTACAAAGAGCTGTGATGTCTAGATCAACCTTTTGAGGGCATGAATAGAGTAAAAGTAGACTTGGAGATTGGTTGATAAACAAATAGACTAAAATGTAATGCTGAGCATAATTTTTGGCCCATATTCAGCTGATTTTTCAGTAATGCAACAACTTCTGTGATTGAGTCTTGGTCTGGTATTGTGTGTAACGGGGTAATGAGAATCGATTAACACCCAGCGACCAGCTCCTGATCGGCAGTTGTACAAAATCAAGCATGTTTGAACTTCTGGTCGCTCTACATTGACGAATCAGTGCCACGATCCAAATTTACCTGGAACTCTCACACTCATATGTCCCTCACTGGAATGCTACTCAAGAAAGTATACAAGTAACCTTTCTTACCGTGGTATGATTAAGCACTTATTTTACTGGCTTTGAAGCTGCAGTATGTAACTTTTACAAAAAATATATTTTTTCCACATTTGTCTAAATTGTCACCATGTCATGACAGCGTGGCATGAGACAGTCTGTGGAAAAAATCAATCTCATCCATCTGCTCCCTGAGCTACTATTGGGTTCTACAAAAATGTCCAGTCAGCAACAACCAATCAGAGTCGGGAGGAGGGTCTTAACGCTGTTAATCAACCTCCATATGCTTTAACGTGCTAATGGTGGAAAAACAACTTATCATTAGGGGAAAACTCTTTATCCATCATCATCAGTGGCAATGCTAGCTATCCTTAGCATTGGTGGCTAGCTATGTTGTAGTGAACCAACTGTAACTTAGCAAAGACCAAGCGGGAGGAAGCATGACGTGATTGACAGCGCTAAAGCCCTCCCCCTGGCTCTGATTGGTTGCTTCTGACTGAGTGGTGTAACTCTAGTTAGTACTGGCAGCAGGCACAGGATGTCAATTTATTCACAAAATATCTGTCTTCTATTATACTGTCACAACATAATTGTAATTTTAACCAATATGTAAAAAAACGTTTTTTTAATAAGTTACATATTGCGGATTTAAAGGTTTTCATCCGTTTCCCCAGTTTTAGATGAAACAGTTCAATCTTACAGCAAAAGCATGGTGAGAGCATGTTTGCCTACACATCTCAACACATTCTGAAACATGTTAGCTCGAGTCATCAGAATAAAAGTTGAAGCTGCTATAACATTAATTATTTCGTTTTTCATCCTCGCAGGATGTATAGTGGGGCTTCCCCCTCCTAGCAATTATCTTAATGATGCTACATCTTGAATTGAACCCCAAACATTTTTGTCATCCTGTGTAAAGACCGGCAGCTTGTTTGTATGTTTAAATATTCCTTTAATGTCTGATGCAACCTGTTGCAAGAGCACACAATGCGAGCAGGAATTCTGCTGGCAGATATGGGATTAGAGAGGGGGGGGGAAGAAATGTATCCCCCTCCTGACAATTAGAGCATATTATCTTTGTAATTACTATTATTATCACAGTTAAAAAGGAAAGCGTTTGTGAAAAGTGGTGTTCACGACACTGCACATTACCCCCTTATTATGTTAAAATTCTTATTAAAAATCTGAAAGTGCAATTATGTCAGCTGGCGAAGAGTCATTAAATCCAGTATGAAAGCCTCCCTGATATCAAATGGGGAGATGGTGCCTCTCTTCCAGCCAAACTCTCTCCACAGTACAGCAAAGCTTTGTCACGCTCTGCAAAGGCTCAACAAAGGACCCTGCGCTCCCATTAGCCAAGTAAACAAATCAGAGAGTAAAATGAGATGCTCTTCTTTTTTTTTGTGACTGAAACAATGGCTTTCCCATAGGAGAAAATATGGCTGGGGATGAAACCCAATAATGAAGCACGAGCTCTTCTAGCAACGTTGAGAATGGGGGTTTGAGAGAAACAGGCCGTATTCATGTAGAGAAAAAGAAAAAATTCTGTTGCTGACTTATTGGACTGCAAAATGAGAATGTGTTGTTTGGGCTTTACAAGCAATTCTGAGGAACACGGTTTAATATTCACAGCAGTACACATGCTTTCATCAGGTGTTTCAGAAGGTGGTTTCCACCAGCTCCCATTGAGCTTCTACTGCCAGTTTATACTGTTGTGTAAAAAATATTTGCTCCCCTACAGATTTCTTATTTTCAAGTTTTCAACGGCTGCCCCCCCCCATCAGTGGCTCTGTGACCATGCCTGGAAAAATGCTGGCCACCCCACTGTGGCAGACTTTTGGCCCACTCTTCTTTGCAGTATTAGGGCAATTCTGTTTCAATCTAGGGAATGTGTTAGCCCGGCCATTGCCTTCCTGTACAACTGGACTCGAAAGAAGTTCTCGAGTTCTGGGCTTGACTCATATTGTCTTGGTTTCATTTTTGACTGGACCAGCGCAGGCAACTTGCAGTGAGCTTCTTAAGAGTCGAACTGGCAAACATCACGGGCAAAAATTAGCGATTGGGTAAAAAGTCCATTCCTCGGTTCTTACCAGCCGAAAGCCCAGACTCTCTGGACGAAGCAAAGTGCAGTAAAAAGGTCTGGCTTTTACCAGGCTAGGGATTTTTACCATGAACAGCGCATTTCAGATTTTGATTTTTCAATCAAAATCTGAGATGATGTGACTTAAAGCCATATCATGTCATCTTAGACATAAAGCCGACTGTGCTAGGCCACTCATAGCCTAGTAAAAACCAGCCGGTTGTTCTACGCTTTGCTTCGTACTGGTTTCAAACCAGTATTACTTATGTGAATGTAAGGCTCCCTTTGCTATACCGACAAGACTGGGAACGTATGGCGACCATCTCTGTCTTTTAAAATGAAGCTCTTTGGTACCTTCATCCGTGTGCGAGGCAGAGGAGACCCTCCCACCACTTACCTCCACGTAGAAGGGCCTTAAACATGTCTGACAGATTATCGATTCTCTCTGGTCTCTGGTCGTGTGCAGGAGAACTACATTACCTCGAGACAGCCAAGCAGACATCTCAGACCCATTAAGGCACAGATGACCTAAAAAAACAACAGCACAGATACAGCACAGCTTAAAAACAGATACCTGTGAAAGAACAGGTATTTTTTTACTCAATCCCAGGAGTATCTGTACCCACTCTGAACATTTCTCACATTCCAGCCAGAGCTGAAAGGTATATAATAACCACATTTGGTCATATTTGCAAATTTATTGTTGCTGTTACAGAACCAACACTGAAGAAAAATAGGGATGCACCGATATGCAAACTTGGGTCAAGACCAGTAACCGATATTTCTGCTGCTGAAGTGGTTGATGAGCAATATTTTCAGATATTACAGATATTGTCCTACCTTTTTGGCACCATGGAAAAAATGATAGTATCGGCACCAACATAAATATCAGCCAATGTTAGTCATTTTTTAATATATCTGAGTCAGTCCAATAAATAAAACTGGACCAATATGAACAACCAATATATTTTAGTTTTTTGGGGTTTTTTTTTCCAAATGTGTCGAAACAGTGGTGAAAAATATATATAGCTAAATATCGGTTATTGGCCACAACAGCAGAATAAAGATCAGATGAAAATATTGGCCGAAACTTTCAGATCAGTGCATCCCTAAAAAAAAAACAGTGTTTTAACTGTTTGTGAATATTTCTGTCTTGGTTTCTGGACATTTCTAACGATTATGATAAACTTCAGGAGTTTCTGTAACTGATTTATGGTTTTTAGGGTTTAACGTAGTTTTGTGTCTAGATGTGTTCTGGCTGTGAATGCTCTGCACGGCACCAAGGTGGCATCTTCATTTATGACAAATCAAATCCAAATTTCATCACCAAATCCTCGCCAGACAGCTAAGTATTACATCTGATATTCTCAATCTTGCTTTTGCCAGTCATGAAAATATCTGTTGAGCGCGCGGACGCATCTGCTTCTGCCCGTCATACCTGCACACAGCTGCTCCCTCCCACTGTCTTTATTACACGTAATATTAATGTAGAGCAGGCCGACGCTTGACGTTTTTATTGAATTATTTACAAGGGAAAATAATGACACCGGGGTCTCTGGGCTAAACAAATAAATAAATCAGGTCCCAAATCAAATCAGGGTGATGTATGTGGAGCACACTGTTATTAGGTTAGGTGATAGGTGTCAGCGTTCACACTGCCAGCTGTGGAAGCGTGAGCGACTCCGTACAATGGAAGCAATTGGAATTTACCTTATTCCCCTCCGCCCCCCCCCCCCCCCGCAATTTATTTATTTTTTGGACATCTGGCACTCCTGTTGCAGAAGATAGATGTTTGGAGTTTTGTTATACTGTTAGACAAAGTGCAATGCTTTCAAGTGAATTATTTATTCCATTTAGAAAAAAAAATGCTATTCTTTCCCTACGCTCACTTAGATCAAAATTTAAGCTTGAATATATAAATGGCAGAAAACAACAACAAAAAAATAGTAGATAATTGAAGATGTAGCTTAGCATCAACATTTTAAGAGCCAAAATTATTGACTGACAAAAAAATATTTATAGAGAAGTCTGAGAACATACTGTATATATATATATATATATATATATATATATATATATATATATATATATATATATATATATATATATATATATATATATATATACAGTATGTGTGTGTATATAAAAATTCTTTACTCTTTTATTTCAATAAAAGTTTATAAAGTGGGAGACATTGACTGAGAAAAGTTATATTCTATTTAAGTAATACTGCTATCTAAAAAGTTGAACTTTTGAGTTTTTTCTAGAAAATGTTTGACTTTTCTAGTTCCAAAATTTTCTTGTTTCTTTTTTCTAGAACATTTCTGAGATTAATCCAAAATTTTCAGAGTTTTTCAGAATAACTGCCTATGTTATTTTTCCTAAATCATATTCTGAAATGCATTTGAAACAAATATATGGATTTTTAGTTACAAATGTAACATATGTGTATAAGTATGGTAGATTACTAAATCACATAAGATGGTGTTTCCTGCTCCTTTATTTGAACTTATTAGCATGAAGGAATCTGTTCTAAACATGAATCACTCTGATGGCAGGAACCCAGTTTAGGGCCTTCAATCTGTGGGAAAAAACTGAAATAACTATTAAGTTAAAAGACCAAATGGGTCTGACCGCCATGTTTAATCTGCTTTATAACTACAGGCAACATTTCCACACTCTAGGTCAGTAATAGCAACATATTCCTGATAAAATGTCCGCGTTCAGATTGGACCAGCACATACTAGAGCCGTGAATTGTCAACTGCGAGCTCTTCATTACACTCACGGGTTGCTACAAAGGTTTCAGTGTTTTCTGGAAATCTTCCAACATAGCTCTCAGCAACGGTAGTGGAGAGATAAAAGTGTTTCTGCAACTTGTGTGGATTCTGCTCAGCAGTTTGTTGATTTAAAACCCTGTTATCAGCAGAGCCACATTTCATTCTTGCAGATGTGTTAATTACAAATGGTGGGGGGAAAAGAAAGATAGCAAAAATCACACAGCTAATCAACACATTTCTTTAGCAGCTATTTAGAATGTTTCATTGATAAAATATGGCACCTTGCAGAAATATTTATGTTGAAACTTTTAAGCTTCTGTTTTCACCATCATGAAACAGAATAAGACAGTATGACACAACAGCCATCCTTCACTCAGACGGTGTACTTAAGATATAGGATTAGGTTCTTGATCAAATTTGATTGTTTTATAGTTTTCAAAACTGAATATTTTCAAATCTGATGTTTGTAGGATGGAGACAAGAAAGAAAGAAAGTCCCATTTGCAGATCCTCATGCCATAAAAAAAACTCATGTGGTGGAAGATGTTCTGGTCAGGACTTCAAGTTTACATGATATATCACCTTAAACATCATTTCCATGGTGACCCACAGCACAAGTAGAATCTTTATGCTACTTGATGTTTTGGTATTAATACAATATCAAGTAAATCCAGGGCTATTATTGCTGATACTGATACCAGTTCCAGTGCAATACTTTTTATTTATGTGTTTTCCAAGCACATAGTGCCATTTTATAGTACAACCGTGTCACGGCCTGATTACTCAATAAAACCAGCACAACGCAGAAAGGATCCGGTTACACATATATCAAACATACCTTAAAAGAAATCTGACATAATAATTTAATGCCTTGAAATTGGGCCTCTGTCTCTTTAACAATTGCAGCTCTTTCTGAAACTCCACCTTCAGGAAGCCACAACAGCAGCTGTTAAAACCTGGGACAGAATTTGGAGAAAGTTTATAGGTGTTTACAGAATACTATAAGTTTTACAAAATACTGAATCAAAATGAAAAACTAAACAAATCTGTGTCTGTTTTCCCGAAATAATCAAAGCACAAACTTTTTTTTCATTTGAGAGCAAATCAAAGCCAAATTTGATTTGAAATAGAGTTGAGAAACTACAATACACAAATAGAATCGATACCACGCTAACATCAATTCAATACAGATACTAACTTGGTATTGATGTTATCAATATTTTGGATCGATATGCCCACCTCTAAAAAAACCCCTCAAAAATAGCCAAAGTTCCAAGGGAACGTTTTAAATCAAATTACATCATGAAACTCTCAAATTCAGTTGTGAATCTGTGGCAAAACCTAAAAGTCACAATCTAAGGTTTCGCTGTTTTGCGAAAAAAAAAAGAAAAAAAAAAAGGCAATAACTTCCATCTCTGGATGTGCAAAGCTACTAGAAACATCTTCTAAAAAAACACCTACAATTGAAAGGCGTTTCTATGAACTATTGATTCAGGGGCATTCAATACCAGAGCTCCATCTACATTTCAAATTTTTATTTGTAAACGTCTCCTTGTAATGACCAAGGCCAAGGCCTCGTTGCTGCGAAGTGAAAGATCCCGACCATTCTTATCTTAAATGGTTGTTAAGAACTAACAGCTTCGAAACGCTGAAGAAGTCGATGAATAAAACTTCCAATGACACTGAATGGAAAATATTTCTGAAAGCCTTTAGAGACATAATTTGGCTGAACCAGCTGGGTTGAAAGGAATTAAATTGGACTTCTGTTCACAGCTGAAGCCCATTATCCAAACACACCACAAACGAGGGACACTGAAAGAAAGATATTGTGAGAGCATCTCAAGGTAAAAAGAGATGGCAACTGAGAAAAAGACAGAGAACAAACCCAGACACAGAGGGGAGAACATTTGAAAACCATTAGGGGAAAAAAGAGGGAGGGCGGGGGAACGCAAGATTGAACGCAAGCACGGCCCTGAAAAAATACCTCAGGTAAAATGAGATAACTTTCCCGCTTTTTATGGTTTTCACAATGAGGTATTATCAGAAAAAGGCATACGGCAAGAAATTTCAGATGAGAAAGAGTGGGTAATGGTGAGGGAGGGCTCTCCATTGAAATAACCATACAAAGTCTAGGGCCCAAAAGCGACAGGGCCCACGAGGAGCAAAGAGACTGAGAGCGATAAGCAGGTCATTATACGTCAAAACTTCAATAATCCCTTGACAGCAAGGGCCTGGCCTTCTCCAGGGTTTAAATAGGCTTCCAGGAATCTATGGGGACTAAGGACGAACATTAAAAGGCGCAAAGAAAGAGTTGGTGATGAAGTCATCCAACTGGTGTACGGTAAGAATATAAATCTCTTAAATACTAACTTATCACAGTAGTTTGGAAGTTTAGTTGTTGTTTTAAGTTTTCCTTACTGCAGGCAATTTGGAAAAAAACCCCAAAAACGTTTGCTTGAGTAACCATTAAAAAAACCTTGTATATTATCTACACCATGTTATTTACCTCTACTTGAGTAATTTCATTTTGAAGTAACACTTCTCTCACTTCATTTCAATTTCTGGCTACTTTACTTAAGCACAAAAGTATGTTGAGAGCACTTGAAACCAAATGTCATGTTTGGCCACACAATCTTGGCCAATAAAACTGATATTTTTTCTAAAAAATCAAACATATGAGAGTTTTTCCTGCGTTGCTCACAACAACCAGCCCGAAAAAACACAAGCTGACCTTTAAGGGTTGTTTTCTGATTTGATGAAGAATCACTGAAGTGTAGAAGCTCGTGATTTTTAGATCGACGTGTTCGAGATGAATTATTGCGCAGTGCTTCCCAGCCCACTGTCTTCATCTACGTCACGGTTGACTTTCTGTGTAACGGCGTTACAAATGTGTGTCTTTGTCATGTTCTGCTAACGTCGGTATAAACACGACGTTGCAATTGCGTGAAGTAAGAAATGAAGTTAAAATCCCACGTGAGTAAAATTGTTCACGTGATAAGTCGCTAGAAATCGTGGCAGCGACGGATGTAAACAGTTTCAGTTTCTTTTGCAAGGCAGTTTACTATGGTATGGGAGTCTACCGTGTACACATTTGGGTAAATAAGGTTGTGAGTGCAAATGTCCAAACCAGGCTACCGTAAGTGGCGGGGTCTGTGAGGAAGCTCTTAACTCTGAAGTAATCTGCCAGAGACGGCGCGAGCTCATTGCTGCAATCACACAAGTGGTTTTAGCCAGAGCAGTCCAAATTAGCATAAACAAGTGGACATGTCAACACTGTCATGCAGGAAATTTATAGTCTCACTCAGAAGTGGTTCTCTCACACCGTGTTCTTTCTTCTCCAGGTGGACAGAAAGGACATAAATTACGTTTTGTTTTGTTCCCCCCTCCATTTCACTCATTCCACAGACAAAATGAGCTTAAATGTGATTTGTAATTAAAATATGAATAATATTTGTGAAAATCTTATAATGGAAATCGTGTTAATCTAATGATTTTGAGTATTTTCTAAAATGTCCACGTATTGCTCCTGCATCATCAACTTTTCATTCAGCTCTTCATCTTGACCCCTCAGAATCTGCCTACTTCTCCATGTTTACATTTAAGTTTTAAATAAAAAAAAAATAATTTTAAACCCTGGCACTTAAAAAAAAAACTGAATATGAACTTAGTAACAATAATCATATATTGCAAGAAAGAAACATACAATCAAGGCTGGCATACAAAGGTAATTTATTTTGTTTGCTTGTTAGGAGTCAAGAAAAAAGACCACAGGGAATGGAAATAAAATGCACAATGTATGAAATTAGGTAAAAAAAAAAGCATGACAGGTTTTAGGTTATTATTATTTTTCTGGTTGCTTTAATTAAACAATCTTCTTTAAATTGTACTAGGTAAAGGTTTGGTGTTTAAAGCTTTACGGTGTGATGAATTGTGTTTACAAGAAACGCACTGAACTGACGAAACGATGGCTAAGGTGAAATTTCTGATGACCGTGGCGCTCCCTTGTCTCGTTGGGTAGACTTTTTCATTAAAGAGGGGTTTTTCTGTAACGTCAGACAACTGTCTAAAGATAAAGCAAAAATATTGGTCACTGAATTCGACCGATATTCAGTGACCACGCGGTTTAGTTTGATCAATTTATACGCTCCAAATGTGGATGAAGGAAGGGGCCATTTCTTTGACAAGTTGAAGCCATTTTGTGTGAATAACAGTATTTCAGTGGGTGATTTTAATGTGTGGAGAACAAAACTTGATGCTCCAAGCCGTAGCTCTTTTAAGAGGGATGAGTTGAGAGAAAGGTTAAAGGATTTACTGATGAATCAGGAAATGATGGATGCGTGGAGGGACTTGAATCCTTTTAAAAGAAGGCAGACGGTGATGGGAACTTTAAAACAAAGTAGAATAGATTTATATTTAGTGGTATTAAATATTTTCCACTTAGTAAAGGATTGACATATAGGCTGGGGAAACGTCCGGAGGGAAGGAAAGGAGGCGCACGGTGTTTTAATTCATCCCTTTTGGCGTTAATTGTACAAAAGGATGATTGTGGAGCTTATAATGTGGGAGAAAGAGGAGCCTTTACATGAGAAGTAAACTCAAAATAAAAACTAAAAGATGTACAATATGCTAATTGAAGGAGGATCAGAAAGGAGTAAAGCTCAATATTCTGCAAAAGGTGAGAATTGTACAAACTTTGTTCTGAATTTAGAGAAACAAAAACAGGTGAGAAGTTTCATTTCAAAATGAAGTTGAAAATGAAAAGTGGACAAAATATTAGACAGTACAGTCATTTTATACAAGGTTATTTCAAAAGGATTATATAGATCAGGAATGTGGGCAAAAGGCATTGGAGACTGTAAATTGTAGGTTTCCTGAGGAAGACATTTTTTGAGATGATGATATTCAGCTTGATTAAATTAAATCGGCTGCTGAACAGACAAGGCCAAGTATGAATCCAGGTTTAGATGGTCTTACATCTGAACTTTGTCAAGTTTTTGCTGATATTTTGTCATTTATTCTTTTGGAGGTTTTTGTTTGTATGGAGAAAAAAACGAAGTGTCTCAGAATCCTTAGCAACAGGATTCAACGCAGTGTAGTTTAAGAAGAAAGGAAATTAGTAGGAACTGAACAATTGTAGACCAATTATTGTATTGAATAGTGATTACAAAATCCTGGCAAATGTATTGGCAAATAGATTAAAGGAGGTTGTGGGTGGCATAATATCTCCAGCACGAAGGTGTAGTATACCTGACAGGGAAATTACAGGTACAATCTGTTCAATTCTTTATGTAACATGTGAACTCCACGCTCACAGTTTTGATGTCACTGGAAAAACTAAGAAGTCCATATGCCCACAAATTGGACAAAATTATGACTTTCAAAATTAGCAAAAATGACTAATATTATGATATGATGTAAAAAACAAATTGTAAAAAAAAGTCTCAGTACAGCATGATGTTCAAAATCAGCAAAAATGACTCGTAATATAACAATGTAAAAAAATTAACATAGATGACTCATAGTTTAATATGAGGTTCAAAATGTGGAAAACTATGCCTCAGTATAATGTTCCTCATACTTTACTGAGGCCTCATACTGTATGAGGTTTTATTAGTTATGATTTTTTTTTTTATCAGGTCTATTGAGCTGACCTCTCTTATTGGCTTGACTGTTTTGAGTGCTGGCTTTGTTCCTCGTTTAGTCATATTTTTGGGGTAAATAAAACCCATTTTTTTAATTGCTTCATCGCTTGATCCCTGACATCTCCATACAAAATGGGTTTTATTACTTTCTTCAGCAGGAAAAGGGAGTTCAATAATATTTGGTGAAAAGTCACATGGAACTAAATACAATCCTGGAAAAGCAAAGCCTCAACTTCCACCAGGACGACGACACTAAACATAAAGACAGAGCTACAATAAAGTGGTTTCATCAAAGCATATCCTTGTGTCAGAGTGGCCCAGTCAAAGTCTAGACCTACTTTCAACTAATGTTCTGTGGTAAAACCTGACCAGTTCTTTTTATAGACTTTCTTTTGCTAAACGAAACAGCAAAACGTGACAAAAATGATTGTCTGACTTTAGTCCCTCCTAAAAACATATTTCATTATCCAAATCACCGTGGAATTTGGGCAACCTTTAAAATTGCCAAAGACAATTATGAACAATGAGAATAAAACAGTCGGCATCAAACGGCACAACAGTGAGTGTACAATACTGGAAGAAATTCCATTAAATGGAGTCGTATTTGGATAAATTACTGAACAGAAGCCAATCAGTTTGAGCTGTCTGCCCTTTATGAGCTCAGAATAAATTGTACTTCTTCAAAGTGAATTACCAAACACAATGTGAAGCTAACGTTAAAAAAAAAAAAGCAAAACATTACAGCATCTTCTATAAGCTAACGATCCCAAACTAATTTGTCTTTTGTTTGAGTTTCTGCGGCTTGTTCCCACAGTACACTGTGTTTATGTGTTCATGGCAGTCAAATAAAAGAAACATTATATGATGTGAAAGGGGATAATTTGCTCCATGAAAATATTCCATTATTATCTTGTAAAGGCAAAAAAAACACATCATCCACCACAGGCATGTTGAAGGACAGACCAGATCCAGTTTCTCTCTTGTCCATTCTACATAAAATGTTGGCAATTTCTCATATCTGTGATATTGGTCCTCTATCTTTGGCTCCTCAGGGCCCGCCTTGGCAATATTTTGCCTCTGTAGCGTGCTCGTTCTTGTGAGTTAGGTAGCTGTGAATCAGATTTAAAGGCACCCAGGCAGAAAATGGCTACTGGGGCCATGGAAGGCAGGGGCTGAATGAACCACAGAAGTTCATTTTCAAAAAAAGGACCCTAAAATTAGAACCCCCCCTATTGGATTGTTGAAGTTACACAGCAGTTGAAATCTAAAATATAGGTAGAGGCATCAAATTGTATTTGGGTCGACTGTTTGCCATGTGGTTAAGAAAAAAAAAGAAGATAATAATAATAAGACATCATTTTGGTTTGTAACCATAAGAAAAACTGCTAGTAATGCTGCAAGAATCAACAAAAACTACTACAATTGTAAAAAGAAAAAAAAATGTTGTTAGGAGAGGTCAGCACACTTCTTCTAAGGTGCTAACAGCAAAGCTAATTTTTCATTTAGTGCTTTAGTGTTTTGCTAACTTTGAAGACATTTAGCACACCTAGCGTCCCCTAAACAAAGTTTTCTGAATATATTCTAAAGAACTAATTTATTTGCCTGTTTGGCAAACTTTCAGTTCAATAAAGTTTGACATCTCTGTTGAAGTTTTGGTTATGGACTTTAAGGAATTCTTTAAATAATTAGATGTTAATTACACTTTGTAGATATCAACATGGTTAAAATGATTGCTTTAGCGTTAGCTTCCGTCAAATACCATCTTTCTATAGCAATAGTTTCAGCACAACTCGCTTTCAAGTTAGAAGTGTCCTCCATCGCTTGTTTCTAGCCAAGAGGACATAACTGTTTTATTTTATATTAAATAATGTAATCCCAAAATAAAAGCAAATCAGTCTTGAAAAGAATGTGTATTTGGTTAAATTTGGCAAAAAAAGGTGGACAATTTAAACTATGTACATGGTCTAGTCATGATGTATGGTTTAGAGACAGTACTAGTAAGGAAAAAACAGGATGTTAAGGTTCTGTTTGGGAATGAAAGATGCACAGGTTGAGGAATGAGTACATAAGAGAGGCAGCTTATGTTAAATGTTTTGGGGACAAAGTCAGAGAGGACAGACAGACAGTTCGGACATGTTCAGAGGAGAGACGATGATTATGTCTGTAGAAGGGAGTTATGGATGCGGTGAAGGAGGACATGAAGTTAACCGGTGTGAGGGTGGAGAATGCAGAGGACAGGACTAAATGCAGACAGATGGAGGGCGACTGCTGGAGGGAAATACTGAAACACAAGAGGTGCACATTTGGACTAATAAGTTTCTTTAACCAAATTTAGCTAGTTATAAACGATCTTTGTCATGAAGTGTGAGTCCGTGGATGGACCAAAATGCAGACAGGAGCTGGGACCATGGGCCATGTTGATGAAACTGAAAACTAAATCTTAAAAAAAAATCGCAGGGAGCCAGAGCAGAACAAAAACAAGAACAAAAACCAAACAGGGAGATAACAGGATTTAACAAAATAAGACAGAATTTAACAGGAGGAACCAGAAAAGAAGTGTGAGCAGGAGGAGGGTTTAAATACTGAGAGGGTGAACACTGGAACAAAAGACCTGGGCTGATGAGCTAGACTGAGGAGGGAGAAACACAACAGTTGATTGAAAAAATAAATAGAATTAAAGTTAAATTAGATTTAGTTGATATATTTAGAAATAATTCCAAAAGTACAATTTATCAGATAATATTTCAGTATCTTAAATTAACACTGTTATTTAATAGAATTTAATACTTAAGTGACATTCTGGTCCACACACCATACCAGTTGGTGGCGGTAATGCACCGTTTTAGTTGTTTGCCAACCGCCAAAAAACATAGAAGAAGAAGGTGAAGTAGTAGAAGAAGAGGAACCAATAGGGAATCTACAGCTAGGATGAGAGTGAGGATTACTGAGGTAAATGGTTATCAGGGAGCGAATGGTAGACTGACACAAGGCAACAGAGAAGGACAAACATGGAAACAAAGAAATTCATTTAACTGTAACTATAAAGAATAAAAGTAAGAGCAGACTTAGAGTAAAACATAAGGCTGATAAAAACAACTCAACCAACAAAAGGAAAATGAGGAATCGATACAGGGAAATGACAGAAGCAAAACAAGATTTGACCATTTCTATCTTTTCCGCTTGTGTTTCTTTTTAAAAAAAAGTTAACTAAGAGATAATAATTGAGAAACTCAGTATTTTGTTGAAGCAATTCTGTCTTATTATGGAATTTTAGTCTCTGAAACATGAACTTAAGTTCAAGGTTGGAGGTATTCATTTATTGCTCTAATAAAGAATTAAGAGTTTTTAGCGCACCTCTAACAGAAAGTCTGTTAGTAAATATGTCTCCATCTGTGTTGTTTATGCTTTGTAGCTTTGGTTTTACTGACTGCTGAAGAAGGCCACCCATCCAGAGAGCAGACGGAGTCGACACCACGCTCTCGCAGGAGTCATCGGTGAGGAAGTGGGAGAGAAAGAGAAAAGAAACGGCAACAACTCGCGAGTTCATTTTCAGATCTGGTAATCTTCCAAGTTCATTAACAAAAGCCCGCGTGCGACTCGCCGCGGCTTTTAGAAGCACAGAGGAGTAGTTGTGATACAGCACAATAAATATGTGATAAGCTGTTTGGGTAATTTGGGAAGTGACACAACTTTTATTATTTACGGCCTAAACCCTGATGGGTGTGTGTGTGTGTGTGTGTGTGTGTGTTGGGGGACAGATAACAATGAGGGAATGTGACAGGATTGTGTGGGCGGAATCCACTTAGAACTATTACAATCAAGCTTCATTTACATGAGCGGCCAACAACCTTCAGCCGACTTTGGGGCTGCGTTTGGGGATAGCGGACACGGGTATTACGGAGCATACTGATGCATTTGTAATGGGGGAAGGCAGCGGAGCCTAATGCTGACGAGCTCGGCAAAAGAGAGAGTAGGGGTTGGGGGGGGGAGAGGTCCAAATGGAAAGAGATCAATTCTCCCCCTACTTTGCTCTGCGTGAATGATGGATGTGACATTCATCAGTGCCCTGTCAACTAATGCATTTGGTTTTATATTACACCTGAGATTTTCCTCTCTCCTTTTTTTTTTCTTTTATGACTTCGAGAAACCAGATTAAAATGGTGAAAAAAAAAAAAATTGGGAATGGATGTTAAGGAAGGGCAGGGGAAGCCAAAGAAATTAGGAGTTTTGGAAAATGACGGAGAGGTTGATTATACGGGCCGAAAGCAAGTTGTTTTGGGTTGTTTTTTTGTTTTTTTACACGGTTAGGGCTTTCTACCTCATTTATTTTTATGTATGAATTTGCATATGTGAGACATTAGAATATTTTTTTTGGTGTCTTGAGGTCCCCATTAAATGATCTCTCATTACACTTTGGAGGACATTAAGCTGAAAATCTGTTCCCAAATATCCATCAAACGCGCTCATTCCAGGATTCTTTGTGATTCGGTGACATCTAGAACCAAACCTAATGGTGTTCGCCGCTAACTTGTTTCGCTGTTATTCCATCAAGGTTGTTTCCTGTGTGATTGATTGGTTCACACATTAGAAAAAATCCCCACTGGATTCGAAAATAGAATACTTATGATAATTCAAGTAATGACACAGTGCCTCAGCAAATATTTTAGCATTTTTCCCACATTTTGTCACGTTACAGACACAAATATCAAGGTATTTTGTTGGGGATTTATGTGATAAAGCAACACAAAGTAGCACATAACTGTGAAGTGGAAAAGATGGGTGTGTTTCAGAATGTTTCAGCAAGTAAAAACCTGAAAGTGGTGTGTGCGTTTGTGTTCAGCACACCGTCTACAGTGGACCCCCGTCTAGTCACAGATTTTTCACAGATGTGACTAAGTCATTCATGGAAAAACCACCAAATTTGTTGCTCGTATCTAAAGAATTTGAAACAAACACTCTGACTGCCAGACAAGAAACGGTTAGAAAATATTAAGATATATATTTTCCCCTACTTTTTATATTTTTTGTAACTTTCAAAGTCACCAATGCAGTTTGACCAGAAAGCCAAACTGTCTTGGTTGGCATGCTCTTTCTGCATGGCATGTCTGCTGTGTTCCTTTGTCTCCATTGCATTTGTTCTCCAACAAACCTGAGGCCTTTGCAGACCAGCTTTATTTAGACTATCATTTAATTTGGGGTGTCAGAGTAAAAAGTTCTGATCACAAAACAAAAATATTTGAAAATCATGAATAATTTTCCTTTCACTTCACAATTATCCCTGACTTTGTGTGGATCTTTTACACAAAATCCAAATGAAATCTACTCAAATTTGTGGATGTTGGGGGTGGGTTGGAAAGAAACTCCAAGGATACGTGGACTATCTTGCAAAAAAAAAAAGAAAAAAGCCTAGCTTCACAATATGTAGCTTCAAAATATGTAATTTCACATTATGTAGCCTAGCTTCACTATAAAATAATAATAATAATTATTGTCATTATAGAAACCATGCAATAAAGTCACATGGATTATAACAAAATTGTGTGATAAATAGCTTCACAGTGTGTAATTTCACAATACGTAGCCTAGCTTCACTATACATAGCCTAGCTTCACTATTTGTAGCCTAGCTTAACAGTGTGTAGTCTAGCAGTTAATCAAAAGAATTACCTGCTTTATTCTTGTTCCTTAAAGCTATTCAGAGAGTAAAGAAGCTGCAAATTCACACACTATAAGCAAACTTGAGTCTTCAGCATATAGAAGTATATAAAAGGCTTTCATGCTGTTTTAAAACAGCTCAAGCTTTTCTCTTGGGCCTTTGGACATGAAGGGGAAATTAAAAGTGGAAATGACTTGCAACCGCATGCATTTTAAATCAGGGTTCAGCCACCACTTACCATTAAAGCGAGATATAATTTCATTCACAAGCACCCGGAGAGATCTGTTTTCCTGCTGTACTGGAGGAGACGTGGTTCCTGGATGACAAGTTAATCCAAATTAGTATTTTATGAGTGAAAACTCCTTCAAATGAAAAATTTATATATATGGTAAATGAAAGCCTCAGCTTCATAGCACTCCATTTCATTCGCCCAGTGTTCCTCTTTTCCTCTGCTTTTTTATTTATTTATTTTTTGCCCCCATGGAAACAGATGCAAGCCGATGCACTTCTCCACGCTGACACAGAGGGGAGCTGTTACGTCATTACCTCAAAATGGGAAGCATGGAAATGCCAGTGAAGTGGAGAGAAACTCATGATTTAGGTTAGTCTTATACAAGGCAACATATTTGTTTGTATGTATCCAGCTATAAAGACCATCATCCCTGTGGTTCCTGAAAGGCTTTCTACCCCCTGAAATAGATTTATCCCGACTAAAGCGCAGCTCGGTCGCAGCACATACATTTCAGACAGCTCTCCTTGCCCTTTGCAGATCATAATCATGATTATTATGATTAGATTTTGTCAAGTGTAAACAACTGGCTCTGATAAACACTCTTCCCTGAATGCTCATCTTCCTCCTCTGGCTCTCCCGTTCTCCCAGTAAGCCTCACATCACCTCACACTGATGCCTGGCAGAATAATAAAGGACGCTGCTTGTCACGTTTATGGGAGCCATTTTCTGCTTTTTCAAAGCTCGGAGGTCTAAAAAGCTGCTTAATGCCATCTCAAAGTTTGGCAGATGAATAGTTGAGAGCAACAACAAGTAGTTGGGCTGCAGAATGATTTCGTTGACTTGTTTCTTACACTTTTTGTATTTCCCGGTCACCCTATTGTATATCTACCTTTTGTTTGAAAGTTGTAGGAAGGCAATGTATGCCGTACAGAACAATGCTTTTGCATAATTTTGCGATAAATTTGACACTAAATATTATGTGTGGGGCCAAGAGTGCTGTACCTGACACCACTACAGGCATGTTCCATGTTATTATTTCCATCCGGAAATAGTGTGCACGACGCTGGAGGGTAAAAAGACGGCTCTTTTGCTTGCCACCAATAGTCGCGCGGCCGCTGTAGAACGAGTCCTTTAAGAAAATGAAACCTAGAGATGAAGGTATTATTAATTTAGCACAGTGCACCACAGCAAAATACAAATAATGCAGAATAACTGTTGAACAACTCAAAACCACTCGTACTTTTCTTTTTTTCTCGCTCTGCGCCTGCTAGACATATTGCCATGGCAACTGAGTGACAACAGCTCCTCAAGGGTTTCAGGTTTGAATCAATCAATCAAGTTTATTTATTTCAGCAACAAGGCAGTTCAAAGTCCGCTACATTATGGAAACACAAAGATACAAAGTGATATTAGACTGTTTTTTTCTGTCAACCATTGAGAAAACCAGTAAACATTACATTTAGCCAAGTGCCATCATTACACATCAAAATGTGTGATGACTCAAAACGCATACAAACCAAGAACAGATCATTCAGTCTGTTACAGTTTTATGTTAATGACTCACCAGATCCAAGCAAACAGTTACTATAAAACACCCTGTCAAAATAAGAGTTCCCAGATCCTGTTCTGGCAGAATCAAATGAAATCCTGCTCTCTACCATTAAAATGTACAGTAATTCTTCAGCAGTCAATTTTGTCTAAATATGAATTAAAACAAAACGACACATCGACGACAAAGAAACTTTAGCATTTCTTGCCTTTAAACAGCAAAATACTGTGAATTCCACATCCTTGATCCCAGTACATGTGCTCTATTCAGAACAAGAAGGCATCAAAAGTGAAACATAGCCTTTAAAGATGTCAGGGTACGATGCTCTACAAAATCTCAAGTTTCTTACATTCATACCTGTAAAATGTTTCTCAGATAGAAAATGACAGCTGCTTTATTATTTCACAACATTAATCTCAAATGGCTCACCAGCCATCTCTCCTTCCAGTTTCACTGCTTGATAGAGTTCTCTGTTTCCTGGCAGAGCCTGAGTGAAACAGTAGACGTTCTGTGTCCTTTAACTCATCCCAGGGGTTACACTCCTGAAGGTGTTAACTGTGTGTGAAAGTGGTAAAAAAGAAAGTATAATCTCTTTCAATTCTAAAGTTATGCATATTGGGACAACATAGATTTGGTCTAAAGAGATCTCAATTAAACTTAAGTGCACGAAAACCATCCTTTTCACACTTTGCCATTATTTTCTTAAACAAAATGAAAAAAAAAGTTGTGTTGAAATCTACATACAGTACATGATTCAACAGGCTGTGAAAGGACTTTAGAATTTAACATTATTGTAGGGAAACTTTGGCCTACTCTTCTATAGTTTATTCCAGTTGTACTCCAAGTGTGTACAACTCTTAATAATAAAACAGAGGCGTGGACTTTGACTTCTACTTTGTAACACCTTCATTCTGTTTTTTTTTTTGGCTTGTTTTTTCATTTTCTGCCATGTTTGGGATCATTTTCCTGTTGAATACCCAGTGTGACCAAGCTCTTGCTCTGAGAAAGATGGCCTCCATCGTTCCGCTCTAATGCTTTATTCTCAATGACTCCAGGTCCTTCAACCTTTCTGATGTCTACTCTGCTGGCGCAAAGATTAAACCCACAGCACGACCTCACTTACAAAGAAATTCTTTCATTTTTATATTTATTTATACAATGTGTTGCTGTATTTACTCTGCCAAAGGCGCATCTTGAGTTGTAGAAAAATGCGTTGAAATATTTCGTCCCTGACCTTTGAAATCAGCTCTATCTAAAGTAACTCATCTGAAGTGAGTGAGCTGACACAACTTTTAAATGTTGTACACCAGCAGTTAAAAGTCCACATGTATGGTTTCACTGACGACTGGACCACTAAATATATAGTGAGTAAAACGAGTATCGAACGATCTGAGTCAACACGTATCTGTCATTTCTATTGCCATGACAGTCAAATCGGATGACTAGTTTATCCATGTCGACCTTTTTGCACGTGACGCCAGTCTCTTCAGAACTCTGCCACGACGGATGTCAAAACAACCTATTCGCTCCTGTAAAGCCTGTCGAAAAACAGACACCTGGTAGCCTAGCAACACTTTTTTTAGTTGATTTAACTTTAAAAATGGTCATAGTGTGCTGCGCGGTAACTGCAAAACGGACACCAGATTACAATGGATGAACTTCCTCACATGTGGCTGAGTGAAAACTAAAGAAAATGGCTGACTTCCTGCCACATGCCGAAGTTGACTTTCAAAACAAAAGACTCAACAGACAGACTAAATTAACATTAAACACCTTTCTTGCAACAAATGAAAGAGCAGAACACTTTGAGCTTCTGACGGATTTCAACTGGCTGGATGACGTTTCAATAAAAGTCTTTGTAGAATGATGCTCAGCAGCTGTTTATGCATATATGTTATATTTTAGTCCCCTTTTTAACATGCTTTGTCCTTTAATTTTTCACTTTTAGTTTAGTTTTGACAAACAATCCCAGCATTTCTTGGCGTTTTTTGTTTTTAACACTTCAGCTGGCTAAATGTGTTGTCCCTTTCTTTCTCCTGTCACTGCCATAACCAGATACATAAATTCCATTTGTGATTAAACTTTCATTAACTATTGAGTTCTGAAATTAGAATCTTGCCACAATAAAAGAAAAGAAAAAGCATCCAACCAGATGGAACATGGCGCTCCTGCTCTGCTGACTCTCGTCGGTAACATAAAAACACCTGTGCGCTTAATGCTCTCGTCCCATAGGTTGGCGCAGTCACGTTCTGATTGAGGTGACCTGTTTTGTTTTAATGATGAATGAGTTAATTGGGCAATTAACTCAATAACAGGTGTCCGTAATTGCTCAATGCTTCGGAGACCGAAGCTTACGGTTCATTTTTGCCATTATACGGCGTCGATGGACGGAGCTGTTCACAGTCGGCTGAGGGTGAAAACGGTTTGAATAGCCGGGCTTCACATTGTATCATCTCATTATGTTCGATGCCAGTGAAATTAAAAGTTCATTTAAAGTAAAAAAAAAAAAAAGCAGATTGTGTGTGAGGGGGTTTCTCATAAAAATGTACAGCATTTATGGTTTGTTAAATATTGTCATTTTAATTAGCCGCTATGCTGCAGTTGGGTTTAGTCCTGTCTTCGTAACGATTAAAGACAAAACTAATCATTCAGCTCAACTCCGTTTTTTGATATGGTGCCAATTCACAACAAATGTCGTCTCAAGGAGCTTTACAACAAAAATAATTTCACTTCAATCACATAAACATTCCAGTTGATATATGTTTCTGACTTAGTAGCGGTAAAGAAAATCACGGTGCCATAAATTTACCTTATCACATTGCTTGACCTTTACCGTTTCTTTCTCGTTTTTTTTTTCTTTACGTAGTTAATTTTGTTTTTCCTCACTGATTATCCTTTTAGGAATAAAACTAACATTGATCTCTGAAGGCTTTTTGAGGTCCCCGCAATACAAAGGGCCGAAAGACACATTAGGCAGATTAGCAACAGAACTGGCGAATCTTTGTGATTTAAAACACTTACATCCTCCTTACTTCATTTTTTATTTAGAATTAGCATCATAACCAATGGAAAGAGGGAGGAAGGTCTTTAAGAGGTCAATGTTTTCAACAGAGTATTTAAAATCTCTGTAAACACCTGAACTGACCTGTCATGTCTTTAAGCAACTATCTACTTTATTCACTTTAGATGCTGGCTCTTTGGAAATCATCGTGTTTGCACTAAAATACCATCTTGTGTCTGTTAGACTGAGTTATCTTCAGTATTCTGAAAACAAGCTGAATGAATACTAGCAATAAAGTTCTTCCTCCCTCCTGTTTAATGTCAACACAGCAATGGAGGATTCCTTGAGTTTTTGGTTTTAGTTTTAAGTTGCAGCTAAAATGAAATGCATTCAACATATTCAACTCCATTTTCTTTTGGTTTAAACCTAAAGTTTTCCCTCAACCGTCTTCATTGTGCATACGGTAAGCAATAGCATTCGGTGATAATTGGATGTAAAAACACAACTTATTCATTTAAAATGACTTCATGCATTTTTCAATTTACAACACAGTTGGGTTTAATCAGCCGTCATCCACGCAGTTCTCAAGGTTCTGAAACACGGAGAAAAGAGTAAGGAACCTGAAGGATTAAGTCTAATGACTCTCACACCACGGCCAGAGTTTATCTAATGAAGTGGGCTAAAAACACTGCGTTCAGGTATTTTAACAATCTAAGAAGTACTAGGCAGAGCCCTTCTCTGCTCCAATTATCTTTGGAAAAGAAAAGAAAAGTATGCTCCTATATTTTTATTTATTTATTATATGTTTATCGCACACCTGATCGTTGGCTTGTTTGCAGCCCCTCGCTAATTTGCACTGTTCTTTGTGAATTGTGAGTGTCGTTCCCGTAATGAGGCTTGTGCATGATGCTCCGCATTATTCGGAAACTTGCGCTCCCATCTGCTTTCATTTCCACTAGATTGCAATCCACCACAATGTTTTAGCATTTATTTCAAAAGCATATCGTAGCACATATATGACGTAGATGCTTGGTGTGAAAATCATAAACACATTTTTTTAAGTTTAGTTTTTCTTTCCTCTGTATTTGGTTTTACAAATCAGTCATGATCAACAAAATTTGCCTTTAGAAACAAAATAAGCCACAAAGGAAAAACATTAATGTCTACCGAATAACGATTCATTAAAAATATGTACTATAAAAAGTGTGACTGAATAAATATTGCACCCCATTTCAAATCACTGACCTAATTCAACAAAGGACTAGACTGAAAGACTAAAAATACTGCAACCAATCAGAGAAAAGGCTAATCAAAAGTATAAGTCAGGGGATGGAGACAAAAAATAAATCTCTTAAGGCTCTGAACATCTCTTGGAGTTCAGTTAAATTCATAGTCTGTACTTGTGACTGACGTGTGTAGATCACAATCTGACTGGAGCAGCGTTTCCGTCAAAGCACTACAACTTAAAAAAATAATAATCTGGAAATACGGACAAATTTCAACGGACAAGTTCATTGTTTTCCTCTGGGGTCGTCTGGAGATAGACAACCCCAGGTCACCATGGCTACGATGGAGGAGCAACAGGCTTCAGCAGCCGAGATGGGAGAGACTCTGCAGACAACAACTATTGCCCTGGTTCTTCACCATTTCATTTTCAGTTCAGTTTATTTACAACAAATGTCTCGGAACACTTTACAAAAAAAAAAAATTTCAATCGGTCACACATAAATTCCTATTGATCCTAGAATTTTTTTTTTTTTGTCTATTGAGACTCAGCAGATTGCATTGAGTCGGTGATCAATTTTGACAAGCGCCTGCGTCGTGTCGCCAACTTTACAGCAATCTCTTATACAGAGCATGCAAGTGGTGACAGTGGAGAGCAAAGACGTCCTTTAAACAGAAGAAACCTCCAGCAGAACCAGAACCTGGCTTAACGGGAGTGGCTATGTGCCACGATCGACCGGGGGTTTGAGATACACACAAAAAGACAGAAGAGCCGATCTAGGAGCACTTTCTATGCTAATGAAAAGTAAAAGAGGGCATTATGGCAGAGTGGGAATGAGAAAGACATTGTTGATGAAAACTAAGATTAAGAGTTTGCCAAAAGGCATATGGAGAGAATGTTTTCTAGTCTGATGAGACCATAATGGAGTTTTTGGGCCATCAGAGGCCATACACCACAAACACACCAGCATTATGCTGAGGGGTTGCTGTTCAGCTACAGGAGTTTTAAGGTACAAGCTAGAAGAAATGCAGCAAAATGTAGAGAAATCCTGGAGAAGACTCAGTCAAAGCCCAGACCTCAATCGGACAGAGTGCAATCACTTATTTTATGTGAAATATTTTTATTTAATTATCCTTTATTTTGTGTGTAGAAATCAGTTTTCCCTTTGAGATGGAAAGAGTTTATTTTGTAGGATTTTGGTCACAAAGACCAAATTGATTTAAGCATCCAAGGGAGTGAATACTTTTTGGAAGCACAATAAGATTAAATTGATCACGTTCTATTTCAACTTGATCTATTTATTAGATGCATTTTGTTATCTAATAAAGCCAGTTGAGTCTACTTCAAAATGTAATTTGTAAAAAAAAAATACATTCACGCTCTCTTCTGTTGGCCCAACACATCAAACTCCAATCGCCGCATACGTTGAAGTCTGCAGTTGTAGCACGATTTGAGCGAAGCGATGACATCAAACGGTGCACGATGACGCGATGCCACGAAGGAGACGAAAATAAAACCAGGGACAGACGGGTCTTACTGGGACCAGGGTTAACCCGGCTCAGCCGCTGATGTTTGCTCAGCGTTGGGGAGACGCACAAAAGCATCAGAGGCAGAAAGATTTCCACGGACGTGCATCTCTCCTTCACGAGGCTCCTCAGAGGCTTTTCCCCCTTTTTTTGTCCAAAAACGACAGGATGATTTAATTCTCATTAAAACGCGTGGAGCGCACTAACAGCAGAATTTGTAATACGTTACGGTTCTGTCATTACCCCAAAAGCCGTGATTGGTTTCTGACATTTGGGTGTAATTGAGTCATTTGATGAAAGACGTTTTGTGTTCGATAATAGCATTTGGAGCATTTGTGAAAGCGGTGAAGTCATTTGGCAGCCAGCAGGCACTCAGGTCAGCGAGTTTAAAACAGGAAATTGGGAAGGCGCTCTGCTTTGTGTGTGGAGGGGGGTTTGGGAAATATTCACGCAGAGAACGACAGGAAACACCAGAATGGGGGGGAGGGGAGAAAAAAAATACAATAGGGAAAAAGAAAAGAAGGAATAAAAACGTCCATTAGAACCACTTTGTCACTCCGACAGATCTTAAAAGAAATCCTGCAAAGTCAGAAAATAAAAAATTAAGCTTCCTTCATGACTAATAAATATTCAGAGCGACATCATACTGTGCCAATTTCTTTTCACTGAAATTGAATGGAGTGCAAAATGAAGAGCAAAACACTAACAACAATTTTTGAGGGGGATTTCTTAAAGAACAGATGGTTTAACATTTAAATATCGCATCACATTAACTGCGCTATTCTATAATCACAGAAAAAAACAATTTAAAAGCCCAGATGTTTTACTTTGATGTAATTTGGCACATTTGAGTGTTGGATGTGCAAATAATTCTACTTTCAAGGAGTTGCCTAGTCTTGTTTGGCCTCCAGGGGGCAGACGTTTTGGAATCAGAAATGGTGCAATCGCTTTTTTAATAGTGACTAGAACGTCTAAAATGTTGTGAAAACATGTGGTAAGATTGAGCAACAGAGAATCTCTCATATACGGGAGTTTAACTTCGCATCAGGCCTGGCGGTTGTCTCAAGCTGTCGTTTCCCCAGCAGGTGGCGCACACATTGGGATGACATGGCAAAAACTTGTACGTCCCTGTGAAGTAGATGGAAAATAATACAAAGTATCAACATTTTTGCAAATCAAAGTCTGAAGAATGCGTGTTACATATACACCTCTGGGGAAAAAAAAGAAGAGCCCACTGCACCAAGCCCCATTGAAAACCTCATGGTTATTTTACCAGATATTGATTTCTGAACTCTTCCTGAGTTACAACATTAGTATTGCTGTTTCTAAATTTCTCTGAAATTTCAGCAGAGACAATCACAAAATGTTACCAATTTTACCCAATCGCTAACATTTTCTTGTGACATATGTAATGGGATACTATGAAGCTTACCAGAAATTGCTTTCGCTGTAACAACCGTGCCCTACGTTGAAGAGAGAGGAGCTAAAACTAAGATAGGCTACAATTCTAAAGCAGCGCAGAAAATCAATGTCATTGTTTACCACCTGTCCTTCTCTCTGCTGATTGGTAGACAGAAGGAATTTGAAATTCTACTGGTGAAATCCAGCTCAATGGGAGAAATCCCAGATGGAGGAATTAGGGAGATGAGAATTGCGTAGAAAGGCTGTGGTCAGGCAAGCTAGATGCTAAAAAAAACAAACTAGAAACTTGGACAGATCAACAACCCTAAACACAAACCCAGAACTACACCAGAGCGGTCTGGATCAAAACCTAACGCACGTCCCAGTCAAAGTCGATACTTAAATCGAGTTGGGAATCTGTTTCTACACTTGCAAGTTGTTGTCATGCAGTTTGTGTTTCTCCAAGTCTAACGACAATAAGGAAATCAGTTTTATCGCTGAGGTTTGAGTTTGTGAACGTGCTTTGCTGATTTAGACAGAAGCGGCCGAGTGGGTGTGACGGATTAAAAAAAAAATGTCTATGATCACAAAAACAGAGCAACTTTCAAAAAGTTTAATTTAATTTGCTTGAACCAACATCAAGGCCTTGCAGCAAAACAAGCACTAAGCTTTGCTGGGTGTTTGATTTAGGATGTTGTGGGTCTCTGTGTGAAAAAATAAAAAAAAGAAAATAACCAGGAGTAACCATGACTAACTGTCAGTGTGTGTATAGGGGTATTTATTTCAGCCCCCTTGCCCTGCCAACCTCCAATCTCGAATCCCCAGCCGACACTGTTACACTGTGTTAGCGCCTGCTGGACTGTTGCTGAGTTTGCGTGTGGTCACGCAGCCTCTAGTCTATAGAGCTTGACTTGTGTGTTTTCATTGCTCTCACCCTTGCCTTTGTTTGCCTGCCACTGACCTTTCATCATAGTTTGAGTCAGAGTAGGAAGGGCTGCGGGCTGACAGGAAACTCTGCGTTCCCGGCCCCTCTACCCAACTCTGAAAAATGTCATCCTGCAATATTAACAAGCGCAGGCAAAATTTTGATTTTAAATGTGAAGCGAGGCAGAGGCAGAACCTGGCAGAGGACTCTTGACAGAGGCCAGGTATCTCTTAGGGAAATGCAACACAAAGCTATGCTTCACAAAGTTTTTATTTATTTATTTTTTCATCTCACCAAAGTAGACTGTTCGATCGGGGACCAAAATGGCAACATTTGGAACATTTTCAGCTGGTGCGGTTCGCATTCACACTGCACTGTGTCAAACAATTCAATCGCTTTGAGAAACCTATACCACCTGTTGCCTGCGGGGGCACTGCACCACAAACCGTTGAATGAAACGACACAATAAATGCCACAACATGTAAACAACAAATCAGTGATTTTAGATTTAGATTTTAGCGGTGAGGGGATTTCATTTTTGTCGTTGACGAAACGATCACGAGCCATTTCTCGCACAAATGCTAGACACACAGGTTTGTTTTGGTTGCATTTACCCAGAATGCCTTGCACTATTGTCCACTTCCTAGGTTTAGAGCGGCCTCTGGTCCACTTGGCATTTATATGTGCATTCAAACTGCACCAGAGTTGAATTCAACCCAACCAAAGCCTCGGTTTTTAAGTGGACCACAGTTCGCTTTCATTCACACCTCCATGAACAAATTGGACTTATTTGGCAAAAGAACTAGAGTTCGGTTAAAGCGGACTCAACAGGGATGGGGTGTCCTGTTTACACACCTAGATGGATGAAACTCCTGCTAATCTAAACATGACAAGCAAGTTTAAGAAAAAAAAAACCTACATACTTGACCCCGCTTGACGTTCTTCTTTAAGGTCATGGGAATTTTAATTCAGCCATTGGCTGATAATGCTAAAGCCTGTTTTCATATGTTTATTTAAACCATAAAACATAATCAGAATGAATATGAACATTTCTCATTTAGGAAAATTCCTTCTTTATGCCTGAGAACGGCTTATTAGAAACTCATAAGAGTCTAATTTGTGAAAGTCTGTCAGTTTCAGCGTCTTTGAGTCTTGTTTGTGTTTCAGAGTGTAAATGCTGGACTGCACTAGACACAATGCAATCTTAAAACCTTATCCTGCTTCAGACTTTGCCTTGACCAGGGTTCCTACACCCTTGTTTTTGTCGTTTTCCACTAAAAACTAGGGTGACTACTCATTTTTCACTAAAGGTAAGAGCATCTTGTTATAAAATAGAAATGTATTACAGCCATTACAGGTTGGCCACATGGGTATTGCTTGCAGAGTATAATACAACAAAACAGCACAAATGGTTGTGCTGAATGTCTCCTTATGATAAAACCCAGAGTTTTCCTTCCACTTCCACCTGTATGTTCAGAATGAGGGAGTGAACAAAGGGAAATAAATAAAGCTTTTATTCCCTCAGCTAGAAAGGTTTATGCTGTCAACCTGTTTGAGATGGTCATATAGGATGGATTGATACCACTGCTCAAACACAAAGTTCGGGCATGTATGTTTCGTAATCTGGACCCATCCTCCGAGGCGACCCAGCTGACAACTTGAGGACTAGAAAATGCAACCAAAGGAAGGCAGATCTTTTCATGTGATGCATAACTAGCAGATCAAAGAAGAACAGCAAGGGGGTCAGGAGAAAGTCAGACTGAAGGATAGTAGCAGGGGTACTAATCAACTCAGCAGCAAGCAGGTACAATTTAGGAAAACACTCTAATCAGATGGTTGGAAGAGGTAAGTAGCAAATCTTGTTACTTTTATTCTCAGCAGGAAAACTTCTTCACACACATGTGCAATGGTACATAACAGCACTGACTTGAGCTAAACCAAGCTAAACAGAGGAACACAGGTGAACTTAAATACATAGGGAGAACAATAAAGGAACCAGTTGCATCAATCAGCACCAAAGATGGAAGGTATTAAGGAGAAAACTCTGGGATGCACCGTAACCCCACTTAAACTTTGCGAGGCCTCTGGGTAGTTGACTGGCAGACCTAAACCGGTTGGCTGTTCTCGGTGGAGATGTTGAGGGTGTCAGAGACGGCGGGGCCCAGTTCCAGGGGGTGGGATTGCCAACCACGACCCCCACAGAAATTCCCGGGAGCTCATCTCCATCTCTCGGTCCCGCTGTGCAGTTCGCTCGGCCAAACGGGCAAAGTACTCGAATAGCGTTATCACCTCACCTTCTTCCTCAGGTTACTTTGTTTAGGTTGGATCCTAGATAACAGATAGTGCCAGTTCCAAGCACTTCAACTGATGTTCAACCATTCAATGTGATGGTTATGATATTTCACTGTAAGTTAGTTTTAATGCACCAATCCAAAGTGGCTGTTGATGATGACCCTACGGTAGAAGTCAGGGTCACGGTGTTGCCAATGATTGTAAACCATTGGACGTAGAAACCGTCCTGGTCAGTGGCTCTTGTACATCTTATGCTCTGTTCACACGGCAAGAATTTCATGCCAATTTTTGTCTTGATTTTCCCCTACTGATAATCGGAAGAACGCCCCGCTATATTAAACAATATCCATGCATTTTTCTTACTTATACAGTCTGCTTGAATCATATGCCAGACTGAGTGTGTCGCAGTTTATCAGAGTGAAATATGGAGAAGCTCGATGCAAAGATGGCGAACAAAATAAACATGATTGAAAGCACAATGTTCAACCCCACTGGTGTCCAGAAAAATGAGGAAACAGGAAACAGAGAGAGGCAGATCATTTTCTGACACAAGGCAAAGTGCAAAGCATTGCAAGCCAAAGATGATCTAGAAAAAAAAAGTGGGGAAAAAAACAAACAGTAAAATGTATATTGAGAAGGCTGAAAATGGCAGAACATGAGCATATAGAACAAGAACAAAAAGTTCAAGCAAAACCAGCAGGCTGCTTGCATAATGTTTTATGAGTTTAAGTTAAAGCTGCTGTGACCTTTGGAGACTTTGTCCTTTAAAAAGCGTTTGTCATATCGGAAGAGCCAGCCACACAACTTGTCCTATTCCTATTACTGAAGTTAATTTCTAGGCCAGTACAATTTCTTTTCCACTGAGTGATGTTATCTATATGGCACGGAACACTTTGTTGCATTAATTAAAGCATAATGAAACGATGCCGTTGGATAAGTGTGACACAAAGCTGGCGAGGGCGCGGCTGCTTCGACACACTGACCAGGTTCCCAGCACCCAGAATAGGGACGAGTTTTTGAATAAGGGGGGGAAAAAATGTAAAGCACAATGAGCGATTTAAAGAAAAAAGACAATTTTTTAAAGATCTACAGGACACTCAGCAATCAAGTGCTTGGAAAAGCATCAATATTCCTTAAACTGTTTCCATTTGTTACTGCGTTTCCTTTACAAATGTGTGCAAAACTGTCAAAAAAAGAATTTTGCGACCGCGGTGTTAACTGAATGAAAATTCACATTAAAATGATCAGGTTTGTTCATGTGGTAACAAACTTGTTCAAACCTGTCTTCTTTGTGGTTTGAGCCAGTGACAACGTTCGGTTCGTTGGTCATGTGACTCGTGATGCAAAAAAAAGTGTTTCAGTTTTGCAAAAAATAAACAAATTTTGATACAGCCAAAAACAAAAACCCCCAAAAAACATAAAAACACCTTATCACAGCGACCAAACTTTTTCTCCAAATACAACTTCTTTCATTAAGCGTCTTTATTTTCAAAATGTCATGTTGCACTATTATATGGTCAATGGAAATGCAAATATTGTCATTAGTTGGGTTAGAAGTGATTGTTCAATACACACAGGAAGCAGCGGACAACTAGGAAAGGAAATAAAAAGTCTGACAGTCCTGTGCGTCTACATTCAAGCCTCTTTCGTTTGACTAGATCTCAGAGCAACCGGTTGCCTTCAGAAGTTTCCCAATTAGTCAATAAACTCCACCTATAATCTCAGCAAAAATCCAGATTTTCCGTGAAGCAGAAACAGCTGAATATGGTGTGTAGATTTGTACACATCATTCTCCCCCCCCCCCAACAGGTTCTTCAACCAAAACTGACGTAATGGCCGAGCTGGTCACGACCTCAAAACCAAGCAGACAAAACTTGGCTGACTGAGTTCTAGTTACCAGCCTAACCAAATCTAACTAGAAACTCGCCACTGGTCTTCAACCAGGTCCTGATGCACGTTAGAGAAGAAAGCATTTCAAAGTAAAGAGCATGTCCCCTACTCTAACGTCTCTCCGCCCGTCTTTCCAACAATGTGGTTAGAAAGGGGTTTAACCTTTTGAGGTCGACGCCCGCCCTGGGCATGACGTCATGTTTCTGTGTGTGTTTTTTGCGCCAATGTGATAATAAATTTTGTCAAAATGAAACAAACACTGTAAAATCACAAAGTTTAGGATGTTCTGAAAATAATGATACCAAACAAGGTAAGGTAAATAGTTTTTATGGTGAAAATATAAGGGTAAATTCAAAATTAGACCAAAACGGCCATTTAGACCCAAGACTCCGTAGGAGTGCTTGCCAACAATGATGGCGTCATTCAGGTTCTTTCCATCTTTTCGTGTCTCTTTTTGTGCTCCTTGCCCTCTCACTACATGAACTGTTTTGAACTTAGCCAGTTTTCTTGCCGATTTACCAGCTCCTACATTTGAACAATCAGACATTCCACCTATCCACCGCCCTACGGGCTGCTACAAAAAACACTAAGAAAATTGGCACGGCATGCCAGATCATTAGGCAAAGAATCACTTTTCTACCCTCATCATCAGAGCAATGAAAAAAAACACACACACACACACACACTTATGACGCCTTTGAGGCTGATGGAGTGCCGTGCTGAGAGAGAGAGAAATGGAAGCACAGAATAAGTGAAGATGGAGCAATTTGTTGTCATGTGAACCTAAATGTTGGCACAAACGAAAACACAAATGTTGCGAGAAAAACTAACAAACTAAAGAATGTTGGGTGATTTCAGTCAGGTGAGTCGACTAGCTAATTATGCAAAATTCCGCAATAAAATAGTGTATTTTCAAAAGCTGAAAGTGAACGGCACCAGCTAAAAATGTACCAAACGCTGCAGTGTTGGTGTACAGAAGGAACAATTCAAAGTAGTGTACATGCAATTCAATGTACATAATCATTTTGGTTATAACTTAGCGCTTCAGTATGAGAAATGCATTTGTGTGTTTTTACGGTGGAAGGGGAAAAATCCATGTTCTTTTAATAAATGGAAATTTGGTGCATGAATAAATCTGTTTGAAGAAGCGTTCTGAAAATGTGCCATCAGCATAACTACTTTTTAACGTAGGTCCGGCATATTTTAACCGTGGAAGACAATAAACGTTAACCTTAAAACACAATTTAGACCATAAACTACTCTTAAAAGAAATCGGACATCAAAGGGCCTTCTTCCGTTTATTTATTCATTTTTATTTATTCATTATTTTTTTTAAGTGGATGTCAATATTCTACTTTGTTTCAGCGTTGCGCTTCAAACACCGATGAAAAACATTAAGATTTGTGGTCTTAGTTTAACAAAAAAGTTAAATTCTTGCTGAAACTGCAAACCGAATGTAATCTGAAATGGATTGAGATTATCCAGCAGTTTCTGAATGGAGCTAAAAAAAAAGAAAAAAAAAAGGTTAAATGAACAACAAACATCCTTCTGCTCATTATGGCGCATGTACTGTTTTTATTCATCTTAATATTTGCTCTCAAATTCGACAACAGTAAAGAAGACAAGGCGTTTTATTTTGAAAAATTACATGTCTCCAGTCATTAAAGCCTATACTTTCGGTCAAACTATGTGTCATCCGTTTTGTGAAGCATGTTTTCGGTAATCAAACGCACGGCGGATTTCAATCCCATTTTAACACAACGGCCTCAACATTTACTGTAATCGTGAGGAATTTAGGATTTTTAGAAGCTGAGGATTTCTTCGAGCTCGACGTCTTTAAAGTGTTCAAAGAACCTGAAGCAATCTCTGCTCCCTCAGGACGAGCTTGAATGGCTGTGGAGTTTTGTTTCTTCAGGCGGTGTAGCATAAAAAGAGCAAATCTGTAGTGGAAATGATTACGAGGCTTGAAGATCACTCCGAAAAATCTTCCTCTGCTTCTTGAGCGCAGTGCATTGCTGCATGCACAAAATGCAAGGTAAGGCCCTGACTTTGCAGAGAGAAAAATCAGAAAGGTCGAAGTAATGGAGGATTATTTCAGAAAATACAAGGACAGTGGAGAAGTGACCAAAAATTATCAAAAGAATGGGGAGGAAAAAAAATCCAAACAAATATGGTAATGTTGGTCTGAAGACTTTTCGGAGGTCCTTTCTGTCAATTATTGTTAAAGTTTAATGAAAAAGGGTGAAAGGCCAATCAAGTTGCTGGCAATAAAAGGAGTTGTAGAAGAGGTGTGGGCACAGAGAAAATAAATCAAATTAAAAACAGTCAAATTTGAATTATGTACAGCAAACTTTCTGTATGATCTGTACACAGAATGAATTTAAACTGCTGTAAAAAGAGGAAAACATAGTTGTTGAGTGGACTGGCAAAACAATATTATTCTAGAATGACACAAAATGTATACTGATAAGACATCATTTGAATGTTTTTAACGAGTTGCAATTTTTCTTAGAAACATTTGAATAAAAGCCTGGAAGTAAATTGTTGGAGTTGGAGCAGTTTTTGTAAACCGCCCAATACCTCCCCCTGTTGGTTGTTTTGTGACACTGCTTTGGCGACCCTGGAAAAGAACACGGGAAGCAGACTAATCCAAGATGGCCGAACATAATGTCAAAAGCGTTCTTCAGTTAGATATCAACCTTAAAACGTTGTTGCTTTTTACAAGATTTGGCCGTAAGCATGGACTATGACAACGCTAATAACTGGGATGATCATTTTTACATTTAAGAGAGTTATGAAAATGTTAATTTTAGCATGCGAAAGATGGTCACGAGCTGATATAATTAATATAATTAAATAATATTATTGAACATCTTTTCAGTCCTTCCAGGATTTTGTGGTTGTTTTGTTGGCTCTAATGGCCTTTAGTTGATAGTGAATTGACAGTAAAGTGGGTAATGAGAGAAAGGGGCCGGGAATCGAACCTGCGACGGCCGCATCGAGGTCTAAGGCCTCCATATGTGGGTTGTGCTTAGCAACTTCCCCACCACAGGACCCCTTTGGGATTGTTTTTGTGATTTGTTGCAATAAAAATCAAAGTGTTTGTGGTACTAATTTGGAGATATTTGCACGTATCTATGACTGTAAATGCAATTTTTTTTTTAGTCGCTGTATAGATCATGGACTGTAATCTGTCATCAATGAAAGCTGCGGCAGCTGTTTAGTACAAGTAAAAAAGTGTTTAAAATCTGCAATAGACCCCCAACTGTGTATTAGCGCAAAAAATTGCGTTGGATTTGTTGACTTTGCGTGTATTTCCACAATAATTCTCAAGAAACTGGAAGAAATGATTGATATAATTAGGCAGTAACCAGAGAAAAACTGCATCGATTTGATTGATAACATAATATTAAAGCACACGTTGTGCTTCAATGGTCTAGAATCTAGAGGACCAGATAAGAAGCTACGGCCCAGGGGCCTTGACTTTGACACATGTCCATTAAACTCTGCTGCTAGCCAGAGACAAAGTCCTTTCCTCATGTTCTGTTGTGTGGTACTTTCCTCTCCACTGTCAAAAAAAGCAAGCCGTGTCATGACGGGTGCGACACAGTTTGCCTCCGCCGGCCTCCGGTGCAGCGTGAATGTCAGCTTATTCTGCACAGTGGCCTCACCTCTGGTGGGAATCAAACAGAATATTTCTCGGTATTCATTACACACGCTGCAGCTATGAAGAAGCGGTCTCATCTGCTCGGCAAGTGCGTGTTAAGAGGTCTTGGACGAGGTAAGTCATTTGATCAATACAGACACTGAGGCCTATTGAGTTCAGTGCAACCCCGGCTTTGTGCTTCTCAGCAACTTGAGAGATTAGGCCGGTTTGCTCACACTGAACATATCGCCTCTAGTGAAAGAAGAGCTCAATGCTGAGGCTCCAGCACGCACAAGGTTTCTTCTTAAAGTTCCGCCGTACTCGAGTTTTCTGTGTGAAATTGAAGAAAATATGACACAGTGTGAAATGTTATTCAGCCAAGGCGAGAAGTAACATATTGGTTGTCGTATGCTATCAACGTCAACTCCCCTTCGCACCGAGCTCCTCCCCAGTTTGGACGGTTTCGTGCGGTGAGCCATGGCTGTCACAGTGCCTGTCACTCATCCCCACAGCCTCTCGTGAAGCCGCCGGCTTAAAATGGAACCTTAACATTTGCATTCCAATTAGCATAAATGTAAGAAAGTGGAACAAGTAGCTTTGAAAGTCATCCAGCAGTGCGCATATTCGACCAAAAAGGGGAAAGAAAAAAGCAGCAGCATGTGCCAAAGAGGAAAAAAAGAGAGAGGGGACAGCGCAAACAAGGGAGGGCAGCTCTGTAATATGAAAGTGGGCTTGACTGCATGTTTGAATCGCTGGTGTATGTCTTTCATGAGCTTACAACTTCACACTGCGTGGAAAATCCGCCCTAACGCCGAGGCGTTCCCCTCTGAGATCCGATCCTGCTGATCAAAGACACCTTGAGTTTAATTTAACATGTTAACAAAGACGCGGGGAACGGAGAACGGTTTGTTTGCTGTGTGCTGTTTGGCGTAGTCAAAGGCTAATGGTGGGGTGTGATGGCACCAGGTGAGATCATTAACTATGGTATATTTTTCTTTGATGATACAAAATTTTTACTGTTCTTTGAACACATTCTCGCCCCTGTGCCACGTCAGCAACATTACGGAGCTTGTCGAGTGTTTCTATCTCAAAGCAGACGTGCATGAAGTGAATTTTGCATCCCATTCTGGACTCCGTCCGGACCGTTTCACTTTCCTGTTCTGGGATGCCTCCGCCACGATTATTTCTCTTACAACTCTTCCAGATGGCAGCTGTATGGCATTATTGAAAATAGGTCAATTGAAAATGACGTTAGTTTATTGAATGGAACAGAATAAACCGTTATTCATCACTTGATGGTACGCTGATTATTTTCTTGTAAACCTTTACGCAGTCTAGGAGTGACTCAGGGTCACATTTTACTGCAGGTCGTACATGTATAACTAAGCATGTAACAAACAAACCTCTTGAGTCTTGAATCATGCAGACCTGGAACAAGAGCTAGCAAGCGTCATGGCTACAGTCGTGTGCTTATTTTGTTTCCACAGTATTTGGCGATAAGTGGGCATAACACATTATGCTTCAGGTTACATCTTCTCTGGTCTTGGGGGCAGGCGTATTATTGTTAATTTAAGTGTTCTCGACGTGCATTTCAAAAACACGCCGCCACAAACACTCTCACAAATAGGAACGAGGGCTTTTGTTTATGTAATCTGGTTGAAAGCTTCGCACAATTTATTGCATAAAATCTTCCTTCAGGGCATGGAGAGCAGGGAAATTAAACGTGGCAACGGATTTATGTTGAGTGTCCGTGTTGGTGTTTTAGAACAAATTAGAAACAGACAGCTAGCTGAACACAAGGCAAATCAGATGTGAGGCCTCTTCCCCCCCCCACCCCATGTTTACCTCTCACATATTAATTTTGGGAATTTACCCCAAGTAACATTATGTTTTGAAGCATTACTGGCTGCATGTTGCTGTAGTGCAAGAGACATTCTTGATGCGCTGCAAGGTTGTGACTCAACATTTCCAGGAGCTGTAACTGGAGGCGAAGTTCCAAATACTTTAAGATAGACGTCTTGGGGGCAAAGCCAAAGACATTTCTGCTTTAGCAACTTTGTGTCAGACTGTGGAAGAAAAAAAAAAACAGGAGAATAAATTCTGTGGACATCAACATATAAAGCATCAAGGAGGCCAATGAGAGAGTCAGAAAGATGTACAATATGTCAACATCTGCTTGGTTTAGAGTGTTGTACCATCATCATGGCTGCTCTCACACTTTGTTTGAAAGTGAATTGACAAGAAAGTGGGTAATGAGAGAGAGAGGGGAAGACATGCAGCAAGGTCATCAGGCCGGGACGTGAACTAAGGCCTCCTCCATATGTGTGTTATGCTAAACCCCTGAACCACTGAAGGAGTTATTCTAAGTTCCCCGTCTTGTTCTCATCAGCAGAGATCTCAACATATATTTAACGTAATATAGCTGGGACTTGAGGCATGACAAAAGTTAAATCATAGCACATAAAAGAAGAAAGGGAAACGGACCTACCTTCCACAAGTTTGTAGAGAATTACACACAAGAAAACTATTAGAAGAAAATGTCAACGTGCTTCTTTAGCCTCAAGAAGAAAAATATGTAAAGATTTCAAACCATTTTTGCAGTTTCAGTTTTGTTCATATCCCAACAGATGCACCACATCTGCCCTAAACACACATGCATTCCTCCACACACCAGTCTACAAATGAGGGCATGTGAGCTATTAGAGAATCTGATGCTTTGTTGAGCGTGACCAAAAACAAAAAAAACTCTGTAGATGAGACGAGGCCAGTTGGGAGAGGATTCCACCGATTTGCAGGCGAGAAAGAAGACTGATTTCCCGAATGATGTTTGATGTTGTGGACCGCAGCATTTTTCTCTTAAAGGAAATCAAATTGCCAACTGTTGTGTTTCTTAAACCGGAAGAAAAATAATTAAAACAGTGAGGAGCAACATTATTATATTATTATTATTTATAGCACATTATTTATTCATTATTATAGAAAAATCAAGGTCAATGGGAGAAATCCCACCTTGAGCACTGAAGAGAGATGAGAATCAAGTGGGAATGCGTGGGAAGACAGTGGCCATGCGATGTGTTCCAGGATCTAGACTGAACTTTCTGTTATTTAAATAAAACAGAGTCTGACTAATTATGTTACCGTCTGATATATTTCCATTTTAATTTTTTTGACAGCATCTGATGCAGCTACAACAAAGTGTGACCAGTAAAAATATTCATCATTTTCTCAACATTTCTAGATTACAGATAGCGGGTGAAAGACGTAGATGGGGGGGGAAAAACAGTGGCCCTTTAAACTGACCCTTGTGGCCCTCCAACCATGGACCACTGACTAGGTTTCTGAGCCTAACAAACTGGAGTCTTTCACATTCTAATATTCTATCCCCTCTTTCGTCTGACCAAAAATATCAACGTCTGTCATTTTCCCATGACTGTGTCAAAAGGCTGCTCACCCTGCTCTGGGTTGGCATCAGGTTTTTTCACAAATACATCACAGCTGCTTCAGCTGAACGTTCTTTACCTGTTCTTCAGTCCAAGCTAAAGGTGTAAAAGAAAAAAACCCAGTTGGAGTCAAGGTGAATGACTTGTTAGCTTAGCCGTGAGAGCAAATTCTACTCTCCAGTTAATGTACTGCAGAAGGGCACGGTGTTATTGTGCATGTGACTACAGTAGAAACATCTCAGTGTGTCCGGGGTGTGTGTGTGTGTCTGTGTGCTTGTTTCTGTCTGCAGAGAACACATGCTCCCTGCCTGCAGTACAGTGTCGATAGAACCTCAGCTCACCCTGTGGATGCATCATAGATGATCACAGGAAGTGTGAAAATATGCTTTCTGTAGTGTTTAGCCTGGTAACAGAGGTACCTTCAAGCTTTATCAGCCATTCAGCCCATTAAAGGGAGACAGACAGGCTGCTGGGGGGGTTTGTGTCTTCATGTGAGCGCCAGCAAACAGGCTAGAAAAAAGCAAACACTGGAGCTGCCTGAAGAACTCAGAAAGACGATTACAGGGTTTTTACAAAAGATTTGGTTTAATTTAGCCACTCAGGAAATTTTTTGGTTTTTTTATTATCATTTCACCTTTAGGCAAATTGAGTCTGGACTTTGACCAGGCCACACAAAAAACTAAATTTTCCTGTTTTTTTTTGTTGTGATACCAAACTGTCTGGATCTCACGATCTGAAAGATAGGCTGCACAGTTCAGCAGTTGTGCCTTGAAACAAAAATGTTCAGGGCTGAAATCCTGGCCTGGGTCTTTCAGCATGGAGTTGGCATGTTCCTGCCATGTATGCGTGGGTTCTCTCAAGCTTCCTCCCACAGTCCAAAAATATGCCTTTTAGGTTAAGTGTTCTCTACAGCGTAATTTGTCCTTAGGTATGAGTATGTGTGCATGATTATTTGTTTTGTGCATCTCTTTGTAGCCTTGTGAAGGACCTGTTCAAGGTGTACTCTGCCTCCTACCCAATGATCTCTGCAGATAGTCACCAGCTCCCCCACAGCCTTGATGAGTAAAAGCTTACAAACAGTTGAATGGAAGAGGAGGACAAATCCTGTCTCAGTTTGTTCTACAGATATCCGTTTAAAAGTAACGGCTGCAAGTGGCTTAATGGGACTGTAGAAGACTTCTTGTTGCGAACTTCCGAAACTACTTGGTAAATAAGTTCCTTTTACTGTTTGTCCAAGTTATATTGCCTTTCCACATGACTTAATTGCCCTGTGTTGTCAAAACTGTGAATTATGTTTGTTACAGTCCTAGTTCTGCTCCATGAGCTTCTCATCCATCGACCACTTGAGATAAGAACCGGTTGCTTCCTCCAAGATCCAGATCAGGATGGATCAATAAAATGGATGACGCCTCTTTTGGTTTCAAGAGCTTCTGAGATTTATAAGGCATTAGGGAAAAACCATTATCATTAGTATGAGTCGGCCAGGTCTAGATGGTTAAAATAGTTAGGAAAGGCAATTTACAAACACGTTGTTCAAGCAGTGGTTGGGAGTTGCCTGGTACCTTCGAGTTGCCTTACCCTTGTAGTTCGGTAGACTTGGCTTGTTTAGGAAAGACAACATTTGCACCTGTGGTGGCACTGCGCCAAGAACTACTGAATGAAATGACATAAAAACCTCAGAAGAAGAAATTTAGGACAACTTCCTTCTTCACAAAGTGGCATCTGATTTTAGCAGTTGCAGTGCTTCTCTTGTATGAAGGTCTTTACTTCCTCTTTACTCCACGTCCGAACACAAGCCATTCCTCCTACTGACACTGAACACGATCAGTTGTTGTGGTTGTATTTAACCAGAATGCCCTGAGATGTTGTCCACTTTCTGCGTTTGGAGCGGTCTCCAGTCTGCTTGGCATTTACATATGCATTCGAATAGCACCACAGTCCACTTCAACCGAACCGAGGCCTAGGTTTTTAGGCAGTCCAGAGTTTGCTTGTGCCTTCACAATTCCCCAAACAAACCAGATTTCACAGGCATACAAATTAGAGTTCAGTTAAAGCGGACTAAGCAGGGCTAGTGTGAATGTGCCCTTAATTTATTGGGGTATTGATTTCTTCCAGTGAGAAGGAGAAAGATGCTTTAGAACTAGTTAGGCAACAAATTAAGAATTGAAGAGTGAGAAGAGCCAACGGAAGCAGGCTTTCGTTTTACCCAACTGGCTTGTGCAATCATTTTCCTTGTGGACTGAAGCCCATAGAAGATTGTGGTAATGAGGAGATGAACAACGGCCTGCCAAATAAGCTGACTGGGACCAGAAAGGGCCACCTGGGGGAGCCAAAGAGACAAGGGACTGAAAGGAAGCAGCCTGCTAGGGAGAAGGAAAGAAGAGAGACGAACCATTCTGCCAACTGGGATTATGACATTTCCTAAGCCACCCGTAATGATATAGTGCAAAAATATAATCATGCTGCTGAAAGCACATTCTATTACATATATCCTGCAGTGTAATACAGTATTCACACTGCTCTAAAAAAACAGTAATGTTACACTAAGTGCTAATGCAAGGGAAAATTTTCTTACGGACAGTCGAGGGATTTCCTCAGAGATGAGAATAGCCATTATTTCTGCCAGGCTGATAGCGAAGAAACATATGCACAGATTCAAGACCAGCTAATTATCGGCTCTCAGCGTAATTAAGGCTTATAGTTGAGCAAACATAATTAGTAAGCATTATGCAGATCTAATGGGTGGAATGAACAGGTGAACATGTTTTCAGTCCTTTGTTTATTAGCTAAGGGTGTACTATAATGAGGAAGGAGAATAAAAGTTGATTAGTTATGACCTAAATGTGTCCAGATTCGGCTTTGGTTACAGAAGGAAGGATGCAAAAAATGTGGCTGCACTATCGAGTGTTCAGGTGACTGTGTTGAAACGGGAAAAAACAAAACCAGTCACACAACGTGTCTCACTCTCAGCAGACGGAACGTCGGAAGATTTATGCCACACCGAGATAATGCCGACACCCTTACTGCAGAGCATAAGCAATCAAACTGTAACTAATAATGTCATGTCTCATTGGCCTATGGGGGGAAAGTCATTGATCACGGTGTGAGTATTGACGGCGCAGCTTGTTTATGATCAGAGACGGGTGGGCCGGGAAGCATTTGAGCTTCGGCGAGGGATCTCGTAATTGAGCACATGTCACCGTATAAAAAGAGTTTCCCCAACAGCAGCAACAAACTTGTCCAATATGATGCTCTGAAATACAACCGCAATAAATCTCATAGAATGTATTGTACAAAAATAAATAAAAAAAATATTTTGTGTGTGTAGCTGTTTGGAAATCAGAGTACAGCCTGCAAAAAAAATGGCTGACAGAGAAAGAAAGGAAGAAAGAAAGAAAGGAAGAAAGTTGCTTTGAAAATAAGGCATAATTAAAGCAGTTTATCATTATCTTGAATAAAAGCGTTTTTGTCCTTGCTCATTTCCCTCATGAGTATAACAAGTTGGCTTGTGGGGGGGTGGAGATGGGCCTAATTTGTCGTGAAGATTTCATTCCTCTCGAGGTGGCCGCAGCAATGTGAGATGAAAAGATTCGTTAAAATTCAGCCACATTTTAATAAACACTCTGCTTGTTGCAAGCAAATGGCATATTTTTAAGTCAGGATCCTCGGGGCCCAGAACTGATCATGTTCCATTTAAAGGTTGCCGTAACACAAGAGGGATAAAGAATCCATACGTCACCTAACGCACACAAACATCACACAAACCAAACGAAATACTGTAGCAACAATAGTGGATGTAAAGTGAAATGAAAATACATGTTTTGTTGTTTTTTTTTCTTTAGAAAGAGACAAAAAAAAGTGTCACGTAGTTAGTTAGTCTACAGGTCGGTGAAACGGATTTCAAATTCTGTCACAATATTTTGTGGTAATATTGTAATATTTGAAATTCATTTCTTTAGGACAACAGTCACACAAAGAAACGTGATTTCTATCACCAAACTGGACGTAGTAAATGCATTTGATTTGATTTTAAAATGGATTTGTCTTTATGCTCTCGTTGAACAGTGTAGAAAATTGTAAAACTAACAATCTCGAGAACATGGACAGCTGTGTGAAGTTTTAAACATCACGAAGTTGGAATTTATCATGAAAACGCTAAACCTGAATTCTCATTACGGTAAGAAATGCATCACAATAAATGATAAATGGCATGATTAATGCCCTTCTCTAATTCAGGCCCCTTTCAAGTATGCCTGGAAAATACATATAAAGCCTGATAAATGATTAATCCAGCAAAATGCGGCTCTACAAAGTATAAACTCAGGATAACTGACTACAAATTAAAACCACTGTTACAGATTTTTATTTGAAAACTCAAAACCATCTGTCACTTTGATTTCATTTTTCAATCATACATGGCTGTGTTTTCGTATGTGATATAAAAACCCTTTAAAATACACATAAGCTCATAGCTGTTATGTAAGAAAAAAAAAGATGAAATACTTTAGCCAACCCTTGTATGCTCCCCTGGAATTTGGTTTGAAATCTTTTTTTTTTTTTACTCCCGTTCTATTCAAAACCTAAATTCACCCTAACAGATGAGCAGGCCCCTGTTCAGGAAACGCTCTACGCCAGAGTTAAACGCTAAACCTCCTGCCACGATTTCAAAAGACTTTGATCGCCACCGTGTTGTTACGAGCAGCCGGGTTGACCTTGCAGAAAGCCCTCCTCCACACTTACTTCAGGGGGACTATTTTAGGAAGGACGTTGCAAACATTCTGGGTCACCGCCGAACAACGAGATACACCGTTCTTTACTGCAAGCGCCCGATTTTGCCCCGAGGGTCAAAGAATCCATCTGTTTTCTGGTCACATATTCAATATACGTTGGGTTTTGTAGCGTCAGCAGCCCGAAACGGCGCACAGCCATGCCCTGCAGGAAATGCATCACCACAGCTTTTGTTGGAAGTCTTCAGGAGGAGCGTGGAAGGCTCCTGATTGTGTTGCACACAAAGGACGTGTGCTGGTAGATATTTAAAAAAAAAAAAAGACAAGGCAGCGAAACACAGATAATTTCACAAACACCAACTCTGCTTCCGCATCACACAACGTCTGGTCCCTCAAACGCCGACACACATGGCGGATTTTATTGTTCGGCTAATCTGTCTGTTAGTTAGCAAATGTTTAAATTACAGGAACCCAGATGATATAATTTATTTATAATTTCCCCACCACATAGTCCAGCCTGCACATCACGGAGATGAAAATGATCCTGATATGATTAGATAATAAATCTGTCAATTCAGGCCCTGCTGTTGCAATTGCAATGCTGCAGCTGTGCCAGCTGCCATACCTCACAATTTACACCAGTTGGTTGTGTTACAATAAGGGGATGAATGAAAGGACCGATTAATCAGTAACATCCTGAACTCTTTAATGTAACGGCTTAATATCAGACTTTTAGGTTTCATTTTTAATGAAAGATATCTTATAAAGTACACTGGGAGTCCAATAGTGTCCCTAATCTTGATTTCATATTAGTCCTGAAGTTATTGTTTTACTGATTTGAATCGAAATTTGATGCTGGAAAAAAATGATCCCATTCCAAAATACAGCACATGTTTTGTCACTTTAATTTACAGCCCAAAAGTTCAAGGTTGGTGTTATCAATCCAAACCAATTCTTCTGAGAGGTTTTACAGATCTTAGCCAGGTCTTGATGTTTTCTTTGGGAAAAGAAAGAATGAAAGATAAAAGCTGTAACTAGGGCCGGGGCTTTGACATGGTAATTGCGCTTAATTCGTTTCATGGATTATATGAGCTACTTCTTAGTGTTGGTAAAAACGTTTAAATGTCAATAGATTAGCAACATTGCGATGACTTCCTGAAGGCGGAGTTTCAGAAAGACCAGGAGGTTTTTAAAGAGACAGAGGCCCAATTTCAAGGCGTTAAACATCAAAGTCAAATTTCTTTTAAATCATAATTGATTTAAAAAATACAACACTTTTATATCAACTGAAGGTGACAGTTACTTTTTGTGCTATAAAATGTCACTATGTGCCTGGAAAATACACAATACTGCCCCTTTAATATGCAGACAAAAACAAATTCAACATCCTGAATTATTTTTGAAGGCATTGTGACAACCAGAATGTCAAGACAATATTAAATATTCACGATATTAAGTGGTTCTTCCAACATAAATAAATAGTTGTTATTGCTTTAGTTAACCATGAAGCCACTTTGAGATCAGAAATCTCTTTGAAACGTGAGACCTGGTTAAAACAGGAGCCACAAAAACCCAAACTATGCATATTCATGAAGTGCATAACATCCAAGCTTAATGTTGTGACTATTAACAGATATCCCTTCTACCTCCAGCACACCGAGCCAGCCTCTCTGACCACGCCACCAGCTCCATCTACCTGTGTGGACAGAACCCCGGTGGGTGGTAAATACCCTCATCTGCTCTCCCTGCTCCAAATGCCACTCCCCAGTGTGAGTAAGCGCTGAGGCTGGGGTCTGTGCACATTATTAAACCCAGGCCAATGCATTTAAAACCCCCTCCAGACTCATTCTTCCACATTCTTTCCATTTAATCCTCCTTTCCTCTTTTCCCCTCTTTGTGGCAGATCCATACTCAGTGGGACACAAGATTTGCAAAGAAGATATTTCAAGGCGTATTGTTTTTCAGAGGTCTGTTGCTCACATTTTCACTTAGCTCTTTTCTCCTAAGTATCAGTATTCACTATTATGGTATAAAAGCGCCTCTGTAGAGAAAAAGGGAAGAAAAAAACAACTTTTGCTTTTAAGAAGTCTTGCTGGAAGTCGGTGTTGTGCTAATGAAAGCCTGACTGCTTCTGAACAAAAAAACTTTTGGCTTTTATCTGCACAGAACTGATGACCCTTCATATATATATACAGTGTATATATATATATAATCTTTCCTTTTTTTTGTTTTGTTTTCATGAAGTGTGTAAGCTGTGAGTTTTCATTGGTGCCAGAGTTTAGTCTCATGTTTTTGTCCACTTCTTATCTATTTGGAAAACCCATTTGCCCCTGAACCTTGACCCCTTGCATGTTACCATTTTCTGGGTGACCGTTAAGGTTACCTTTCTGGCTGATGTCTTCAGATGTTTTGTTCAGTATTTCCATATAAGTTATTTGACATCTATGCTATAAAATCTACTAATATAAAAATTTTATGTAGCAATTTTCCAAGTACAATAACTAATCAATACTCATCTTTTTTTATTTTTTATGTCAAATTTTGTATTGGAGTGTCATTTATTTTGAGAAATTGGTTTAAAATTCTACATGGCCCATGCTGTTGGTCCAAGTACCGACCCCTGAGGAACTCCACAATTTGTAAGCATGTAACACTGCTATCTACTGTCCATCTCGGTCACAGTGGTAGAGTGTTTCTTCTGACAGAACAGAAAATTAAGATAATAATTTTTTTTAAAGTAAGCTCTTGTTTATCAAAATCGCTGAGTGTGTCTCACCTTGGGGGTTTAATTCAGAAGGGTCAGTCCCTTTCTTTCTATGAAACATGCTCCCGGCCCGACGGTTCTGTGTCTATTACTGCTATTATTTTTTTGATAATCTTTGTTTTTCTTTCTCGTAGACAGCACTCCTTTCACAACACCAAACTAGAGTAGTTCAGTTTTAAAACAAAGGCACAAACTGGGAAGGGTGGGAACGTTTTATGTTGTGCATCACATCGCTAGCTAACAGACTTGTAAACCAAACAATGTTCAGAACAATGTTTATGCCAAACCTTAATCCATTTATTTTACAAAAACATCATTTTCCTGCTTAATTTCACAACAGTAGGAACACATAGGACAAACAACGGGCGGTCAACCTTATTTTTTGGGAGGCGAAACCCTTAAATGCAAAAAGTCCATTGGTCCAAGTTCAACAGTGAATATACTGGTCTCTGTTCTGAAAGTCTTAGTCTATCAATACTGGTTTTATTTTTAAAACTATGTGAGCAGTAATTTTACAAGCTAACACTTTAATATAAAACCTCCACATTTTCCACCATCATATGGTGGAAAATGATGTGATGAAGTGATGAAGACGTCATGTAAAGAAGACTGCTCACCAAAAATAAAAAAATCTTTACAGTGTACCCCCAGAGTGTAGTAATTCAGAAGATGACTTTAATTAAATTTGATATTTCTAAATAATTAGACTTTTTTTCCCCTCCTTTGTTGGTTTTTGTGACTTTATCTACCAGTGACATTAGTATGGATTGAGTGGCCCTTGTGAAAATGAAATGACCGTCTACAGGGGGAACTTGACTGATATAATATAATATAATATAAAATAATATCCTTTGGGAAAGACAGACAGCACCTGTGAGTCGATGTCTTACTGGATCATGTGTCCTGTGCTAACCAGGGGCTTGACGAACCGTGTCTCACACGTCAAGTGAGACTGTAGGCTCATCTTCAGAGCGCTGCTCCAAATCAGTCCTCTTACAACCAGATCAGATTTTGACAGAATGTCACCGATGAGGCATAAATTAGGGCCAGGAAAGACACATTATTGGGGTCCATCTGAAAGTTAAGTTGAAAGAAAAAAAAAAAAAACAAGTATAGAAGAAAAAGACAGAATCCTTTCACTTAACGTCTGTGTAACTCCTTTGTCTTTGTGCTTAGTGACCTGCAGTCATGAGAGGCAGTCACCCGTCATCACAACGATGACAATAAATAAATAAATTTGCCCACTTGGCTGTTCTATGCATTTGTTTCTTGTATGATTTTCTTATTTTTATGATCAAAATGGCAGAATTTACGTGTTGCCTGTTCAAACAGAGGAGAGGAGGCTGTTGGCAGTTGGCACACGTCTATTGCCGTCTCCCTTTATATTGCTGCACTATACATACACTACACATCCCCACAGTCTGATATATTTAATTACTGTTTGTGGCATCTTTCATCTTTCCAATCAGCCTCTAATCCTTCTAAGCTGCATTTCATATTTACACTCATTCATATTTGAGAATTATTTTTAAGGTTCATGTATTTCAGCAGTTCAATTCAATTAGTGAAACACATTATATAGATTAATTAATTAGACAGAAACTGGTGTTATGTTTTGTTAATTATGTGGATTTTCAGCTTACAGCTTTTGAAAACATGACATTTACGATTAGAAACATTTTCAGTCCAGGCCTAATAGAAAGTATTTTAATACTTGCTTAAAGGTTGTTATTTTCCAAACGCATTTTTAATCAGACAAATGAGTCTCAGTGGAGCTCATATTGTATGCATTGAATATGATTGTTACTCAGAATCCACACACGTTGACAAAATTGTTGTCGCCCCTCCTCTAATGACTAAAAAGCCTTCAGTGGACATGGAAATAACAAAAGTAATAATAAATAAAACATTTGCTTAAAATTGGTCAATGAAAATCCCACACTGCTTTTCAAATGGAATAAATTAAAGAAAGCAAAACTAATGAAGGGATCGTGAATTAAGTCAATTATGATGAGCTCAACCCTGAACTACTTCTTAAGAAAAGAACGGGGAAAGGTCATGACCCCGTTCATAGGGCAGATACTTAACCTGCCATGGATAAGCATCATTTCAACAGAGCCAGTGAGAGTTTAGCATGTTTAGTCCAGGTCCAGTCAGTCATATGTCTTATAAAATAAACATTAAATAAATAACCCTCTTGGGTTTATGTTTCAGTGCTATAGCCTAATTCTTGAGGCAAAGAGAATTGGACAATAAACTTTAATAATAAACAGAACCTGGACAATAAACCTTCTAAAGAAGTAAGGCATCAAAGCTTTAGTTTCCAACAATTATTTCTCATTCCGTTCTTTTACATTTTAAATTTTACTGTCAATTGTACGAAAAACACAAAGTGGGGAGGCAAACCATAATTCAAGGAGGAGAGAGAACAGGGCACTGCCGAGTTGAAGGAGCGCCTCAGACCAAGCACATGGTCTTCGTTCGCCTCAGCTTTGAAATGACATTGCCAATTTGCATTGCCTGTCGTCGAGTGTTCCCTCCAGATGATTGAGATGACAGCGTTCGGCGTGCCCTGATTGCACCGCGGTCCCCCCCCCCCCCGCTCCCCACAAAGAGAAGCGCAGGCGAAAACATCACCGATGCAGGAAGTCGAAACGTTTATGGATTTCGTGGTGGCTTAGAAACAATTTCTCTGCTCTAACTGAAGGATATTTTAGAGTGCCTTCGCCGCACTGAGGAATCTGATTTAGCGCAACAGAGGCACACGGGACGCACCTTCAAAGAATTCCCGCCTAATGTTGGACCGAAAGCACTTTCTTTCTTTTATATTCTGGGGCACATTTGTTGCAAAAATAATTTCCCCACAAACACGCAAGTGTTCACAGCTTACTGCGGTGGGCCCCCCAACCCCAGTGATACGCGAGCGCGTTTGTGTTTACGTCTTTGTTTCTTCTGTGCCGGCACAGTCTCTTACATTATTCTACTCCTATCATGCAGAAATTGCCTGGACAGCCATTTGGCTCGCGCTTGCTATCCATTTGTAATTCGGATAGAGGGGCCATGACTGCTCGGGCCTCGGGACAGCAGCAAAATCAATTGGGTAGAAATGACATCTGCCAGAATCTGCCGCTGGAGCGCTCGTAGGTACCATAAATGAAATCACAAGCTCTAATTGTGTGCTGATTTATTCACTTGTCTGAGTGCATCGCCGTTGTTCCAGCAAGTAGCCCCAGAGCCTTGACTGTGTGCTTGGTCATACATAACACATTTATTTATTTACCCCATCCCTTCTGATTCATAGCATCACTGGGGGATATACCGGCCAGCCCATCTCCTCCACCCCCCCAACCCGTCCGCCTCACACCCTCGCCGCATTCCTTCCCTCGCCCTCCTTCTCCTCCACATTTGATTAATTCAGTTTTCTTCCTATTTTTCGTGGCCGCCTGCGAAATGAAATGGCTGCAGAGACAACTGTCACTTGGCTCAAGTAAGATAAATATGTAGACGCCTCCAGCAGTTAGAGCATGTCTCGCATTCAGAGTGGAGATAGAGACATTTTCCCAGCCGTACCTTAAAGGAAAATTGTGGCAGGCTTTTTAACAATTCATCTAATTGTCGCCGAAGCGGCGGCGTGATGCGGGTTGGCCACGTGACGCCTTGGGAAAACATCTCTCCGTCTGCCTGCCAAGGAGAACCCCCGTGATAAGAGACCACCGTCTCACTAACGGTGCCATTTCCTCTATGCCACCAGAGTCTTTCAAGAAATCGGTCGGCTGAAACTTTAACCCAAGCTCCAATGCCGGCCTAAATAAAACATGAAACAATGCCTGGGAAAGTGTCTGCAAGGAAGGAGGACATAAAAAATTAATACACCTTCCACTGGGCCTCACCAAGAAATTTATCTAATCCCTAGAGTTCATCTTGCTCTTACTGTCACCTAGGCGACAGTCATGGGAGGTTACAAGCACGCCAGGGATGATACTACAGGACAGGGACAGACAAGAGAGAGTTCCATTTTCTTTTTTTATTATTCTAGCGTGGCAAAGGGAGAGAGATGTAGACAGAGGTTGAGTAAGTTGGACTTAAAGAGAAGAATAGAGCAACAGATAAAGGCCACAGGAAGGAGAAAAAGAGAACAGACAAAACCTGAAAGCAATTTTTAGGGAAGAAAGCCAAGTTGCTTGGAAATGACCTCTTAGAAATCAGGCGGGGAAGAGAGAGTCAAATTAGAGTTGTAAGAAAAAAAAAATCTGCCTTTGATGAAGCCATCCTTAAAATATCAGACATTTCCCCCACGGCTTTTGGCTTAAATGACATTTTCCAATATTTGTCCTACATTGCCGTTAGCGACAGGCAAATGTGTGAACATGTCAGTGCGGCGGCCAGTTGGGAGATGGTGCTACGGTATCATTTAAGCAGTGAACAGCCCTGCCTTTTCCAGCTCATTAGCCATCCCCTTCTTTGTCCCAGGCCATTTGATAGCAGCATTAATCTACGGCTCCACTAGGCTTCCTCTCCCTATTTACTGGTATTTCATGAAGATTACACCACTCAACCGTATAAATGTATGCTTTTTTTCCCCTTCCACCTCGCCCACTTAGTGTGAGCCCCCAAACTATGTTGAGTACCTTGGATAAACTTCTGCACAAACTGCAGATTAAATGTTGCATTTTCCCCCTAAAAGCCCTGAGAGAAGAGATGCAGGAGCAAATGAAAAGAGTTTGCCAACAAGCTCAAATTTTGCGATTTAGTGTCTGTTTACCACCAAGGTGTATGGCATGCTTCCAATACTACCAATGTACTTTGGTTAGAATTCTCCTGTATTTGACTCCAGCTCCCCATTGATATGGCACAAGCAACGTCTCTGTGCATAAATCAATTTAAGTGTTAAACCCAACAAAAATTGCTTGGCACGCCAGAGCCGCCGCACTGAGAAACAGAACACATATGAAAGCCAGCCGCATCCATCACTCATCCATAAATCATAAGTGTGGATGTAATTATTGCTTTCAAAATCCACGGGATCTTTAAGTTGGACTCCTATCATCATCTCCGTTTGTAGTGAAACACCTAGTGTTTGTTTGGGAGGAGTTGCCAAAGGCTGCGATGTCTTTCAGATTCACAAGAAACACTTGAAAGAATCTTGAGACTAAACTAGACTTCTGAGACCCCAAAAAAGTCTCAAGACATCTTTATTCTGAAAACTGAAAGATTAAGGCAATGAGAAAAGAAATACTTCGTCCAAACAGAGAAATCTCTAGCTCAATCGCTTATGAGTGAAATGAAATGTCTTGGATAAGCGACTACAGTACTTTCATTATATTTAAGTCTGTCTTACAAAACTCCAACACTATCCAACGCTATTAACGTTACTATCGTTAGCAGCATGTACATGGGGATGATTGACAGCACTAAGACCCGCCTACTGGCTGTGGTTGGTTGTTTTTGAGTGGGCGCGGTCTTTATCTGCAGATGGCAATAGTAGCTCAGGGAGGAAGTGGAGGAAATCAATCTTTAAACCCCAGTGGGCCAAGAGAAGCAGCTGTTTGTGGATGTGCGTCAGATTTACCGGCCTACCAGAAAGTTGTGAATTTTTTACATACCACCTGGAATCTTTGTATGTAAAAAAAAAAGAAAAGGTTTTTAATGTATTAATATGTGTACGTACTTTATCAAAAAGAATCTATTAGTCCCAGTAGTGTTAAAAAGATAAAGAAAGAAAGCTAGAAATGATTATGGCTGCAATAATCAATTTGGTTTTCCTTTATTTCTTATTTAACAGAGCAAATTAGAGCATACGTTTTTTGTTTTTTTTTATTTAAAACTTTTGCCAATACCATATGAGGTATTTGATCTGGGAATTATCTCGCCATATCACACCTAAAACATCAGAATATGATAGATTTTTATGTTTAGCTTAGATTGATCGAGTTTCACGTTTTCCAAAAGATTTTGCACTATACCAAGATTTCTCCACCATCGAGAAAATATGAGAAAACAGCTTTGTATCTGTAGCGCCTTCATGAGTTGAAGTTTTCTTTTTTCCCTTTGAAGAAAAATCGCTTCGCAAGGATGCGTGGGTAGCAGAGAGTGAAAAAATAAAGACACATCATAGAGGTAAATGGTCCAATGCTCGTTTAACGAGTTATATCAGAGAGCCATCAAAGCACTATTGGTTCAGCTAACATGCTCTGCACTCACGCTTACCACCATGTCACTGTCAATTGTGAAGCTAAATATCTCCCTGCGAGCTTCCCCCCCCCCCCCCCCTTAGCAACAGATGCCGCACTGACACAACAATTACATGTGCTTGAATCCTCATCAAATGTGAATAGTGGATGTCATCCCGGTGCCATCTACCCACATGCACCCTCCAAATCTTGTTTATGCACAAACAAATTAGCCCACGACTCTCCGTGTCATTAATTCCCTCCCCCCCCCCCCCCCCCCCCACCAGATTCAAGGCAGGAAATTTGACCTCCTGGGTGCCACGTCTCAGGATTTGGGAGTTTCAGTAGAAAGCGGGAGATCTTCGTGATTTATAGCAGTTTTTAAAAATAGGCAAATGCAACGGTTAGCATTTGGATTTTCAAATTTTGTTTTTTTTTAATCCAAGATGTCCTACGAGGGTATTTTAATTTCTGAAAACATGCTGGGTGTTATAACAAATTGGTTTGAGAAAGGTCTCTTTACAGCGTGTGCTCAGAGAAACAATTTAGCAATAAGAGTGGTACAACCAACATATGAATAAATTATTGCCTGAAAAAACAAAACAACAACAAAAAACTACACCCTCGATGTTTTTTGGTAGAAAGAATACAGAATGGTTGCAAACCGTTTGGCAAAGCCTGAAACAAAAATGCTAATTCTTGGTGGCAAACGTAGGAGAGAAAGAAACTTCATAGCATATTTTCCCCCTTTCTTCCTTCTTCGCTATGAATTCAGTTCTCCTCTGTTTATTGTGTTTGGTGGTTTTGTTTTAGAAGGAGGAAGTGGCTGTCAATAAGCATGGCCATGATAGTGTGGAAGTGCTGCCAGTTCCAATAAAATGGGAGAGAGATCAGTGGAATGAAAGGTGACCTTGGCATAATTGAGATTCATCACAGAGAAAGCCAGGCGGCTAAACAGAAATGGAGCAGGCATAATGGAGGGAGAGGGAGAAAAAAAAACTGACTTAAATACGCAACATAAATAATACTTTCTTTTATTAGGAAACAGCCAACTGTTGGTCAGGTGGTAGGAATTGTGGTGTGTATTTACCCCTTAAAAGTTTTTATTTTATTTATTTTTTTTTTTTTTTTAATCCAATGAATACAATTTACTATGAAAAATTAAAAATATACGAAATGGAAAATCCAAACCAAGCTAGCCTTATATGAAAGAATAGCAGCTTCTTCTTAAATCAGGGATTCACTGTGATTTTGGTTCAATTTCTCTTGCAACACCCCAAACCTTACTAATGTTAGATTCATTGTAAGAATCACAATAAAAAGAAGATTTTTTTCACGACGTCCCAAACTCCTAGAAAAAAAAGCAAAAGACTGTTAACATCATAGTTCTTCTCTAAACACTGAGATAAGGGACCAGGTGAGCCTTTAGATCACGCAGCTGGGACTACAAAAATGTACAGCTCCGTGAATACAATGGAGGATGATACAATGTTTCTACGGTTTCAAGCTGGTGTTGTTGTTTTTGCTTTGTTGTGCGTCACACAATCCCATATTACGGTTTACAGTTCATAGTAATGGGTCATAATTACCTTCCAAGGTGGATCACAGGCGTAACATTGGTGAATCGCCTCCCGAGTGACCATTCCATGACGGGAACATCTGGGAACTACAAGATGATGTGAAAGGGACGAACGTCATGGAAACCAATCAGTCTGTAAAGAGTCCCAAAGCCAAAGTCAAGTGGAGAAAACATGGAACTGTGTTGAATCTTCACGGGAGTAGGAGGGTCGACCAAAATTAGTTCAACACTGCATCGTTACTCTTCCAAGAGGACACAAAATAACTCAGAACATTTGAAGTACCACAGCTCTCTCCTGCATCAGTGTTAAATATTTCCACAATGAGAAAGAGTCTGGGCAAAACTGGCATCTGTGTGAGAGTTCTACGGTGAAAACTACTGCCCCTGAAAAAGAATATAAGGGTTTGTCTCAAAATCTTGATGATACTCAAAACTATTGGGAAAATATTTTGGAGAATAGATTTTTTTGGGAAAGTGTGTGTGTGTCCCGTTAGCATGGTAAAAACCAGCCTCTTGTCCTACGCTTTGCTTCGTCCAAAGGGTCTGGACATTCAGCTGTTGACAATTGCTCGTAAGGAATCTGTTTAAGTTTTACACCACTGATTTTACCCAATTACTATAACGCAACGCCGACGTACATGCTGCCCAAGCTGGATTGTGAAGGAAGATGCACTGTGTGGTTTACCGAAAATCCATCAGAGGAGACGTGGACGTCTCATTCAGACGTTGGGAGTGACAAGACCCTCGCACTTGGGAGAGGCAGCTTGTGTGAGTTTTTGGGGAATTATAGTCGGTGATTTTAAAGAGTGGATGGATTCAACAGGTTCAAATGAAGCACAACGTTTTATGAACTGTGCGATGCTGTGGGAGCTCTGGTGGAGACAGCTGTGCATTGTCCAAAAACAAACAAGAAAAGGACCCAAACAACTCATCCTCCTAATGCCTCCTGGCATCTTCTTCATGGTTTCAAATTGTTGTGTTTACAGTAGGCATATTTATTTTTGAGATTTCAATTTGCACAGTTTTGTGATTAGTAGAAACGTAGCAAGTCCACCTCTAAATGTCTCCCTAAAACTACCAGGTATTTGTATAAAAAAATTATTAATCATTTTTCATTTTCAAACAGACAAAATCGGTTTGGATAGTTTCTGCCTCTCCATAAACTAAATCGTTTGAAAGCTGCATTTTGTATTTACTCAGGTAATTGTCTTGATCTGAAACTTTCAAGTCTAAGAAAGCAAAAGCAGTAGAAACTCTATAAAGGGGGCAAATACGTTCTCACAGCACTGTAAATCCGAGCAGCAATAACTATCTATTTAGGCCACGACTGCAAGCTTGTACCACTCTGATCCGCGCAGCTTGAGTTCTGTTTATGCAAGCAGCCCACATGAAATGATATACAGTAGAGGCAGAGCTCTTCAAACCAAATGGGGATGGGGGGCACATCTCGAGTCGTCTGGATGAGATAACACACAGTCGCTGCGTCGAGAAGGACATGTTTTGACCACAGAGAGACAATGTCAGAACTCCAACACGTTTTAAGGCGTGCAAACGCAGCGCAGCTCTGCGCCGCGTTGCAGCCACTCCAGAGAGACGCGAACAGAGCGAGGGATGAATGGAGGTTAGAGGAGGGTGTTGGCACGCGTGGGAATGGATTATGGTGTCGTTTCAGACCTGCACAATATGCACTTTGGGGTCTGGGCTGAAACCTTCACATCACAGCCACACAGAGCTCCTGCAGTGGAGGCGGAGGGGGTGGAGGAGCGTGGGATCCCTAGACATTCAAGGCTTTCTATGGCCTACAACAATGGCCCACATTCTGGGTCCAGAACCCACCTGGCCTTGTCTGATAAATGGTTTTGAAAGAGGACACTGAATTTCAATCCAGGACGCAATCCATGTGCCCAAACGAAGTGCTTCGGCTTTGCCTTACAAAATATTGCTTTCACTTCTGTGAGAGACGTGTATTTAAAGCGAATGTCTTTTACTTATTTATTTTTTAAATCAGTTTTTGCCAATATTCCAGCTCGGAATATTTTGCCTTGCAAATACTATGAAGTAGCAACCTAAAGTTCATCCAATTTAGCATCCACACCCATGAAACTTTTTAATATTTTTTTCTTTGTCAGGATTCTGTGTGTTAGACCAAAGGACTGCAGCTTTACTACTCACAGATCTTCCTCTGACAGAACTCTTTGAGTTTGCCAAATAAAAATGGAGAAAAATTGGAGAGCTGTATCTACATTCGGGGCTACTCACAAATAATTGTAAAAAATTTTACAAACTGAATTTTTTTTTTTTTTAAGATAAGATAAGATTTATTTCTCATTGTCATCAACAGATTACAACTTATGGCATTTTAATGCCATAAGTCCTTTTGCTTTCTTTGAGTTCAGCTGGACAGAAACAAAACCGAAGTAATCAATTTTGGACCTAGAGATGAATGATAAGGAGTCAGCACACAACTTCAACTAATAGAGTTAAAACTGCTAGAACTGATCAGGACTGAGTGTAGTGATGAACTCTGACCTGAACCTTCAGAGTCACATAAAGACGATTACAAAGTCGGCCTTCTGTCACCTGAAGGCCTTTTCCGTTTATCTGCAGTTGCATGGGAAACTGCAGCAGCGTCTTCCAGAGAAGAGACTTAAAATAATTTGTTTAGTTTATAAACGATTAACTTTTTGAATATAGCGCCACGACCCACTATAGATGTGCTGTTGCATCAACCTTCCACACCTCTCAGGCCTTTTGGTTCTGGTCTGCATCTCCAGAACCAAACATGGAGAAGCAGCATTGAGCAGTCATGCTCCAACAAGCTGTCTTGTTTTCTGGAACAAACTTCCAGAAAACTGCAAAACTGTCAAGGCAAAAAAAAAAAAAACCATTTGTTTAGAATGGCCTTTAATTAATAATAAAATGGACTACAACTTTTCATTACGTGATATAATGTTTCTTTCTTTGTTACATTTTTATCTTGTTTGTTATTTGAACTGAACCTCCTAGCTGCTCAAATGTTCTGTGTAAATCAGCTTGACTTGATTTAATTCCATGACAGAAATATGCTCCACTTTATGTTGGTGTAGCTCATAAAATCCAAATTGAGAACATTGAAGCTTTAAGAAAAATATGCAGAAAACAATTGCACACTATGCTCACTGCTATGACTACATCCTTCCACCAATTAAATGTCTTCACTTCAAAAAGTACAACAGGATATTCTCTTTCTTCTGAACTGAATATGCTAAGTCTCACCGGCAATTTGTATTAAACCAACACTGAGCTTCTTGACATGATCTAAAAATATTTTAAAAATGTGCCGATGCGGCACAAACAAGTAGTTGCCTCCATTCTCTATAATTAAACGGCTTCATAATCTTTTGAGGATTAAAAGGCCAACTAATGTCCAAAAAAAAAAAGAAAAAAAAACTGAAGAGGATTTGGTAAAATCAAAAAGGATTAATTACTTCTCATACTTTGCAAGGTTACAGTAATTGCTTTTATCCACTCGAACAAAAAAAAAAAAGAGAATAAAATAATTGGCAGACACTTAATTAAAGGTTACAGCTTTGACATAATTGTGTAAGACAAGACAATTAAAAATCCTTTTATTTAACCGAGATACACGGGGAGTAATTTGTGTGCTTTGTTCTCTGGAGGGGTTGGCAAGTCTACGCTCCGTAAAGGATGGAAGGTATCTGGTAAACACCGACAGGACAGCGAAGAAAAAGAAAAATGGACCACTGCATCATCGAGACGCCGTACTAGGGAGACGGCCCAGGACGGCCCGCAAGGAGGAAAACACTCATTAATGTCAAGGTTATTGCTGAGACCTCTGGGAACATCGAAGGGTGTACCCCCCAAAAGGCTTGTTGTGATTTGTCACGTTGACGTTTTTGACAACGGTAGCGTACAAATGTGCACAATTTTACAAGCATACAACGCAAAAACATAAAAGGAACAGGAGTGGTTTATCCATCCACTGATAAAGTAAAGCGAACCCTTGTTTATTGCGGGGGATGCGTTCTGAAAGTGAGGCGAACTCCGCAAAGTAGTTGGGTTTATTTATTTATTATTTTTACAGTTGTGCAGTAGTACAGGACAAAACCAATGATCAAAACCTGTTTTCAGGATTTCATCATTTGTGTAAGAAATAAAAATAGAAACACTTTAATTACTGTAAAGTAACATTGTTCCTCTGACTGTGCCTCTTCGTGCCGACTCGGTTCAGCTGAAGCTTAGTTTTTTACTGAAGGCCGTGTGTTTTTCCAAAATGTTATTTTCCTCCTTTTCATGGAACGAAACTAAGATGAATCCATAATGGCGTCCTACAGCCACGTAGCTTCTACCTTCATTTCTGGTCCAGAACTTTTTCTGCGACAGTTAGCATCTTCCTCTGACAATTTTTTTTTTGCCGCGTCCGCCTCTGTCTTTGTCGGCGAAGAAACCTCCGTTGACATTATGGATTATGTCGTGGAGAAAATGTGCAAACATGTAAATTTGCCAAGCCGAAACACATTCTGTGGTGGACAGAGACGAGAGACGGAGGAGATTGAAGATCCTCGAAACAGCGAGGCCACGAAAGATGAAGCGCGTTATGGCGAGGGTCCACTGTAATACCCTCGCTGCACCCAGATATCACCTGGATTTTGTAGAAAGGACTTTAGCTGCTCTGTAAATCTGTCCTTTTTGTCAGTTTTACAAAGCAGATACCATCAATGCTATGCTGGTGCAAAAGAGTCTGTCGAGTTCAACCGCGGTGGGGAATCCGAGCTCCTTTTACATCCGGCTGTATGTTAATAATCAAACATTTCAATCACATTTATTCTTGCGTTAATAAAAGAATTACTCAGCAGACATGACCACAGTTTCTGATGCCTGAAAAAGTCAATCCTGGAACATAGTTTACTTAAAACAACAGATCTTCATTTGGGACAGAAAATAGATAAACTGAAGTATGAAGATTTTTTTTTTTTTTACATTGTCTATAAAAAAGCTTTTCAGCACAGAGCTCTAATAAATTGACAACAAGGTGAGAATAATCTGCACAAAACAGCAAAAACGACTCAATGCTGTAATTAGCAGAGCAAAACTGCAACATGGAATTGGAAAGCATAAGCAAAGCAAATAATTTTAAAAAAAAGCACAAAAAAATTATGTATATTTGTTTAAAAAAACTTCCACCATGGAAAATCTCTGTAAAAAAAAGAAAAAAAAAAGAAAAGATCTTGTGAGAAAAAAGTTGTTTTGTCAAATATCTACCTTGGCTTAAACAAGATGTTTAAATAAACTGGTTGACAGTGTAATATTTAAAATGTTGCCAAGAGATTACAATGGTACCTTCAAAGGCAAAAACAAAAACAGTTCTGAACTTATTCAGTCAGAACCTCTTTAAATTCAGAAAACTCGATACATGTCTCTCTCTCTTTCTACTGCAGTGCTTGAATATGACGTGACTCCATGTCTGAGGGATCTAGGTCAGACTTAATCAAACGTCAGATTTTCAACCCAAATGACTGATTCAGAGAGCAGTCATCACTCAGATCAGGCTTCATATGAGCTACTTTCTGACTCAAGTGTGTCTCGCTTTTTTTTCTTCTTTTCTTTTCTTTGCTCTAATGGACGGCAGCTTGGTTTGCCCCTCAGGTGAGTCTGTCAAGGTAATATTCCTCAGAAGTCTCTTGATTAGTTGTCATTTCATATTCATTACGTCAGTTTTCATCAGACGTTTTGTAAGTGGGACAGTTTGAAAAGACCAAAATGCGATACAACGTTTACTCATTGTCCCAGTGAAGGCAATGAGTTTTAAAATAAATGTAAAGTAGAGAAATGAGATTTAGAACCCAAGTTTTGATTATGTTTTTGTCTTCTAGAAAAGGTGGATCGGCTAATACTGAAACTTTTAATCTTTGGGTTTCCATCCTTTACATTTTTAATCTTTGTTGTTCTTTGTGTGTTCGAAAGCCTCACCTCCTTCCATCCAATAAAGATCAGAAAAGTATTATCAGTTACGTTTTGGAATTATTCTTACTTTCTCAATTTGCACATTTTGAAAAAAAAAAAACAGAATAAAGCCATACGTGGCTTTATTCTGTGTTTTTGTCTCTCTGAAGTTGGGTCACGCCTCATAGTCCGGTAGACTCGGTTCGATTGGGGACCAAAATTGCAACATTTGTCATATTTTCAGCTGCTCTGTTTCACATTCACACTGCACTGTGTCAAACAACCCAAACTAACTGAAAAACCTGTTCCTCCCGTCGCCTGCGGGGGCGCCGCACCGAGAACTATTGAAGGAATCAACACAAAACTTCTGAAGAAGACACTGAGGGCAACTTCCTTCTTCACAAATTGTAAATAAAAATGTAGTGGTGTCAGACTTTAGCGGTTGTAGGTTTTCTCCACTGATATACATTACTAGTTTGGACATCGCCCCCAATGCTTATTTCTCATTTTGTACTATTCATTTCTTTATCTTTGTATATTACGTATATACACATAACCTGCATCTTAACTCGAGTCGAGCAAATCTCAATCTCATTGTAATCTGTTGATGACAATGACAAATAAATCTTATCTTATCTTAGCCACGCTCCTGCATGCACTATTACCACGCAGCGAGTCATGTCCGCCAAACCAAATAACACTGCAGGAATCTGTCACAAAAATGATCATAGTACCCTTATTTCTTAACCGATTTCTGTGAAATATTGCTTAAATTAAAGCTGAGAAACATGCACACCTGCTGCCATGGCAACCAAAAACATCTCCGTTAGCCTTCGGAGCAGAGAGTTATGTATATTGTCACTGTAGTTAGCTTCCTGCTTTTCTTGCAGTCTCTGATCCGCTTGCATTCTCACTGCCTTCCAACTGTTCCAGGGTTCACGTCAGCCGGACCGGGACCTAGGCTTTTAGGCGGATCAGAGTTCGCTTTTTTAGTCTGCATTAGAATTCAAATTTGCATTCACACTCCCCAAACAAATGGGACTTCCTAGACAAACGACTTAGAGTCTGATTAAAGCGGACTAAACAGAGCTGGTCTGAATGCACCCAAACAGACCAACGTTCTCCTGTTTTACCACTTAGAGTTATTTATACTTCCTAAAGGTCAAAATAATAAGAGAAAGAATACCTCAAAGATGTATTTTTTAATGCCTTCAAAATCAAAAGGTTATAGACAAAATGATTACTAACTCTTTAAACAACATTCTTCTGACAGATTACGACTTATTAAAGCGGCATAAAGCAGTTGGCACCCTGTTTCTGCTAGATGACGTCTAAAAATCCCAAGAATAGCTGCTGTTTTACTGTTGCAAACTTTCTCAGTTAAAAGAGAACATATTTCTGTTCTATTAAGATATAAATCTCATTGTAACGAGTTTTAAACAAGAAAAGGTTCTCGTTTTAATGTTTTCTCGTTTAAACGAGACACTGCTCCTGAATTTATTTCCAAGCTCTGGCAGCTAAACGCTTCCGTATTGAGATGATATTACAACAGACGTGCACATCAAAGGAACAAAAAGCCGCATTGGTGTACTTTGCCGCGGAAAAGTGGGAAATCCAGAGCCTCATGGACGTAGCAGAGCGTTTTTTTTTTTTTTTTTTTGTTTAGCTCGATTTGCCCTGAAGGAATGAACAAGCCAATCAAAGCTTTTCACCCTTGCAGAAAGCTGCTAATGAGCCGCAACATTTCAAACATTCTCAGTCTTCCTCGTGGCCGCGTTGTTCTAATAATTCCTGACATCTAATTACCATCAAACAGAAAAAGCTGTAAAACGCTGCAAAGACGGACACCGCCGCCACGGACGGCTGTCACATAATCGCCGTAAAGCGGCAGCATCAAACTGCAAAATTGTTCTCTGGTTTGCATTTGGTAGACGAAGATGATCTGTGATTGCAAGGACGCAGCAGATGTTTAACAGGTCAACAACGACAGCAGGTCTCTAGCACCAAATGTTGCTGCTGTAGCAGCGTTTTGCTCCTCTGGTTGAACCGGTTGACACCCGCTGTCGCTCCTCTGCTAACCCACATGCCAGTTTTGGGGAAGTGCTCAACAGATGGAAACGGGCATAAATGTAATTATGCCAAAACAAATGTTTTTCGTTTTTATTATTATTTTGGAAGCACTTCTCTACTTCGCATTCCAGTAAATGTAACAGAGACGGGTCAGAGACTGGGAGCCAAGAGAGCTTGGAAAGGCCGCTCCGCTGGAATCAAACCTACAAAGTGCCGTTTACTGCTGTTGCACATTGGCATTTCAACTTTGGACAACAGGTCTTTTTTTTTTTTTTTTCATTTAATACCTGAACAGGAAAACTGCAAGTATTACATTTCCAACAGAAAAATTTACATTTTCTTTGGTTTTGATGGCCAGAGTTAATTTTTTTTTCTAAAGGCGATTATGTTCAAAGTACATTGAATTGTGTAAAATAATAATATTTCACATGTAGGACCAAAAAACCTCTGGATAATCAGACCTGTGTTAAAGGTTATACCTTTACTGCTGCTGAAAACTGGAGAAGGTCATTTCAGTCCCAGCCTGGTAAAAAACCAACTTTGAAACAAAGTCAGCTTTTCTTTCTTTCTTTAACTGAATACAGGCCACAAATTTGCTTGTCAAAATCAGACACAATTAAAACTAAAAACTTTGACATCTGAAAATGAGTTAAATGGAGTCGCTGTTTTTGCATCCCTCTGACCGGCCCGCGCAAATCATCAAAACATTTTTGTTTCCTGCCTTGTCATCATCCTCAATGCTCTTTGTTTTCAGCGCTAAATGTGGGTAAAAATGCTACGTTAGATGTGACTGGGTCATAGAGGAGGCTTATAAAAGGAGGACTAAGCCTTTGCTGTGTGCTTTTATTCTTGAAATGGGCTCAGACCAGACCTTCAGTGAAACCAACAGGACTTAGTGAAAATATGACGTCATTGACGTCTGATCAACAGGCCTGGAGGAAAAAACTTGCCGATACTTAAATCAATTAGAAGCTAAGCAGCTAATTTGAGATGTGCAACGTGAGTGTGGTGATGCCTCACTTTTTGGAAAATCTTAAATGATAAACTATTGATCCTAACATTTAGTTACCTGTGCCCAAAATGTTTTTGGTTCTTAATTCTGAAATAGAGAGACAGTTTTGAACTCCTTCACAAGCCGGCTAAATACATCCATCTGGCATAATCTCACACTATAAATTTCACAACAAACCAACAGTTAATTAAAGTACATTTATCCTTCAAAGAAAACACGACAGCAACACTCGTCTGGCATGCAAGGTCCAATACTCCACACCCCAATTCTCTATTGTTGTGTAGTGTTGCGAATTTATGGGTATTTAAAAGATTTCACAAAGACATAATCTAACCTATAAGGCCTTTGATGGAGGAATAGGGCCACGTCACATACCCTCCATCATACTTAACATAGGGAATTATTCGTTCTCTCACCCAACCATTCTTTGATTTATTCAACTTAGCCTAAAGATGTTTTCTTTAGGCCAGGTTGTCTGGAAGATTCAGTTCGATTGGGGACCAAAATAGCAACATTTTGATACATGTTTCAGCTGGTGAGGTTCGCATGGAACCTGCACTGAGTCAACTGAACCAAATCCTTCGAGTCACCGGTGTCACCATTCGTCTGTGATACCAGGGGGGTTGAATTGAAAGTGCATGTGCTACTTATGTTCCATAAGAAATATTTGCCCTAGAATCATTGATTTTGCTAAAGCTAATTATTTCTTAAGATTCTTTCCCTCTAATGAACAAATTGACTTAATTTAATCTTTCTAAATTTTTCAGTGTGAGATTATGCTGCTTGCAATAAAAGATTCATTTGTTTTCAGGCCTTTTCCACATCTTCACCAGGGAGGGCGATGTGTTCATAAAAAAGCTTCGTTTAGTCTTCCCTCTTTTACAAAACTCGCTCCATGATCTAAGAGAAACTGCTAATGGGAAAATTCCACTTAGTGTAGGAATAAAACCAGTGCAGGAATAAAACCCGGGGAAGTCTTCTGGTGAAAGTGGAAGAACGTGATGAGGGGATAATATGAAACAGATGAAAACAAATAGTTAGAGATGGTAGTTTCCACAAAACCGAGGCAATAAATCTTTGGTATACATTGATCTAAAATCAAACTATGTTTTAGTCACATAATTGTTACATTTCTTTACCTTCTTAGAGGGATGAAAGAAATCAGACTTGTGCAGCATAAATATGAATTTTACTCATGATTTAGGATTTCTTGAATTTAAACGCTACTTTTAAACTATTTATTTCTCTAATGCTGCACAAGAATGTTTTCTTTAAATGGGATCCAACGTTAGTTGAATATGTTGGCTAAATATGTAGTAATTTTTCTGTTAACTAAAAAAATTGTTTGTGACTCATAATAACTTTAACATTTTTTTATATCTTTCGTTATATTGTTCACAAATGGAGGTCGCCATTTTTTTCACCTGCTGGGTTGATGATGCCTAATGGTCCACTCTGTACTGGAGTCTACAGAGTAAACACAGTACGGCTAACTTTACCTGAGTTGTTGTTTATCATATTGTGTTTGACTGGTGTAATTTTAGATAATGCCACACTGTGTCACTGTTGGCTGTAACTAAATATTTAAAAAAGTATATATATATATATATATATATATATATATATAGAACAGTGAGGTGAATCTGGAAACATCGCAGGAAAAATAAAAAGGCGCAGCCTGACAGCATATGCTGTTCTGACAGAACATCAGAGCCAAACAACTTTCGAAGGACATACATTTGTGCTCTCAACATTTCTCTCCAGAAGACTTTGTCATTTGTACACGCAAAACTGACAAAGGCTCTAACAGGTGATTGTTACCTCACAGAGCTTATAATAAATGCTGTGCCGACAGTTTTTGTCCATAAAGCGCCTAAACCAGAGCGAACAACATGGCGACGTTCGTGTGACAATATTTTATTAAAATTTATGAAAACTAAACAGCCTACGGTATCACTACTGCATTGTTTTTATATCTAAAATAAATATTTCGCAAATAAAGTCTATTGTTACAATTACTCATGGATCTTTTTAACTTTGCAATCAATGATTAAATACATTTAATGCAGTTTCTCTTTTCACATTACACTGCACCAGATGAGAGCCCTCAACGCCACAGAGGAGCCAACGAACATCGTATGGCTGTCTCCTTGTTTTGGACATAGGACAAGTGGCGCCATGCTGCAGGCCTCCTAGTTGTTCTGCTTTGTGTTCGGCACTGCGAGAGCAGATAAAGAACACATGCCTGTTAAAACCCTCCAATAAAAGGTCTGTGGCAGGCTGTTTAGATTTGTTTTAATTATGCCGCTGGATGGGGGGGCTGAGCTCAGAGAGGCATCTCTCCAGGGCTCCTTCCTGTCAGCGTTAATACCAGCTCAACATTCATCTACAGATATTCACTTTCAGTCACTTCTTTCAGGATTCTTGTCCGCCCCAAGCTGCTTTCTGTCTGGCGTTGAAAAGCTTTGGTTCTTTGCCTCCACTTGAACTAATCACGACTAGATTTTAGCCGTTTATTAACAGCACTATCGAAATGTGAGTTGAGTTTATCTCCACCAACCTGGTGAAAGAACTTTTAGTTATGCTGTCATTGGATTTTCAAGGACAGAAATGGAGGGGGTTGAGATACAGCTCAAAGAAGTCTTTCTTTCAATTTGTTTTTTTTCTTTCTTATCTTTAAAAATTCCAACAAAAATAAGAGTGATTTTTGTGTGAAGGACGGTTTTCGCTCAAATATACAGCTGCAAGTGTGGATATTTCAGTAAAGCAATCCAAAAGTGAAAAATATTTAAAATATCCATCAAATTGTGACCGTCATAGATATTTAAAAGGAAGTCATCCTATAATACAGACTTTATGGGATGGGAGGTGACAAGGTCAAATGGGGATCATAACCAAAGTAAATGGAAACAGGATACAAACTCTTAGAAACATACAATAATTTAAATTACGGTGATCCTATGCATGTTTTTCTCGTTAATTCAGGAGAATGCATTACTAAGATACCTGTCTTGTTTTAGTACATGGGTGGTGAATGGAAAAGAATCAGATGGCTCCAATCAGTCGTTCACCCATTCATGCACATACTGATGGTGGTAAGCTAGACTGTCGCCACAGCTGCCATTGAACCATATGGAAATATCAAATAAATGGGGACCCTAGGATGGAACCCTGAGGTACCTCACATCTGATTCTTGTCTGTTTAGTCCGTTGATTAACTGTACAACAACAGTAAAAAAAAAAAAAGAACAGACTTTTAAGTATTTTGCTCATTCAAACTGAGGTTGTGAATTATTCCTACAGCTACAATATGAGAACAATCTGTTGATACAAATCTTCTAAAAGGAAACTCAGGAGTCAACAAAGACAAATAAACTCAAACTGTAGATCAGATTTTGCTGCATTGGGATTTTTTACTAACAGGCAGGTGACAAAAAAAAAAGCAAAACGCAAATGAGTTGATTTAGATAAAGTTTTTTCTTTGAACGAAGTTTTGAGCCAAGGTCTGTCCTCTTGGTAAATACATATTCTCTCTCTTTAAAAAAAAAAAAAAAATCATGGGACAGAGTGGAACCAGCATTATGCTTGCATAGGTTTTCTGCTGTTCATATTTTGAGCACCATCTTAGAGTTACATTATTAAAACAGTGACATAACAATTATCTCCATAAAATCATCATTTTTATTCACTCCTTAAAACATTGTCGCAATACGTTCAGCAGGGTTTGTTTAAGTTACAGCTGTGAGTAACACACTACTAGTCTCTTTGTATTTTTAAATGTATGACAGAACTCATTCCATGGGGAAGAAGGAAGATCTCACACCAGATCAACAAATAAATTAGTCTAATTTATTGCCTAATTATATTGCAGTAAAACTTTAGATATTGCTGAAACTGGCTTTTTAGGATTTGGATGGAATATTAAGTGGGACTGGAATGGAATGGGGTTTGCTGTTAACAAGATGACCTCTGCTGATTTGGTGCTTTGAAAAGAAGCTTTGGAGGACTGAAACTCTAATGAATGTGTGAATGAATGAATGCAAAGTTGTAGTACCGTGGCACAATCCTGTAGTCTCAGTTAAAAGTGCTGCACTTTCTGCATAAAAGCCAAAGTCAACCGTCCATGAATGTGATTGCCCAGGCAGTACAAACTCAAACTGCTATTAAGGTAAATATATATGTGCTGACGTGCACGTATGTACTTCTTGTGCATCAGTACATGACTGAAAACATTATCCTTGATGGAACAGAAAGCTAAAGGATATGTGGGTTGTGTAACCCAGCCTCCTGCATATGCAGTATATTACAGACAGCGTGTCTTGGGTGGCTGTTTTGACAGCAGAGGAAAAAAAAAAAATGTCGGTTGAACCCAATTCCGAGTAATAAAGGTGCCGTCAATCTGCATGGAGCCACCGGTTTGGAATCTGATAGGGGGGGGGGGGGGGGGGGGGGGGGCTGTGTGTTTTGCACTGCTAGCGCACACTGTGCATTTAATGCCCCAATGCTTAATCAGCAATCTTCAATCCTGTGTGACATCCTTTGTGAAAATTATTGGAAACACGCTCACACACACTTCTATATTGTGTTAGGTTTGCAGTTTGTACTGTATATATATATATATATATATATATATATATAAGTAAGAAAATCATTGAGACCAGCTGAAAGAAGACGTTGTAAATCTCATTCAGTTCCTCTTTTGCTCTAATAAATTTTTGCAAATTTTGTAAATGTCAAATAAAAGCAATTTTATAACATTGGGAGACATGTTTTATGGAGTCTGGAGCTGCAGGAGCACACTAGTCTAACATTATTTCCGGGGTGAATTCTAATAGGAAATAGATCCTCTGAATGTTTGCATAGTCTGTAAAAAGGAGGGAGTGTGCCTGGGGTCAGTACGGAAGGGAAAGTGACTTCTGTAAAGAATATGAGCTCACTGACAACATAAGCTGTGCCAAGGATGTAAAACTGCTCCCCTGCATGTGAATGCAATCTTTCCGCCTCCCTTCTGTGTGGAGCTGAGAAATTCTGCACACTTGACCAAGTTTAATATTTAAAGTGAGTGCAGAAAGCGCAGCCGAGTCTTTCTCTGAAGGCGTCTTCAAGTCTTCAGGTATGGGCAGGATGAAAAAAAAAAAAAAGAAACAGCCCTGAGATTATTCCCTGAATGGTCTGAGCAATCACTCAATATTTAAGGACATTTTCACTCACTTCTGATTCAGTAACAACTCAGCACTCTTATTGCGGCTCATGTTTATCAGATCAATGGCACACCGGGCAAAATTGATCAGGGGAGGAATCGAAAAGAAGACTCTTTGCTCGAAATTGAATCAAAATCAAGAGCTACTTCAGCAGAGGCTCACTTAGGATTGATCCACAGATATGAGGTGTGGACAGTAACATTGACAAACAGGTACAACCTGTGCCCGCGCAGGGAATAAACATCGATACAGCATTCAGAAGAACATAATGTGATCTATCAGCCGGCGCTTGAAATTCTTTGGGCCATTTACGTCAGCCACATTGTCGAGACTGTTCTTCCCATGTCACAAACTTCCTTTGCATTTTGTGTTTTGTTCTTAGATGTGTAGAAAGCGACATCACTTGACACACTCTATTGCCTAAACCATTTGTTGATGTTCCGATCACGTCCATAGCTGGAGGTTTATAAGACCAACCACATGACCAGTGAACTGATTCTGCAATCACAGAGTGGGGTCAGCAGATCACGAGGCAGAGGGTACACAGGGTCACCGACTTTCTGCAGAATCCTAAGCTTCACCTAGCCTTCAGACCGGCTCAAGAACACAGTTAGAGCGCCATAACCAGGCATCTACATCCAAGGTTTCTGATCTGGGTCACATGGGTTGTTGCCAAGGGCGGCACTAGAAGAGGGGGGCCACACAACAACACTTTAAAAAACATTTTTCTTTGTCATTCATGACTTGAACAGGTTTTATGTCGCTTTAATATGATATATGCGCATACATCTCCATATATTGAGTCTCAAAACTGGCTTGTAGATCAGTGTGTGGCTGCTTTCACAAACTTCAATATTAGTTCATTATGACAGTTATAGTTTAATACCCAAAAGTTAACTTGGTTGTGTAACTCACTGTTTCTCAATTAATCATAGCATTTTGTGGTGTTCAGTAAAAAAGGACACTGGTCCTTGATGACTGGAGTTGGACATCACTGTGCTAAACATTTGGCTTCTGTCTTGGTCTCAGAAGGTCCAGTCTTGGTTGTGGAGGGTGCGGTGTCAGTCTAGGTCTCAGACGAACCAGCCGAGACTCCATGCCCTGTTGTTTTGTCACCATGTGGAGACCAGACGCCGCTTGCCATCAATCTCACCGAGCTCACGTTGAATGAGGCACAAGTTACCCTGCGTCTGGAGGTTACCTTTAGCAACGTAAAACCGGAACATTTGAAGGAGATATATTTCCACAACCTGGGCTGTGGTAAGATTTGGAATGGCAGAGGGAGAGGCTCAACGATTATCTCTAATCCAAGTAATGCAAAAATGCATTGGTGTAAAGCTTGCTGCCATATAACTCTAATGCAGTGGAGGTGTGTTCTCAGGAGAGAGTATTAATGGTCCTTCTGTCTGATGATTCAAAGGATGAGTCAGGACTTAGTGCTGTCAGGAATGGTATCACTATGACTGGGAAATATAAAGGCCCCCAAAAACGTCTATCTGAAGTGCTGATAATCGGATGATGTTCATGTAGATGGATGACGAAAATTGTGCCATTTTGTTCTCAGAGAGCCATCCACTTGCTTTTCTCACACCAGGACCTGAACTATTTGATTATCTGTGGAACAGCTGTAATGTTGTTTATCTCATCCGTTTCCAGTTTGTCTTGTCATGGATTGGTGATCTGTCCAGGGTGTACCCCGCCTCCTGCCCACTGACTGCTAGAGACCAGTCCTCCCATTCCCACTCCATCCATGCACGGGTTGGGATAGACAGCGGAAGGTCTGGTATTGTGTAAACCTCTCTTTGTGTTGGGCTGTCACGTAAAAGGACAAGTTTTGAAGTTCGCAGTTTGCAATTGTGTTGAATTCTTAATTCTTGAACACTGGTACATAGTTGGCTACGATGAGTGCTGCAGATGAGCGCTCCATGCCCCTCAGCTGAGTTATAGTTGCCATTTCATCGTATAATATGTGAGTTAAGGTAATGATTAGACCTTCTTTCAGAATTCTTTCCTCCTTTAACTCTGTATGCTCACATGTCACTTTGCAGCATTCAGCAGCGGCCTAAGGCAGGCCCTCACAGCCACACTGGATTACTGTAAATTGCTGTGAAGATAAAGCTGTTGCCTGGGAGCCAGACAGAACAGTAATTCTCCTCTCCACTCCTATTATGGGCTTTTCATTTCTACCATTTATTTCATAGTGACTGAATGAGACTAAACTCTCCGTCTTCCTTCCTTCCGCTGCCATCCGCCTGCCTACCTGCCCCGCGCGAGAACGGATACCATCTGACAAATACGGAAGCTCAGTCAAGCTTTAAGGGAATAATAACAAAGCTGATTGAAGGTTTATTATGTCTATTGTCTTCACCTACTAGAGCAAAACAAAAGCTCCCAGCATTTAGAGAAGGGAGCGTGAATGACCTCCCTTCTACAAACCGAACCGCAGCGTCACAACAACAACAACGAAAAAAGTGAAGCTAATCCTGAATCCGTGAGATTAAAGAAGTTGTGCTCAGTGGTGTTAGGAGAGGAACTAATAATCTGCCGGGCACGCTTCATTTAATTTTCTTTATGGCGACATGCAAATGAGGCTGGTTTGTATAATCTTTTGGAATGAAAAACAGATCATCAAATACCATCAGACGACATTAATATTCAGTTAGGTGTCACTTGTGCAGAGTCATGCAGCCGGAGGAATGGAGAGGGAAGAGGGCCACTCTGAGAGGAAAAGATGGTCTGGCAAACACAGCAGTTGTCGTGTGAAGTGACTGGATTGATGTTTTTAATGTTGCCATGGTATTAGTGATAGTCACTCAAGCTAGCTCCTTCAGTGAAATGATGTTTATCTTCCAATGCAACTCCTGCATTCTTCCATATATTAGCTAATTGTTGTGCAGGTAACAATGTTGTAGAGCCAATATTTTTTCCTATGTCTAATTCTACTTTGGCAACTAATTCTGAAAAACAGACCAATCCCAGAACATTTAGAGCTGATGGGTTTGAGTTGAGCTGCTGTTTGAGTTGTGCCAAGTTGAGTATATAATAATCACAGTCATGATCAATGCTGGGTTCTGTGGATGTGAAGTTCTATTTACAGTACTCGCACCCTTTAATTTGTTCACATTGATTTCACTTCTTTTTTTCCCCGCATTTTGTGCTGATACGATGAGATGTGTGCAGTTTTAGCGTTGGTTTCTGATTTAGCACGTTTAGCACCCCCTGGTGGTGTCTATGACAATAGAAAGTTCCAGCAAAGTGTATGTGACATAGAGATCCTGCTAATGTTTGGCTCACATTAAGAAGGTAAGTTACAGAATAATGTTCAGTTTATTTTTTGACAAACGTATAAGTCTATGCTTCTGCAGTGCCTGAAAAATAAAGTATGGACTTATGCATGCTAGCTTGTATCGAATGTATGGGAATTAGCAGACAGGCTAGTTTCTCATACACTTACATGTTAGTCACCTTTAGCTGTTAGTTTTATGCTAACGTTCAAACGTTTTTGTGTATGTTTGTGCAATTCTGCACAAAATGGTTGAGTTCAGCGACAGAATTACAGTGGTTATGGGCACACTTGTATGACAAAAAAGTGGTTTGGTTATTTCAAACCTCTTTAGCGGTTTGAAACTTTGAATTATTTAGTAAACAATGACACTTTAATGCAATGTTGGCACTTTTAATGCAACTTTTAAAGCAATTTTGCAATAAAGTGTCATTATTTTCTTAATGACACTTCATGACAACAGTCAGACATTAATGAAGACTCATTCATTTTCATGACAGGTGTTATGTCACGTTTATGACAGTGTCACGTCAGTCATAGGCATACCCCTTCAAATAAAGTGTTTATCTTTGTTATTGGTATTTGAAAATTTCAACTTGGACCCGTCATGGTGTAAAATATGCTTTATGAACTTTGCAGACATACAGTTTTAAAACAAAATATCTACAAATGACAATCATCTTGCCTGTTTAATGCACGTTTAGGCTCTCTGTTCGATCCCTGCAATTTTCCATGACTATCGCTGGGTTCAAACAGAGACGACCCAGGCCAGATGTGGTGCTGTGTTGACCCGTGCAGTCAGCCTCATCATCGCTCCCCTGCTGAATACTAATCTGCACCTGTTTGGGAAGCGCTGGGTAAATAGATGCCCTGTATCCATTCACAGTCGCAGAGATCCTGTGCTCTTTTATATCCACTCCCTTTAATCTTCATTTTCACTTTTAAGTTATATTATCTTTTTTTTTTCAGTTGTGCATTCACTTTTAAAATACCAATTATCAATCTCAGGACGAGAAACGTAGTTCACAATGTTCAAAATCGTGAACTATGTCAACGATTCTGAACATGTGTAAGTGTGAGAAACTCACAAGGCTCACTTCCACCCTCAGCGTTTTCCCCTTTTGTCTTAGTATTTCAACTTAGTAATCACAGCAAGAGAGGTTTTCCAAAATATCATTATCTTCAAACAAACTTTTCACTCCTAATCACCGAATCTTGCTCCCTTACACAAATCATTACGGCATTGCAGAGCCTTTTGAAGCTGTTCTTTTTCCGAATGCCCTCTGGGATTCGCTCCCCTGTGGCATCAATGCTTACTCCAAAGCTGCTTTTTTCAAACCAGGCTTTGAGTAAAGAAGGGGAAAAAAACAGCCCTCGTAGGAAAATAGGTGTTGAGCTGATGAGGAATCCACTGGTGCATACCTGGCAAGAATAGCAATGTTATCACCCGGTTTATTCTCAGTAACACAGGAATATGATTTCTCACTGGACACTCACACGTCAGTCAAGAAGTTGGGTCGGTCTTACTCACAAAAACAGTTTAATGCATACAGATGTGTGCGTTGTACCAATGCAGCAAGGATGTATGAAAGAAATGTTCCTTTTCTGAATTCTTCTCAAAGTTTCTCCAGCTGACAGTTTGTTTTGTTGGGACTGTTCTTTAGTACTTTCCAGATTGATGTCTGAATAAAAGCTTAGGCAATGTCCTGTGACATTTGCAGTGCATCTGAAGTAAAGTCGACTTTAAAAGCAAGGCCTAAAACCTACTCAAGGCACTCTTCAATGGAGTACAATGAGATTATCTTGTTTTGATCAAATCAGTGTGTCTTACGTTTGTATAAAGTACCTCTATCACTAAGACTATGTCCAGCAACCCTAAAAAGAAAGCTCATGTCTGCCATTTGTATCTGGAATCTCTTTCTTTTGGTCGTGATTTACATCTTATGACAATAGTTGAGGGTAGTAAAGTAGACAGAGTAGTGAATTCAAGAACTTAGCTTTTTCAAGAAACTCTTAAAAAAAGAATGGAGCAACATCCACATTACCACAGACATCGCCCCAATCACAATCTGTCTCCCCCTCCATTTTACCACCATTTGCCAACAAGGTACAAGGAACTTGGATCCTCCACTTTAGGCAACGACTAACTCGAACTCTAAGAACATCTCGGTGCAGATCTCAACCATGCGTGAGTTTGCCAATAGAACCAAATCATCTGCAAAACTAAAGCTGTCGTTCCCAAATCAGACACCCTCCACTCCAAGACTATTTGTTGAGAACAAACTGGAGCCCTACAAGTGTCCAACAAGTAGCATCTGCTGTAGAACAGCCAGACTCAGAAATAGTTGTCTCCCATCGGCTATCAGATTGCTCAACAATCCCATCACTAAGACTGTCTGAGACTGCTTGAAAATGCTAAGTTATACATATGTAGCAATATAGTATTATTTGTTTATTTAATAGAAGTTTTCAGTGAATGAACAGTATTTTACTCATATCGACCTAACTAATGCATCGATCTAATCATGCTAGTATCGGTCCACTACTGTTACCGACTTGGTATCGACGTAAGTGACTTTTTGGATTGATCCCCCCACTTATGACTTTTCATTTCTATGCATATCAATGAATGCATGAATGATTTCATTGATTATGAATTCATCAGTGCATTCATAATCAATGGATACAATCCACCCATTGTACATACCCACTTACCCTTGCAAGGGAGTCTGTACCTAACTCCACTGGTCATTGGACGATACATATAGGACAAATAACTATGCAAACATCAACAATGGTCACCCCACCGTTGCTAACTCGGTGACTTTCTTGCTAATATTTAGCAACATTTCAGACAAAATATCAGCATCAGCCAAAATCTGAATCGGCAGGTCAGGCTTTTCAGCGATCGGTAATTGCCAATCAGCCAAAAAACTGCAAACGGTGCACATGTAGTGACACAAATTAAACTTCATTTTTACATGTTTTGTAGAGGAATATAATTATATTAATAGTTAAAAATTATGTTGTTTGGTTGGTTCGCACTAAGATATGTTTTAACCTAAAAGAAATGTATTGTGTGAATCTGACCTAGAAGTCAGGAAGGAATTCAGATTTGGAGAAGAAATGGAATAACAAGCGTTAAAGAGAGGAAAGTTGTTAGTTTAAGCCAGGGGTGGGCAACTCCAGGCCTCGAGGGCCGGTCTCCTGCAACTTTTAGATGTACCTCTACTTCAACACACCTGAGTCAAATAATGAGGTCATTAGCAGGACTCCGGAGAACTTGACTGCACTTAGGAGGAGATTCAGCCGTTGGATTCAGGTGTGTTTTATCAGGGAGACATCTAAGAGTTGCAGGACACCGGCCCTCGAGGACCAGGATTGCCCAGTGGTCTCGTTTGACCATGAGCAGATGGAGTTCCGAGTCTTATTTAAACCTTATTTATATATTCTATGAGTTTAGGCACCTTTAATTTCCTCAATAGTTTCTACAAACAAAAACAGATTTTTAGCTCTAGTCACTTACTTGGATATTGGCTAAACATCTCTGAATAAAGTACATGGCCACTTAAAAGCTTATTTCCATTGGTTTTGGCCCATGGTTAAAAAGAGCTAATAGTTTAACAAAATGTGCAAAAGCCACAGAACCATCCACTTCCCAATTTAGCACCACTAATACAAGTCAGATTTTTGCCCTCTGCAACAGTATTATCCTTTGGAGACAGATTTCAGTGCCGACTGAATGCTCTTATCTGAAACAGAGCCCTTATTAACATTTTTGTTTTCAATAATAAAGCACCATTGTTGGAGTAACATGAAATAGAATCCGCAGGCTCAAGTGTTTAGGGTTGCACAAGAGGCAGTGAACTACCACACACTTCTGAAGTTATGATTTATGGATTGCCTGATACTTTTCTTTGTTCTATTTTGAAGTGCTGATAAGACCCAACACAATGGTGAGATTAGAAGAGCGATTGGACACATCCTCAAAACGTGTAATGTTTTAAATCTCCTGACTGCCTGTAATTCCTCCCCTCTCTAACCCGAGCCTGTAACAACAGACCCTTTGATAATGTTATTGCTCATGGTTCACGACCAAAGAAGATAAGAGAAATAGGTTTCCTTAAGCCCTGCACAGGCTTAACCTATGACTCCACTTATAGCAAGACCCGAACCCCCAGACAACCCGGTTAGCTTTAGTTTTCTGCAATACTTTGACACAATACGAGACGTACTCCTGAGCCCGCGCACTGTTGCCATAATGCACAGGAACGACAACTTTTATTACCCGCATAATTTCCAATCCAGGGACTGAAAAGCCTCTATTCAGAAGGAAGTGCGTGGACGTGGCTCCACAGCCTCACCCTCAACCTCATGGCAACGTCACAAATGAAATAAACGTTTTCTCACATTGTTTATTTTACACTGAAAATCAGAGGAGATGGTTTGACATTATTTTTTATTTTATTGTACTTGTGTAGTTTGGCGGTGGGAGACACAAATATTGAAAAAACATCATGTCTACAGGTACAAGACAGAACGTCATTTTTCATCACGGGTTAAATTTATGTCTCTTCATTCCTTGTCGTTTTATTGCTTCATTTCTTGAACATCCATCCATCCATTTCTTGATGTCTGACATCCATTAAAAATTTGCAGAGGGACATGCGTAGTTCCCACGTTGTTTTGATGTCTCCTCTTGACAGGAAGCTGGCCAGCAAACCTCTCCCACCAGCACCTTTGGGGCGTGCTGTGGTGGTGCAGGGGGTTAGCACGCCCCACATTTGGAGGCCCTAGACCCTCGGACGTCGCGGGTTCGACTCCCGGTCCCGACGACCTTTGCCGCATGTCCTCCTTCAAAAATGGCGCCGGCTCAGCTGGCTGCCGTCGTGTGTGTGTTAATCTGTGTATAAAAAAATTCTTGCTGTAACTGCAAAATAATTGCCCTGCTGGGATGAATAAAGTAATTCTTTTCCAATTCAATCTTGAGATGCAAGGCATTTATGGGCTACTTCATTCTTTCATGATAATGCTGGTTTTCTGGCAACAAAAAAAACTCAAATTTGGCAAAATTGCTAGTGCTTATCACTGGCTAGCTTAAAACAACATAACAACATGTTTACAATCATGTTTATATACATGTTTATATGGTCTAATAGTATCTCTCAGTAAAAACTGTCACAAGGTTTCTGCAGAGCATAGCATGACATGAGGTGATATTGTAATTGTTACAGCATTTGAGTAAGACTTTTTGTGCAGTATCTGGGAATGATGTGTGTGGAGTTTTGACATATTTAAAAAAATCTAAAGCAGCCTGATTTAACAGCATATCCCATTTCATGATGTTTACCTAGGATAGCTGTCTTTACTAGTACCTAGGGTTAGGGGGTGACGGAGTAATCTTTTTTTTTATTTTGAACCTGCGATGGCATTCATATTGCACTGGATACTGTGGATACTGTTTAAAAAGTGCCCTGCATTTTTTTATCCTAAACCTTTGGGTTAGCCGTTGGTGTGGCAAGAAGGAATACACACACTCACTCACACACACTAAAACCTTAAAAAGGTATAAATGAAGCGTAAAATTGTGCCTGCGGTTGTGTGCCATTTGTTTGCATTGCCGTCTGATCCTATTGACTGGAGAAAAAAACAATTACTGTTTCACCAGAGAAACAAAGGCGAGATATTTAAGCATTTTACCTGTGGCTAGCTAAATACATTATTTTTTTCCTATTTGTTTTTTTTTTTTGTTGTTGTTGTTGTTTTTACCTGCCCTATGGAGCAAAAACATATTGATGAACTAAATGTGTTTCATCTATCACAGCTTTCATTTCCCATACATTGTTTTCTTTGATAGTGAAGAAAATTTCGTTCTACATAAGATCCTCATTCAAGTTGAAAAAGATCGAAAAATAATTAAGCGCATTTTTATTTTATTATGTAAAAAGGAGAAAACTAGTGGAGGAAAAAATCTTACATGAAAATTATACTAGCTACTTGCTCTGTGAAGAGCAACATTAATGTTTCTAACAAATTTAATAACACTACAAACTCTGCCGTACTTCTTTCACATGCTCAGAAAAATATGCACGCAACAAAGTTCTGCATTGTTTGAACGTTTGACTTTTGCTGGTTTTACAGTGTCAGGAAAAGGTAAGTTGTTGCTCGGAAGAGTCGCTAATTGCATTTCCATCACAAATGTGCGCAAAACGTTGTAAATATTCCACAAATGGAAAAGACAAAAAGAAATTTTAAATTGCTGTTTTTCCATTAAACCAGGGGTCCCTAAACTTTCTCCTGTGAGGGCCACATAACTTGTCCCTTCTCTGATGTGGGGCCGGGGTCAGTTTGTAACAGAAAAAGTGTGACGATTGTAAGAGTGCTAAACATAAAAAAGTATTGTTTTTCAGAAAGCACAATCAAATAACCTTTTCTGGATTCTTCAGAGAACAAAAGTCAGGAAATAACTCTATTTATGAAATAAATAATAACCAAATAACACTGGGTTCTCCACATAAAAAAAAGGGTTACGGTCAATTATATGCATGTATAAAATAGTTACTAACTAGTAGTTAAGAATAAATAAAGTTCATTACTAAGGAACATTTATTTTATTGCAAAAGTCCAACTTATCAAATAAAAATGCACATATATGAAAATACTCTGGTATTGTTCAGGGGGCCGGACCAAATGTGGAGGCGGGCCGCATCTGGCCCGCGGGCCGTAGTTTGGGGACCACTGCATTAAACAAACTCAATTAAAATCACACGCAACTAACTTTGTTCACACCATAGATCATCAAGAAACATGGCGCGCTCAAACCACTTACTGTTTTTTCCTTTGTGGTTTGCATCAGTGGCAACATCATGCGACTCATGATGTTTCACAAAACATGTGTTTCCGGTGCAGATTTGTCAGATAAACTGGTCCAGATACGGCCATAGAAACACCACCTCATCCTAGACCCAAAACTTATCGGCTGCTTTTAAAATCGGTGTTTTCCCAATCAACAAATTTATTTTCGTAATTCCAATTTGCGCAATTTTATGGCCAACGGAAACACAGCTAATTAGCATTGCATTTAAAAAGTGGACTCTCATATTAGCATAGCAGGTAGGTTGGTCTGGGTAACTTTTTACCCTTAATGAATGAATGAATGAATTATTTGATCAGTTTTTGTTGTTGTTTTCACTCACACTGTTTTCTAGGCCATTAAAATGAACTTGATAAGGTGAAAGATTTAACTGACAAAAAGGTGAGGAAAAAAAATTCTCACAACTAACAGATCTGATGATAAAGTGCAGGTAAAATTAGGATCATAAAAAACAAATTTACACAAATATTGGAAATCTGAGGGGGGCGGACGGGGAAACAATGCAATGGGCGATTGATGATTTCTGATAACAGCTTGTGTTATTCACCAGGAAGAGAATTGTCAGAGAGAGATGCGTACGTGCGGAGAACAAAGGGATGGGAAATGTGACAATCGGTTTACCACCAGGGTTATAAAGGAGACGCCTCCCATCGCAGATGTTTAATTGAATTCAGCTCGCAGCATCTCCGGGTACGATCAGCCATAAATTCTGAAATGTCTGAAACGCCCTCCCCTACTGTTTACCTGTTTCACAATCCTAATTAAATCCAACACACGGGATCTGGAGTCTAACAATCAGCACAGGAGGCTTGTCCTAATTTTAGACTCATCACTTCTTTATTTTGGCTCCTTTGTTAGCATGGCCTAATGAGGAAAGCCAATCCCATTAGAGTGGAGATGCTTCAGCTCAAAGTGTAAAACACACGTCATGCAGTTCACCCGGAATATTCTCTGTAGTTGTCAGATTCTTGTTTACAGTATTTATGCGTTTAATTTACCGGTTTTCATGTAACCTCGTGTGACTGAACGGACAGTTGCGCATTCTGTAAAATTCATCCAAAGCCATTGCTGGATTTTGTATTTTTTTTAATCTCTGAAAAAGAAAAAAATATATACATGCACGATCATTTCCAAATGAACTTCCAAACCAGGATTATACATTTTGGCACAGTTCATGTGAGTTTTATTTAGATTTTTTTGCTGGCCAAAGGCAAAGTTGGGAGAATTTGATGAATAAAACATACCTCCCTCTGTCAAGCATGGAGTTGGATCGATTGTACTTTGGGCTTCAACGGGGGGGATAACTCACAAAGGTGGAGGTGAGAACGGATGGATTTAATTAAACACAGCAAATCCTTGGAATCGACATCGGATTGTTTTGTCATATTTCACTGGGAATTGTTTGCGCCTGCACCGTGTCTCTTGTCTTCTTTTGTGGAGAGGGAGCGATTTGTTGCCCATTAAAACCAGGAGAAATGCTTTCATAACACGCGGCGGACGACTTTCAGACGGTCTATTTTTGAAACATTGTGGGAGGGAAAGCGGGGCCGCCTTTCCAAACTTCTCCCTGTGATTTACGGCAATTGAAAAATTTCCCGGCGGTCCGTGGCAACGGAGAGAAATCATTAGGGCTTTTATTGTCAGAGGAATCGGAAAAAGAAAAAAAAACAAAAAAAGAAACGCTTTGAACAATTGATAATTGTGATGCAGTCTTCAAACCTGTGAGTGAGTTGAGCGCTGAAGGTTAAATATGATCAGTGGAATTGGATGTGACAAAGCTACATTACTATCCATCTTGGGATATTAAACATTTCAAATTTTCTGAATTAAGGACTAATAAGCTCGCAGAGATGAGTATGAGATGGATGGTCTCGGTTTAACAATCACAGAACACGTCTGATGAGACAAAACGGCATTAGAGTTGACATCTGATATTGTAGGCGAGGGGCGGGGGGAGAAAAAAAGAAATCTTGAACTGTTTTGCATCCACTAAGATTAAGATAGCTATTTTCAGAGGGTGTGCAGTAATGACTGGAAAAAAAAGAGAAACGTGTTCTGATTTTGTACAGATTAAACAAACTTTTAATTGATGGCTCTCTAAGGTTGTCTCCAACGGAGATGGCAATTAGAAGATTACGCTCCAGGCCGTCATTAATTGTGTAAATAACATTTATTACCTGCTTTTCACGTCCTGAAAGCTCCGCTAGATCCTAATGTCGCTTTAAGCGAAAGTCCAGTAAAACAAATATCTCAAAGAGCACATTGTTGGCAAATCCCCAAATGTTGGATTACAGCACCATATCTAGAACTACGCAATACACAACTGTATATTTTTATAGATAAATAGTTAAGATATATTTTTTACGTTTACATAAAACAAGTACTTAATTATTTTGACCCTCGTCTTATCCCTGTCCGCAAAGTTGTCACCAATGTGTTTCCTACAGTAATGCTAGCGTAGAATGTAATGGAACCACCATCATTATAGTCATTTACATGTTTCTTTTTTCCATTTATTTATTTCGTCTTTGAGATTTCATGCATTTTCTTTTGAGGCTGCAAAAGAAAAACCACCAGATAGTCAGAGGTGGGTAGAGTAGCACAACTGTAACATATTTTTACTCAAGTAAAAGTCATACATAGTCATCCAAGAAATGATTTGAGTAAAAAAGTACTTAGTGGAAAATTTACCCAAGTACTGAGTAACTGATTGGATCTGATTTGATATCTAACAAATGATGGAATCAGACAATAAATATAAGATTATGTGCAAAATCTGGGATGTGAAGTCTAAAAACATATAAGGACGTAAGATAACAAAATAAATTCAGGCAGAAGAAACACTTTCCCATAACAAATTTCTTGAACATAAAACATATGAAACCAATATATACGTATGTAAAATGTACTATATATATACAGCATATATGTAATTTCCCCCCCCCCCCCTTAAAAGTTAATTTTTCCCCAAAAACATTAACTTTTGTGATGGAGTAAATGTAACTAGGTGCCACTCAGACATTCTTTCTGATGCAAAAATACTCATTCAGGTTCCTGAATGTCCATACATGTCTAAAAACAATCGTTTCAAAAAGTCTGAAGGTGAATAAGTTATATTCAATGTCAGGGCAAACTGTAACCTACAAAAGAGCCTCCAGTGTGTGTGTCAACTGTAGACTGACAGACTTGAAAAGACCTGGTTTTAGGTTCTTTTCTTGTAAAGAAATTCTAGCCCACTATGAAAAATGTTTCAAAGGTGACAATAGACACCGAGAGAAAAGGAAAGGGAAAAAATCACAAATTACAAGCTTTAAGGTTTCAGTTTATATTTTGCTAAAATTGACTGAGTGTCCAAAAGGTTTCTGGACACAAGGTTTTTGTCATGTCTAGATGACAACAACTGGACACGTTCTGTCTTGGTGTGACATGATACGTAGTAGTTTCTAATGACTCTTGCATTACACTCTTTGAAACCAAAGAGTGTGTTATAAACTAAATTCTACAATAGATATCAAAGGTATTTATTGTTTTTAATCTGTTATTTAAGTAATTCAATCAGTAGATTGGTGCTATTCTGCTTATTCCGCTTCCATGTGTTTCAGGAAACCCCTGATCATTCATGGAACTTTTTTGAAAAAAGAAATTCTCCTTTAGAAATGTGCACTGAGATGCTTCGTTAGCCTTGAATAGCTTTGCTGATGAGCTAACTCCACAACTTATCTTGTTCAACGTCCCATCAGAATGATTTTATAAAGCAAAAATAAACCCTAAAGACCCAAGAGAAGCGGCGTTGTTGTCCATCGCTGTCGTTTGCGTATGTCGCTTGTGCGTCAGATTTACAGGCACACCAAGCACACACAAATACAAAAGTTCCAATCGGATTTCCTGCGTTAAAATTGATGTGTTAAAGTCCCAGCCGTAATCAAAACATTTTAAAAGTAGTTCAAACCTTAATTTCAACTTCAGTTTCAAGCAGCCAGCATGTTGAGGTAGTTGATTCTTCATCAGTATAGAAAGCAAAAGATTAACTAATGTCAACACTGGATCATTGTTGACATATTTAGCAATGATCTGATTGCTAATCATTGCTGAGTGGTGTTATAGGGGGGTGTGCGCGTATGGCGTCAGTCGTGTGATGGAAGAGTTTGACATGTTCTATAAACTTGTGTCAGTCTAGCTCAGCTGGAGATTACACTATGTATCTTACAGTGTAAATTCAATATAAAGGAATCCCAAAGAATTAGTTTCCTATGACATTTTTCCGTCCTCTGGCATTTAAACAAAGCACAAACAAGCAACAGTATGATACGGGTATAGGACTACAAATAACATCATTACCATATTTAAGAGAAAAAAGAAATACTATATGGAAAGTCATGTTGGTATTTAGCAACAAAGTTTTAAACTCATTTAGGTTCTCTGTGTACAAAGTTGCTTGGATCACAAAGTTTACCAAAGTGCGTGTGTGTTCCATGTGTGTGCCGAATGTTGGGGGAATAGCTGTTTATGAGGGGGTTCTTGACGATTTATTCCAGACAGCTGCATCGTTGACAGGCCATCATTAGCAGAGTGATTCCTCAGGTTGTTTCATTCCCCCATGGCCAAGACAAACTGCACGAGATCTTAATTGCTGGTATGAATAAAAGTTCATTTTCCGAGGGCTGGTATCATTATAAATGCAGCATAAAAGATTACTGAGAAGATGAATATGTCAAGTACTGTACTCTCACACTAGAGCAATAAAGAAGCTAATAAACCTGGGATGGGCCAGAGGGTTATTCAGGGACAATAGAGAAGATAAATGCTGTTTATCTCCAATTACAGTACATTCTTATGACTGTCTTGTGCGTAAAAAAGACGGAGAGAGGCAGATGTAGGAAGTGGCAAACTGAGACAAAGAAGCTCCTGACTGAGCGCTGCTCTTTTTGGGATGGAGTCTGTTTTCCACCTAATCTCCTCTGTGATTGTTTCCCCTGTGAAATGTTTGTGACAGGCAAATGAAAGGTTGTCTGTTTCTTGAATACTTCGGAAGACAGAAAATGAACTAAAAGCCACTTTTTAGTGTAGCCACAGTCTCCTAAAAGCTGCGGGTTGGGATTCTTCTCATCAGTGTGGTCAGGGGACCGTAGAGGGAGGCGGTATTAGGACATGTTCTAATACCGTCCTCTTGAGATGGACTATGTAATTTGCAATATGACATGGGAATAATGGTGACCTGTATACCCCAGATGTTGGACTCATTAAATACATTGGATCTTCTCTTCACCACTGGCTGTTGGATACTTGGAACAGTCTACAATATTTTAGGGTTCTTTCAAGTAGTATATTGCAACACAAGCGATAAAATATGTCTGTCATTACATTTACAGTGTCTCCACATGTGTTAGATCCTCGCCTGTGGTGGCGCTGCAACAAGAACCACTGAAGGAAATGACACAAAAACCTCTGAAGACGACACTGAGAGCAACTACTTTGTAAACAAACATGGAGTAGCAACAGATTTGAGCGGTTATAGGATTTCTCTTTTGCCTTTGGTAAAAAGCCATGAGCCAGTTCTCTCACTAGTGCTGGACATGTGTTTGCTTTGCATGTATTTACCCAGAATGCTCTGCCCTATAGTCCGATCCACTTGGCGTTCACATATGCACTTGGACTGTACCAGAGTTCACTTCAACTGAACCGAGACTTATGTTTGTAGACAAACCAGAGTTTGCTCTTTGGTCCGCATCACAGATCCATCGCGTGCTCACACCTCTCAAACGAAGCGGACATTCTAGACAAACGGACTAGAGTTTGCTTAAAAGCGGGCTAAACAGGGCTTTTGTGCAATATTGCAAGATTATTCCCATGTCAAGTAAGGGAAAGCATATCCAGAGCCCCGTATTGCATGAATGACCCTAAATTGATGCCATCATAATCCACATTGTCCAGATGAGACAGAACAGTCTCTGAAGTTGGTGATTTTTATGAGATGTGTCTTTGCTTCCACAAAGCACAGCTCTGTATTACTGCATGTGGGATTTGACCACCACTGGCGAAACCTGCTGTGTGTTGCATGGCTGAGATGCTAACTTCAATTTTCCCTTCATACCCAACTATCAAACATATCAGTCTATTTTTTCCAAAGAACAACTTCGAAAGACGAGCAGTGACAGATTCAGAACTGCTCAGGATTGCAGTTTTTCTTCCTCAAGAGGAAGCTGGTGTTCTTCTCCACATCTGTTTCTAAAGAGCAGTTTCAGCTAAAGTTGATGAGCGAAAGCAGAGGGACGGTTCTCCTTAAGGAGAAAACATACACAATCTTTCATTTCCATAAACAAAATTCTCTCTCTCTTTTACTAAATCGCTTCACAGCCTTTACGCTACTCACCAATTTAAAACATCTTAAATGAAAGCAGATAGATCTCCTCACCAAAGAACGGGGCAATTTGCATAAAAATATAACACATTTCCAAAAGAGCGAATGCTGACTGGGCTTCATTTACATCTTTAAACTCTTTAATAATTGAGACGCTGCGATTATAAAATGCACTTAGAGTCGTTTAAAATGTTACCACAAACAATAAAAATTGGCTTCAGTCCATTAGAGGAGCTGTGACTTGCACAGATGTTCAGATGCAGTTAAGAAGTAATTGCATCCAAAAAAAAAGAAAGAGACTTTATAATGATGGCTTCTTTTAGCAAAATTTGCATGAGCATTTGGGACCGCAAAGAAAATCATTACTGCTAATAAGTTTAAATCAAGTACATCAGCGTTACTCTAAAAAAAACAGCTTCATTTTAATCCCCGCGACATCTCACTGGAGACTTCCAGAGTGTAAAATTGGTTTTAATATTGAGACTTTGAGTCAGGGTTTTGTGTTGATTTAGCTGGAGAAACTTGTAAAAGTATTAGCCATATTACAACTAAAAATTATTTACTTGTATTTAGTTGGGATTGCTTTGTGATAGATAAACACAAAGGGGAAAATAGTGGAAGAAAATAATAAAAACAATCTCTTAACACCAGCTTTGATAGAACAGAAAATTTTTTGATTGTCCTTGTGACAATCTGATTTTTTCTATCTGTCACAATCTGGTCAGATTGAGGTCAACACAAAAGTGGATTTCCATCATCGGAAAATAAGTTCTTAAACTTATAAACTACTGGCAGTTTGCAAACCAGGATGGTTTATGTTGAAATCCTTAGTTACCCTACCTCCTGAGCCGTTTTAGTGTAGCTGTCGCCCCACTGTTGACTAGGATGAACTTGTCTCTTAATGTACATATATACTTTTGTATGTATTTCCGGGTCAAATCAACTCTACATCCCCAGAATCAGAACAAAATGTAGAGAAGCAGCGGTTAGTTTTTACGGACCACTAACCTGGAACAAGCCTCCAGAAAACTACAAAGACGCTGAAACACTGAGTTCCTTTAAATCAAGGCTTATAAACCAGTTGTTTACAGTTGTCTTTGATTTAATAATAACTGGAACATTGATTAATCCTAGTCTTTGTTCAACATTTTCTTGATTTTGGTGATTCATTTAATGATAATAATTTTGATTATGGTATTTGAGAAAATTGAATGTATTTTGTTCTTCATAAATTAGTTACCGTGTTATGTTTTAATCATTTAAATAACTTCAACTTATTATCTTGCTTACCACGCTACAGTTTCTGATGTTAAATGTGAAAGACTGCTGCACATTTATACCATCTTCAAGTTAAGATTTACGTGTAAAAAAAAACAACCCTGTTTAATGGAAATTTAATGCCTATTCACAGTTTGTAATATGGGAATTACAGAAACCATAATACATTTTTTTTGTAACTTTTAAGACATATTCGATGTGTTTGGTCATAACATCCAACCACTCTTATGACTCTTTTTAACAATAAATCTACTGTAGGTATCTAAAAACAGAGCTCTAATGTGGCCTAGTACTGATACTAAGCTAATCTTACTGAGGTATTTAGAAGATAAGCATTTGCCAAGAAATCTTAGCCAAACTTGACACGTCTGATTCCTGGGCCGTTTTATTTGGGCCCGGTAGTTTAGTTACAGTTCAGCGTATTCCCTCCAGTTTGGGATGAATTGCACCATCTCCTCCAAAGCAGCAGTCCAGTCAGATGCTTGGCCCTCTTTCCACTGCTGGGTCTCATTGTCCTTCATGCCAAGCAATTCCCCAACAGGATTAGCGCAATGCACCTCAGCTAATGCCAGCACTGCTCACGAAATTACATCTGTTGTCTCCGGTGAAAGATTTCACCTTGATTTTCATGACTCTTGTGACCAATTGTGACCAGTGTTTTGAAGTGTCCCTTTCACGGAGATGGAACGGGTGAGTCATGGGCCTGGATCCGGTCTAGTAAGGTGTAAACGTTTGCACTCAGTGCCATCTTCACCCTTTTTCAATTACATTGGAGCAGTTTGAAATCAGCAGCAATGTGAATTTTTTAACATCTTGGAGCTAAAGCAAAGAAGTCTAAGAACAGTGTCAGAAATATTTGATAATATTTCTCACACTGTGAAAGGGTTTCTGCTCTTGGTATGAGCTGTTCTGTTAACGTTACGGCCAATGCTTAAATCCGATTTTTTTGTGGGGATGTTCATACTATTAGTTAAATGCAACCACAATCAGACTTTTGTGTCAACTGCAAAGCAGCAACCCGCATGTGCAGAAGAACTAAGACGTCACACAGCAGCTGGCTGTTTACTGAAGTAGTAATTGATGCCGCCACTGGACAGATTTTAGTTATTCAACAATGGGAGTGGACTGAATTGTCACAAGATCAGAACAACATGCTAATAAGCTAATAAGAAAGCACAACTAAGTTATTACTCCAGTTATTATTAAATCCATTCAGCTGCCTTCTCTCTACCGATGGTATTAGTTGATGTGGGGCATCAACTACAACTACAACTGCAACTGCAACAACTAATGTAGCGCAGACCATGAGTGGTGGGACTGTGATGTGACATATTTAAATAAACGACATAGACTTCAGAATTTTCATAATTATAATTTTCAGCCATTATTTACATCCAGATTTACCCTGTCTAGTTTCTTATGATGCATGTCTCACGTCAAAGACGTAAAAGTCGGCTAAAAAGTGACCTGACCGTTCAAACTGCAAACTTTTTGATAACAATAGGATGCATATTCCATTTAGAACCTCATATGGAAACGGCACAAATCAGACATTTTTTGGGGGTGGGGGGTGAAAAGATTGGAATTGAGTTGTTCAGGCTGCTGTGAAAAAGTCGGATATCTGTCGCTTTTCCCTGCTGTGTGAGCATCGCCTGTGAGGCGAAGCGTTTCAGAGGAAGACACGACTCGCATTGCACATTGATGTCCTCGTAGGTGTGTAAATAAGTTTATGATAGAGTGGTAAGGCATGTATGTTCTCTATAAACCTCCATCACTCTAAACCGAATCCATTCAGCTGCCTTCTCTGTAGCCTGTTGAACTATTACATGTATACAGCCAAAATGCTGCTGTTTGATTTATTTTTTAATCTGACAACATACATGTGGAAGGGTTGCCATGGCAAAATAGAAATTATGGATGGCCGAGAGAATTTGGCAGTACTACGGCAAGAAATGGAGTGATTCTAGTATTCATTAATGCTAGCTTGAGTTGGCAATTATTATAGCTGTCGATCATAATTTTTGTGAATTTGGCTCCTGTCAGTGTGAATCCTGTGCCCCTGGTAAGGCCCCTGGTGATTCCCCGGGCTGATCAGAGTCTGTCCAACGTCCTGCTGGTCCACTGGGTCAAAGTCTGATCCTGCCTTTCGTTTCATTCCTGAGCCTTTATGGTTTATTCTGCTGTAAGCCCACTCTGTTTGCTCTTATGAAGTACCTTTCTTTTTTTTATTTTTTTTTTAAAGAAAGACTTGGATAATAGTATGCTTACCTCCTGCAGAGTGCTCTGCACTTGGCTGCATGTTGTGAAAGGTTCTCCTGTACCATGAAAAATATCCTGTGATCATCCAGCACTGATGTCTTGTGTGAATATCCAGACCTTTTTATGTGGAGCGCAGCCTCCTCTTTCCCCCCTCGGTAAGTGCCAAAGTGTTGTTTTGGTCATTCGTAATGTTCCTGCTCTCTCTGCGAAGGAGCTTTGATTTTGCAGCCGGCGGCCCCGGCCTGTTACATTAAGAGTTCCTTTAACCACACCTTGTGGTTTCAAAAGCTTTCATAAGCTGCTTTTCCACTGTCCATATAAATACAGTCATTTGGAATTATGAAAATGAATTAGCTTAATGGAAACAGCAATTTTGATGAAACACGTTTTGCTGTTGGATGAGATGTGTTCTTTTTTTTTCTTCTTTTTTACCGTATTGAAATAGGTTTATTTCACCAAACTGCAATAGAAAAACTTTATTCGCATTCGACGAGTCACATGATCAACATCCGGTTCCTTCGTCTTCGAGGAAAAGACGACGAAGACGAAGGAGTAGTAGAGGGATTATGGTGCTTTTTATTGACTTCTCACGTGAACAATCTTATTCACATGGGAATTTAATTGCGTTTATTTAATTCAAACACCACAATTGCGAAATAGCGGAAAATCAACAAAATTTTGTCATGTTTCCAGTACAAATGCAGCTAAAACCTCGGGATTACTTCCAAAACTTGCTGTGATTATAGAGCAAAAAAAGCTAAAGGTAAAAAAAAAAGAAGCATTAAGTAATAATCAATTTCTTTAACCATTGGTTACCTATTGATTGACTGGTGCACATTCTTCCACATGTTGATTTCTGTTACATTTTAACCACTGCTTTTTTTAATGCGATAGATGTTTTGGTGTTCAGCTCAAATACAAAGTAATTTTTAAAAGGGAGATTTTATTTTATGCTTGAAACGAGATTCTTAGTTTTGCACGTAACGTTTGAGTTCTTTAAAAAACACGTGGAAATGTTTTAACATCTGGTAAAACCAATGTTCTGTTGAATCACCGCAGTCTGTTTTGTTCGCCATACAGCATGTTGACCTCCAGCTGTAGATTTGTTCAATGTTTTTTATTTTTTACCATAATTGAGCACTTTTTGGGTTAACAAATACGTCTAAAACAGCAAAAAAAAAAGGAATTCGGAAGAATTAAAATGGAAAAAAGTGCAATATGAGGAAAAAAAGGCAGAATTAGGAAAACATTAAAATGGATTTCATAGGGTCCTACATATATTAAATGGGACATTGTTCATATGGTTGGAAGTGCATGACTAGCAATTGTTCCAACAGATGTGCCATAAGAAAACTTGCAAACGCTGAGTGGATATACTTTTATAGTTATGATCGACACGTCACAACTTCCTGGAGGGACTGAATAGTTTCAAACACAGTCAAATAAAAATAGCATTACACTTTCTTATTATTTTTGACAGCCACATAAATCAGAATTCGGATAGTTAATTAAAAAATATAAATGTTTCATACAATAAAGAGACTGAGTGTGTATTATTAAATGTTTGATAAAGAGACCTGCAGGTGTAGCAGTGTGCGGAGCGCAGCTGCTTAGCATTTCTGAAGAAAATGTGAGAGAGCCTCGCAGCACACTGGAGCGTGATTGATCTGCTAATGTACAAATGCAACGCGAGTCCCAATTACCATTTTCCCACGCTGGATGGGATATCCACCGAATAAGAATCTCGATGCCGCACAGTTCGGTGTTGTTGCACTAGATTTCAAATCTGATATCTCAGGAGAGAAAATGTCCTTCATGGTAGCGAGCATTTGACCTTGGGGTGCTTTGCAAATAAAATAATAATAAGAAAAAAAGATAAGTGTGCGGTTCAGACAAAAAGAAAAAGAAAAATCTCCTAGGGGTGTAGTCATAAAATATTAATGGCAAACATGTCAAAAGTTGTATCATGGTGATTTTGTGAGAGATAGACAAATGAGCAGATTTGCTTGACATTGCATCATATTTGTGTCATTTTTTTTTTTTGATATAATCAAGTAAGTCAAAAGGAATGGTGTGGAGTGGAGGGATTTTGACAACGTGACCGCAATGTCAAGCATCTCTAAAGAGAGAGAAGACATCTGAAGTTGTCCACACATGTAATATTAAAGAGGTTTGATTGAAAACACAAAACAGTGTTCTCCAGATGAGCCTGAAGAGGTGCTGTGGTGTGAGTCTGCTCTGTGCCTTGCCAAAGTATTCTGTTTCCCTCAGATGTCTCACAATTTCCCAAGGTACCAGAAAAAAAGACATATATTTTTTAGGATTTTATGTGATAGACTAGCAAGAAATGGTGCAAAATTGTGGACTGGGTGGCATAGAGCTCTCTCAAAAATGTTAAAACTGGATTTGTGGCGTTTCCTTTGCCACTGTTTCATAAAGCCATTAGTTTACGGCTGAAACAATTAATCAAATAAATTGTTCTTTTTTTTTTTCAGAGTTTGGAGCTGGTGAAGCTAAAAATGTCACTAGAAGAGTTTTTGGGTAGAACATATTTACAAAGAAGGTTTTCCACCTTAAATGCAAAATTAAATATTTTTTGCACAGTTGTGGTCTTTATCAGAGCACTGAGTGTGTTGTTCTTTTAGCACGTGGCTAAAAGGAGTAAACAGACGGGAGTAACAGTAAACAAAATTCATTGCAATTTCAGGGCGTCTTAGATTTTCAGCAAGTCTCCTGCTTTAGCTCATTGCCAGTAAAATGATGAAGGATTTTTTTATTTTTATTGTATCAAACATGAACATTCTTGTCGACGAACGCCCCGGATGCATTTCTTTGAGTCTCTCTAATTGTTTTCTCCGTTTCCCCACATTAGTTAATCACCCAGGAACACATTTGGAGAACTTTCTGTTCACTTGGAGGAAATTGGACTTTTCTCCTCCGCATACTTTATCCTGGGCCAAACAGCAGTTAAAACTGTGGAGCCTGACAATAAAATGATGATTAATATTGCTCTACATCAGCATCCAATTATAACATTTCTGTGAATTCGATGCTATGGACAGCCAGAAGAATGAAATAGATATGTTTTGATTTTTGATGGTTAACTATGACAACAGCCCCGTGAAGATGAAGTGGGATAATTTGTTAATTTATCAATCTGTCACATATTGACTCGTAGGAGAAAGCCTGGCTTTAATGGGTCTGGAGACTTTCTTGTATCTCAGCACATTTTCCTGATAACTAAGACATGAGTGGTTGTGCTAGGAATACTGATTGGCATTAATGTCAGTAGACAAATAACAAATATGGCCTGAATGTGGTTTTAGCTTTCTAAAACCCATTTCAGGTCCACCTAAGGTGGGAGAGATTGTCTGAAGGAGGTTCAGTGAAAAGGAGTCTATGTTTTAGTGGATCTTAAGTATTTAAGTATTTTCATTGGGAAACCAATGAAATACCGTTAGAAACCAAGCCATGTTTCCAAATCATCTACACTTTCAAAGGTGTCATTCTGAAGTTTTGAGAGTTCTGGGTTTTTTCAATGATCCCCTCACACTGGGATGTCCTTGATGGAACCGACTCCTTTTGATGTGGAGAAGCAGTTGCTTTAATTGGAACTCCCACTTGAACTCCTCACCTTTTCTGTAAGGCTGAGTCAGGCCACCGTCCAGTACGGGGTCATTTCAATTACTTGGTCAAAATGCAAAACGACCAATATGTTTTAAGTATTGGTTTCAGGTTAGCTCCCGATGAATTCAGCTTTCTACACAACAACAGACCGTAGCAGAAAGTTTAATTCAGCAAACAAACCCAAAGGTTGTCTGTCTATCTCCTGTTCTGTTTCATCATCACAAGATACTGCGGGTGTTTTCACACCAGAACACTTGGTTTGATTGGGGTCCAAGGTGTCATTTGTTACACAGACATAGACATATTTTATTGTCATTCAATTGTACGTTTGAAGATGTACAACTGACTTTGATCAGGTCATAGTCTCAGTGATCTGTTTCCCCACAGATGTGATGTTCCTGACCTGCTCTACTGTCACATCATCGATGACCTGTTTAACCTCCTCGCCTGTGGTGGCGCTGCACCAAGAACCACTGAATGACACGACATGAAAACCTCTGAAGAAGACACCAAGCACAACATCTTTCTCTAACCAGTAAAACAACTAAAGTATGAAGTGGTGTCAGATTTTAACCGTTGTAGGATTTGTCTTTTGACTTTGACAAAAGACCACAAGCCATTTCCCATGTTGACGCTAGATTTACACATTTGCTTTGGGTGCACTTATCCAAAGTACCCCGCGCTACACTCCACTTCCTGTTTTTGGAATGTTCTTTGGTCTGCTTGGTATTCTCATATACATTCGAGTTCACTTCATCCAAATCAGACCTAGGTTTGTAGTTGGACCAGAGCTCACTTTGTTGGTCCACATCAGAGTTCGACCATTCATTCACACCTTCCCAAAGGAACCAGACTTTCTAGGCAAATGAACTAGAGTTCGATTAAAGTGGACTAAACAGGGCTGGTGTGAATATACTCTTAAATATTCATTTTGAGGCAGAGACTGATCACAGACCCACAGGGGGCAGTTTACCCTGTTCTGTTCAAGAACAATGGCAAAGGCCTGGAGGTCTGAAGAGGCCAACTGGCCACGGACAGTAATGTTATGGAATCTCTTTAGACCCAATTGCGCGCTTCATCTGGATTTTAAGATTTTAAATTAGCTTCCAGTTCCATGCTGTGTGAGTCTTCTCTTCTCCAGAACTAGTTCAAAGTTCACTCAATACACATAAAACCTGAATAAATCCATGTTTGCATTAACTCTGAACTAAAATCACCATACCAACAACTACAACAGACTGACCTCCCAACTTGTCCTGAATATCTATTAATATGGACATCCACCATCTCCATATTTTCTTTACATTAACATAAGTTTTGTTTTAATAAAAATGTAGAATAAAGTTAAACAAAGCTGTAGCAGCACTGTCAGCTGTTCTACTGCAACCTTTGCCTACATTTCTACTACTGTGTTCACATTTACGACTCTTATAATTACACATAAAAGAGAACTTTACCACATGGTCATATCCAGGCTTTTGATAACAGCAGGTCTTCCCTGTCCTCCAAACAACAGACTGTTACACTTCAGCTGCCTCCATAATTTTAAATGTCTCCCTCTAAATCTGGACCACACTCTGAACTCTGATTGTCTGGTGCTTTGATGGAGACAGCAGAGGGAGACGGGGACAGCGTGGCAGACTGTGAACAGAAAAAAAAAAGAAAGAAAACGTTTGTGGCTATAGGCAACTCCAGAACTAAATGTTGTGCACAATAAATACTGCAAATAATGCGTCCTATGCATGTGTTTTCAGCAGTTGTCTATTTAAAGCCTAGCTGTGCTCTGAACACTGGCAGCCTTTAAATCATCGCCAGAGGATCTTTATTATGGCGGCCATACAGAGTGGGTATGAAAGGAACATCTTCATTGTCACCAATTTTGAAAACTATAAACTAATTACGGTAAGTATATGCATAAATATTGCCACAGGGATTAAAAAAAACAAAAAAACAAACATTAAACTGTGCATCTGAATAAATGCCTCATTATGTGTTTTAAATGCTAACTTTCTGCATCAGCAAGCGGTGCTGGAACTGCTAGCTTGCAGCTTTAAAATAAACAGGACTGATAGTTAGCAATGTGGTTCCAGCTGTTTGAATTTGTTGCTCCTGAGCCTCTGGCGGAAATGAGGTACAAAGCACTTTTGCTAGCATCTTGGAATGTTTACATGTGGAACGAAGTAGAGAGGAGAAATAAAATAGCACCACTAGCATCGCTGATGCTAACCTGAGAGACTGAGAAACAGTCCGTTAGTTCAAATCACTGAAGGTGTGTGTTTAATAGTTTATAGCTTTTAAGAAAAGCCACGAATGAATGTGATTAATGTCCCTAACAGCTGTATGTACACTTCAGGTCCTCTTGTTTTAATTGGAAAGATTCTCTACAAAAGGTTTTAGAGAAACAGAAATAAACTGAGAAAATGATGAAGACAAAGTGATTGGCAGTTTGGAGGTTAAAAGGAAAGGAACAACGGCAGATTACTTGGAAAGTTATTCACAGCAGAAAAATATCCACGTCTGTGTTGTATGTGAAGGGAAATCAAATTCCTTTACAACTGAGCATATGTGCAACACATGCAACAGCCCCACAGTGATTGTTTCAGCATTCTCAGCTGAAGTAAAAGAAAGAAAGAAAGAAAAAAATAAAAGTAGCTTCTTTGCAGTTGTTTTCCAGGAAGCCTTGGGGAGACCCAGGGTTTTCTCCCTGAAGAGATGTCAAGGCCCTGAGCTGGTTTCACACGGTATGAGATATATTTCACCAGTCAATCGATGGCGTACAACCCATCGGGGGAAACGGGGGGCGGAGGTGGGGAGGCCTGCTCTCTGCTTGTCTTCGGCGCCTGCCTCCTCCTCCTCCTCCTCCTTTTCTTTCTTGTACATTTCTTGGGAATAGCCATGATGAGAACACTGAATCTGGGAATTTGTCAATGGATCAGATATGTTGAGAGGCATCTGAGAGTGAAGTGCAATTACACAGACTGGGAGAGAAAGAAAAACATGTCTGGAGAGCTGCTGCACGAGAGAGAGAGAGAGAGAGAGAGAGAGAGAGAGAGAGAGAGAGAGAGAGAGAGAGAGAGAGAGAGAGAGAGAGAGAGAGAGAGAGAAGAAAACAAGAAACTTTCCACCCTTGCACAAGTTTTTATTCTGTCTGACAGTGCAGAAGGGGAGCTGCACCATTATTTTGTTTCTTATGTATTTCTTATGCTCTGTTTATGAGCCAAGATTTCTTTCCTTATGCTATTCATAAAATTTTCGACCCTCCTATATCCCCTTACACAACGAGTCAACATCACAAAGCTTAAATTCTGGTTCGGTAAAGACTACCTCCTATCCAAGAATCAGACATTGTCTTCCGACTAGATAACCTTCCCAATAAACCTCCATGCGCTGCCTTCAGTCTGTCAGTCACGAAGTTAAAAAGAGGGTCGGAGACATGAAAACGTCTTCAACTCGGCACGTGACCGTTTGTTTTGAAACATGTATAGCTGTTAGCCAGAGCATCCGATGGGAAGTGACACTTGCCCGCAGCGCTCTCCGGGCTCCGCGCACGGGGCCGCATCAATCCAAAACGCAGCCGACTCTCCTGAGACCACTGGCAGGAGGCAAACAAATGCACCAAAGAGATTCTGTCCTTGAAAGTGGGCACGTCTCCTTTGATCGCTCGGATCGGGCCCGACGAGCTCGCTCTTTCCGTTGACGAGTGCGTTTGCGAGAGACTTCGCTTGACTGCTTCGGCCGCGCAACCCGTGCTGCGACATAACTAAGTCCAAATGACCATTTTGTGTTTGTTTCTATATGATTGATTGATTGTTGTTCTACCTTTTTCATGACATTATTTGGTTGCATCTTAAGTGTCTCTGTCATGTCAGGAGTGGAGGCAGCTGGTAACAGTTTTTTTGAGCTGGTGGACTCGTGCAATAGCCACAGCGTCTGGGTTGCATGTTGGGTAATGAAATACAGCGTCTAGTTAAAGTATTGTTACCGTACTTTGTCTTGTTGTAACCCAAACTTTCAGAGTCATTTTTGTTTCAGAGTCTCAAAATCCTCGTTTAAAAATCTTTCTTTACCATCAGGATTTGATGGTAAAGGTGGCACCATGGTCTCTCAAACTGTGTAAAGACCAACAGCCTGTTGTAAAATTTGCTTCTCACTCGATGACACTGAACATCCGGACAGAGTTTCTATCTCGGACAATGTCCAGGGTCTCAAAACATACACTAACTTCCTCTCCCCTCCCCCCTGCACTCTCAGCAGTCAGCGTTCCTCTTTGTACCCAAGGCTTTTTAAACTTGATGAATCTAATATCTTCTGCAGACGTTACACAACGGTGGTGTTGGCTCAAGGGCGTTCTCCCCTTTTGTTTTTCCGCCGATGCGCTGACAACTTAAGGAGAACGTGTCTTTCATTCCCATTGTGTTTTCTTGCGCGGCGATGTGTTGAGCAAACTCCCAGTAAGACAGAAAGTGTGAAAATAGGTTCTGCAAGCGAAACGTCTTGCTTTGTTTGAATCACAAATTGTACGATGAAGCTGTTGCCCCCGTGATGTCTGTCGCCCAGTGGCAGAACCTTACTCTGACAGCTGGAGAATTGTGCTGCAGCCTTGAATCTGTTTCTTTTTTGACACAACACTGCAGACAAGGTGAATAATACTAATAATAATGCATATGTAGAAAACATTGAGCACTTGGTTTTAGTTTGTGCTTAAATATAACAATTAGCTATAAAATTATGAAATGACTGAAGAACAGCCATCAATAAGCTGGGAAGTGAAGCGTTAGGATGTGTGAATTGTGCACTTGCTTCCCACAGAGGCCATTAGATCCCATCTGGTTTTTTCGAGGCATCGTTCCTTTCTGTAGAGTTTCACTGCTGTCTTGCTGAACAGAAACGGCGTCAAGGACAGCGGGTGTATGCATGGCCTACTCATGAAATTTTTTGACATGTTGTCACATTACAACAACAAAATCCAATGCATTCTTTGGGACTTTGTGTGATCCCCAGCACAGCACATTGTAAAGTCAAAAGAAAAGTGCAACCGACTATTGTAAGCAGTCATGTAGGTAGTAAATAGAGTCCACCTGTGTGTAATTTACTTTATAAGCCTGATCTCAATGAAACTATTTGTTCTGTTAAGGTGTATAGATTCACAGAGAAACATTAGTCAACAAACAGTATCTCAGATCAGACACACAAAGACAGTCACAAAGTCGGCCTTCTAGCACCTGAAGATTTCCAGGATTAAAGGGTAACAAGATCTAGAGAAACTTATCCATGTGTTTGTCTTTATTTGCATTGATTACTGCAACAGTGTCTTCACCGGTCTTCCTATAAAAGTCAGAGAGCTGCCGCCTGCTTTCTGACTAAAACCAGGAAGATAGAGCACATCGCCCCAGTTCTAAAGTCCCTCCACTGGCTCCCTGAGGCTCCGCGAATAAACTACAAAATGCTGCTGTTAGTTTATAAATCACTGAACGGCTTAGCACCACAATACATTAAAGATCTGCTGTTGCTGTATCAACCTTCCAGAACCTCTCCGGTCTTCTGGTTCTGGTTCTCTTCTGCATCCGTAGAACCAGAACCAAACATGGAGAAGCAGCATTCAGCTTCTATGCACCACAAATCTGGAACAAACTTCCAGAAAATTGTAAAACAGCCAAAGTCTTTCAGTCCAGGCTGAAACCCACCTGCTTAGATTTGCCTTTGATTAGTACTAAACGGAACATTGATAAATATCGTTGACTTTATGACTTTGATTATGACATTTGACAAAGTGTAATGTTTACTGTGTGTTTCATAATTGTTTACTATCTTATGGTGTAAAACACTTTTAACTGCCTTGTTTCTGAAATGTGCTGTACAAATAAACTCGACTTAAAGACCAAGCACATCTGGCTTATATGGAAGAGTAAGAAGAAAGCGACTCCAAGTGATGTACAGTCGCTCTGGGATTTTGTGATTGTTTTTGTCATTTTTGCAATCATAATCACTAACTTTATGGTGCTGCTTTATAAATATTTGCAAGGAAATTAGCGCCATTTTTTCCTCGTTAAACCCTTTCCAAAATCTACATATGGAGGAAAAAGTTTGAGAAATAACACATAGTTTTTTTTCTCTCTTAAGACCTTAAATATCTTGATTTTTGTTACTCGCCTTATCGATCACGGACTATAACTTGACATCAAGTGTGACACTGAGTGCAGTAGAAGTAAGAAATGCAGCCATGTGCAGGAGCACAAGCCATCATTTAAAGGGGCAGTATGTGTTTTCCAGGCACATAGTGCCATTCTGTAGCACAGTCAAATAACTAGAATAACTTCAGTTGTTATAAAAATGCTGCATATATCAAGTATGACTTAAAGAAAATTTTGGTTTCTAATTTAATGTCTTCAAATCGGGCCTCTGCCTCCTTAAGAAGGTCCTGCTCTTTCTGAAACTCCGCCTTCAGGAAATCATTTTTTTCTTCCACTTCACAGTTATGTGGCACTTTGGGCTGGGTTGCCACATGCAAGACAAATCTAATACTTAAGCTTGCAAGCCACTGTAGAGGTGATCATTTGATGTGTGCTGATTGGGCTGCAGGGATGGAATGTGAAAACATAAAGGCTTCCTTTCCCCAGCAGAGCATTTTTGCCTTTCGTCTCGACCCCTCTCGACCCCCTGCCTTTTTTTTTTTTTTTAACTCGCTCGTGTCATTCAAGCTCAAGATTTCTCATTAGTGTCGATCTGTGATAACCGCCGCTGCCGTAATGATTCCAAAATCAGCCCCTCGCAAAAAAAATCCTGCTCCTGTAATCACCGCGCACAGCTAATGTCGAACACGCCAAAGCGCTCTGATAATTATCTTATCCAGTCCAGATTTCTTGATGCCAGACACAGAGCGGGCACTCCACTGAAGGCTTTCCACATCACGCTCATTATATTACGTATTGTCCCGGCTCATTTGAAAGTATGATTATCCTCTTTGCCCCTGTGTTGTGGGGAACCATACAAATTATCTTATCAGTGTCATCTGATTATCGGTGACAGTGGCTGTGATGTAACCTGCTCACCCGTGTCATGAATTATTCATGTGGATTTATCAGTTTTTAGGTGCAGAAACCTTGGGGTTTTAAATATTCAAGTGACCTGTCAGAAGGGGGGTGCAGGGGGGGTTAAACTGATGAAGGGTATCGCTTTGCAACATCTGGAGTTTTGTTCAAGGATTTTGCCACAAATGGCCTTAACATTTTTCACACTGGTATATGATCAGGTGATGTGTGTTAGATTGGATTTCTTCAACAGAAAACAGTGAAGGGTGCTTGTGTAATTACGGAGCCCACACACGGCGAGGCCGTTCCTGTGTTGATACTTGACCGTAGAGAGAGAGAGAGAGAGAGAGCCAGCCAATGAGCATCCAGCTGAGAGTTTGAACCGGCCACTTTAACTTTTGACAAACACGCTTCGGTCCTGAAAAAGCTCTTCACCAGTTCCTTCTTTTCCAGCGCTTCACTTTGTGAAAGCGGCTCGTCTGCCTCAGAACCGCCGCCGAAGGATTCGTCTCTTTACGGCTTTCGGGCCACATTTGCATAATCGTATGCATCCCATGCAGCGTGGGTACACAGAACCAGCACAGATGATCACATCTTATCTCCAAACTGGGCCTCCAGGATAAGAAAAAAGACATGCCGATGTGAAGTAATCTTACTTCCTGCTGACCATGTCAAATTACTGAGGATGTTCGAGAGGGCTAGGTAATGCTTCATCATTTCAGGCCGAATGTGTGACTCTAGCTGAAGTGTTTCGTTTGTCTTTTTGGGGGTTTTTCTCAATTAGTCTTTCAATGAAAATCATTGTATGCAGAAAAGCTTTTTACACTGATTCTGATGGATTTTATGGAGACACAGAAAAGTAGAGATAGCCTTGCAACCAGTGGCGCCCCCAGAAAATGTTCCGGGTGACCAGACCCCACTGACCTGGTGTTTTATGTTTTATTTTTGTATTTAGTTTTACATATGTGTCTTTAAAGAAAAAGATGACACTGTATGACATGGGGCATTTTGCTACACTGTTTTGACTGTTTTCTGAGAAAACCCCAAAAACTTAGATAAATATACAGTATGTGTGCCTGTGGTAAATTATCAAACGTGAGAAAAGACTGAGTAATAAATTAGCGTTTCCCCTGAACACAGACTGATAACACCTGTAGTTCAATAATCATAATCATAATCAGCAAGCAATAATGGTCTTCGCTTGTCTGTGATTTGTCCACTAGAGGGCGCATTGATACAGTCCAGCAAGTTCAATTCACATTATAATTCAGTTTCTTACTGAATTATAATTTCTTAGCTAAATTAAAATTATTTTTCACAAAGGGAATTATAACATTGTGTAGGAAAATACCACAATGTTATAGTTTATATCAAATTATATTTGGATTAATATCATAAATACGTATGTTATGTTTTGTAGACTTAAGCAGTGAACCAGAAGTAACCAACCGGTGTTGGTATCACATGGTTAAAGCTGTTGCCTTATGTATTTATTTATTTTTTTTCAAAATGTAGATGAGTTTGGAAGAAGATATATTTAATACACCAAATAGCAATTTTTTGCTGACATTATTGCATCTTGTTGCAATAATGTTGTGTATTGAAGCAGATTATCGGGTGAGGCGGGCGGTTTTATGATTTATTTTATTTTTTTTTTTTACCAAGACACAGTTGGCACTTTTGTTTGTTGATGTGACGATGTCGTATCATATTGCCTTTTTCTTGTCAACTCCAAACTTAACAGGGTTTTAAGCTGATATGTCCCCAGTTAAAAGTTTGCATCCACTTTTATTCTGGATCATCAATTCTTTGGTTTTTCCAAATTGATGACATCCAAAACCATTTCCCTCAAACTTTTTAACCCCTTTGTTCTAATGAACACTTTGATTTACGCAAATACATTTGCCTGGTAATATTGCATTTTTAGCCTCCCTCTGTTATGAAGATGGTTAAATGATTTTCAGATTACTCACAGGATTTGCCTAACTTGGTCAGTGTTGTCAGATTTTTTATTTTTTTTTTCCTTTATTTGCCAAAATTACAAATTACACAGCACCGGCCCACATTTGTATGGAAAATGCATTTGTGTGCACCATTGTGAGTATGTGGGTTGAGGCCATGGAAAAACGTCCCAAATCCCCTCTGCCAATAACAAACGGCTTCCAGTGGAGGCAATGTGATGGTTTGGCGAGGCATCTCCCTCACTGGAAAAATAAATCCTCATTCCAGTCAGTGGTGAGCCCATTTCTCCACTCTAGAGACCAAACTCACCCCCCACCACAATCCCAGGACTAGAGTTTTTCAGCGACTACCGCCAGTATTTGCAATGGGAAAGGATGGAAAGGCCTCCTTATAGTCCTGACCTCAACCCAGTGGTACTGTGGAGGAGGTGCCAGACTTTTTTTGGGTGTACAGTTCTCCCATATGCTACTGAGATCCATCAATCCAATGTCCTTGTAGAGAGGTGCCTAGGTGGTCACCAGGCCATTACAGGGCAATACAGAACCAGTGATGCACACTAAGGGGAATTTGGAGAGATCAGTTAACCAAACGTTTATGGAGTTTGGGAGGAAGCCGGAGTACCCAGAGAGAGCCCACATATAAACGACAAGAACAGGCAAACACCATGGAGAAGGACGCCGGCCGGGATTCAAACCCCGGACGTTCTTGCTGCTAGGCAACAGTGCTACCAACTGTCCCACCATGAAGCACCACCTACTGGAAAAGTACTGACCAGACTGTTAGCCTGGTCATTCACATCCTACACAATTCAGCAGCACTACAGTTGTTGTTGGGCAGAAGTTCTTGTTTCTTCTGCAAGAACGTCTGCAGTTCTATAAAAAAACTGTTTATAGAAGTTTTTTTTTTTTATTAAGAACTGAGTAGAATATGATAAACTTTCTCCAAATTTCCAGACTACATGTCAACTCATACTGAACTCTGTTCTGTTGTGACTTTTCAGTAATAACAGAATTAGATCTGCATATATTACTCTAAATGTTGTTTTTTAGGAATATTCCTGTGGAAGGTTTTCTAAAAGTAGTTGTAAGATGATTGTTTCTGATTTCGTTTTCAACAATCACATGTTCCTGAGTTCTTATTGTTTGCTTTCTTGTTTAACTTACAAGATTTTTCATCACAGAAAAAAAGAATCTCATTATTATTTAAATATAATGAGATGTTTATCTGTATTTTACCTGTACTGTGTTTCCATGACAGTGCCTGTATTGTCGTCTAAACGTGGCTGCCATCATTTATTCATTCTGTGCATTTTCAAAGTCTCCTTTATCCAGTGAGGATCTGCCAGGTGCCTTTTATCCCACGGAAGCTGGTTCTGGCAAAAAAACTAACAAAAAAAAAAAAAAAAAACGAGGTTCACTGGCGAGAACCCAAGCTGAGCTTTATGGGTGAAGTCACTTCACAAAGGCTACCCTGCCCTTTTATTGGGAGGGATTTAATAAAACAGCCAGCTTTTGACAATTCAATTGAAAATTCCATTCTGGGTCGGCCTTGCGTCTAACTGCAGTGACCCTGTCAAAGCCGTTGTTGGGTAAAGGAGAGGCAGGAAGAGGAGGCAGGTTTTTAGAGAGCTTCAGATGACTGGCAGGTGAAAAACACATGACAAAAAGAAATAAAAAAAGACAAGTTTGCAGTCAGTGGTGAGAAGTGCGTCCCAGCTGCACATGCCTGCAGTTAAGAGCAACAGTGTCATATGTTCGCCCCCCATTTCCGATAGCGACAGAAGTTTCTCGGTGTGTGTTTCTCCGCGAGGCCGCCTGTTCCCCCGGTGGAAACCAATGCGTGTCAGATTTTGCCCTTTCGCCACGTCTGTCTCCGTTCCTCTGATGGTATTTCCGTCCGCGGCCAGTTTTCAATGGCTGCCGACGCTTTTGCCCGTGCGCTCGGGTGCCAAGCTCGCCAGCATGTGACATTCAGGGAGGCTTGTGGAAAAGGACAACGGTCTACGCCACAATCTCCATTCTGAAAACCAATCTGAGACATGAAGCTTTGGCATAATCCTCATAAAGCTCCCATGTTATTCGCAGAATGGTAACCAAGTGAGCCTTAAGCTTTGGCAAACAATGAACTGAAAACAGGCATTTGTAGCAAATGCCATATGAAATTCAGGCACTGTTAGGTCAGCTGTTGAGTAGAGGCGATTTTACTCAATGACTTGCTCAGATAATCTTATTTTTTGCAAAAGAATACATCATTATTTTAAGTCAAACATGATGAGCAGGCTACCTGCTACGTGTCAGGTCTCCTGTTCCTGTCCTGTCGATTCTGTGAAGTCTTGGTACATTACACTCAACGTACGGCACGAAGTGTACCGAGTCATCTTGTTACTGTTGTAGCAGAAGTTTTTATACTCCTAATTTTTATCTTCTTCCTTTTCTCTTTTGTTTATAGAACACTTTCCACTGCATCTCACAGTTTGCTTCATGTTCGATTAAACCTTGCTAACGGCCTTCAGTAGTATAAATAGCCCTTAATCCAAAAACATCAATGTATTATTTCTTAGATTTTATCCAGCACAATGTGGCAAACATTTCTAGCACATTTGTAAAGTACAAGGAGAATAAGACGTGGTCTTTTGAAAATCCAAATCTGTGGCATGTATTTTTAAGACCAGCCCTCCTGAAGGACTCTGCATAGTCAGGCCAAATTGCCCAAACCGTTCTCATTGTCGCAGTTGTGTGACGAAAATCGTGCCATTTAGTTCTCAGCCTGATGTCGTCCACGCCCCACTTGCAGTCACCAGGGCTGTTCACCCCCTTTTGGATGTGAAACTACTGTATGAGTTGTGTGAATTTTGTGGGTGTGTGTATACTGAAAACAGCCCGGACTACTCAACTTCCAATAGCTGGTTTTTCAATCAGAGATCGGCATGGATTGTTTTGAGGAGCAATTGTCCGAGGCTATGAGGAAGTATGTACTGTTGGACCAAAACCCTGAACTCCTTCTGCTCTGTTCTGGTCCGACGGAGTGGGAGAACATCCCATCATAAATCATTAGTTCCTCCTCCTCCGTACTTATGAACGTCTAGTATTTTACAGTTGACAATAGTCGATCCTCTCTGATCATGTTTGCTATGCTGTCATAAACCACACATATGACAAAACACTAAGACATTCTCAGGAGTTTGGCGAGTTGCGTCTTCTAAACTGTTAGCCCTTACCCTAGCGTTCAGGGCTCAGTCTCCTACATCTTTTGGATGCACCACTCCAGCACAGCAGAATTAAATGTTTTCAAGGCCTCTACTGGATCCCATCAGGTGATAAAGGAGTTTTGTTGTAACCCATTTTTTGGGTCTGTTGTGTGGTCACAGAGAAATGCTGGAGACATAACAGACATTCTGTTGGCCCTGAGGACCAACGTTGGAAACCATTGCTCTGCCTGGCTTGTGGCAAACTGAAAATAGGGCTTCTTATTCTTCTCTCCATAAAGGGCAGATTTATGAAATGGAGGACCCACACTTGTCTTGTTGACACCTTCTCTTGGCAGCTTCCCTGATTAATGTCCTACGTTACCAACGTGTCAGTTCAGATGGACGGCCATGTCTTGGTAGGTTTGCAGCTCTTCCAGCCTCTCCACCTCTTTGATTTGATTGGACACGGCTTCATAATGTGCTTGAAGCTTGGCAAATTATTTACAATTGCTATCAACTTTATTGTTGTGTTGTTTCTCAAACACTCTAAACCTTTGAATCCTTCACAGAACCGCTGGATTTAGACTGAGGTCTACAGATCCAGGAAGACTCTTGCTACTACTTATGCGGCATCTCATTGCAAATGGCTGCAACAAAGTAAAAAAGTCCCTCACCTATTGGATTACAATTTTTTGAGCAATCAAATTTAAAGATTTCCTTGGATGTAAACAGGTTCTAATAGAACGTCTGTTTTATAAGAGAAACCTAGCAAGAACAGAAAAAGGTAACTAAACATTCATTTGGTCTATTTCAGCATGTTTTTCTTTGAAAGTTTATTTCACTGAAAGCTAAAGTTTCACAGAAAAACAAAATTCTCATTAACTAAGCCTCACACCTAGCAACAGACTTAAAGTACTAGAAATAGCTCCAGCTAATGCTTAATGTCTTGTGACCTTTACAGAGGTATCCTGTAGATTACCGTTCCGCAGAATAAACACTTCATGCCTGAATTCCAGATTCTGCTATTGTTTGAGTGTTTATTTTATTCAGGCAGGCCCTAGGCCATCTCAAATCCATTAGGAACTGTTTGGAGCGCAGTTGGCCCTTCTGTGTGACAGCTTCTCCGGCCCATGGTGTCCTGATGCTCAGGAGGTTCTGATGAGTTAATTGTCTTAAAATTACAAAGCAGTTTGTAATTTGTGAAAGCTTCATTTATGCAATAAAATAGTTTTGGATTCTTTATGTAACATCAGAATCAACTTTATTCATCAAGTTTGCACACATGAACAAGGAATCAGACTTTGGTTCCACTTTCCTCTCAGTAAAGATATTTAGAATATGAATATTTTTAAAACAGTAACTAATAATTCCTAGATTCTCATGGATCTAGTGAACCGCATTACAAACATCGTCTCAGATGTATCGTCATCGCCACTAAATATGATTTTCAACTTTAAAACTATGAATCAATACCTTATCAATGTATTACCCCCAAAACTTTACATTGATGGGGAAACTACATACAAATCCAGCAAATAGTTTAAGTACATTTACTCTCTGGTTGGAATATTTTAATGGAAATACCTTTTAGCCACTAAAGAACATATAAGAGAACTATCAAATCAAACATTGAATGTGTTTATTGTTGCTGATAATGTATAAAGAGATTATGTGGATTTATATTCCAATTCATAGGTAACTTTACAATTACACTATTTTTAAACAGCTACTACAGACACCTTTGTTACAGATTACAGACACATTTAGGTCAGGTCCTAGGACTGACCTAAATCAGTTCTAAAACCTACATTACTTTATTTAAACAATAATTTTTATTTTTATTTAGAATGTTTGCTGATGGTGAGCTTTAAAACAGCCTTAAAATGTAAAATTATAAAAGCTTACACTGTTATGCAGATGTTTGCATGCCTTGTGTATCCATGTACAGTATATATGTAATCTATATTAGTATCTTAGCTCATGTCTATTTACTCAATTTTGCAGCAAAAGAGCTTTTTTAATTGAAAATGTTACTTATTTTATCAACATATAGTTGGATTAATTAATTACAAACCCTGCAGTTAACGTGACTAAAAATTTTAACTGCTAGTTTCTCCCCCACTGTAAGGAGTTCAGTCCTGCATCTTCACGTGAAACAATTGGCATCTGGTCTTAATATCAAACGTCTGAAAATCTAAACCGCATGATTAAAATGCATAAATAAATACACACACAAAAAAAATAAAAATCTAAACAAAATAACCGTGTGAGGCCAAAAAGACGACGTGCGATCATTCGCCGGCCCACGGACCTCCAAACCGCCGGCGTCTCTGTTGGAAGTGACACAGTGAAGCAGACTGCTGATGGCTGCTCCGACGCTCGGCCACGTCAACAGAAAGCCTCAGTCAGACACAGACTGTTTGTTGCCATAACCCGGGGCCTGTGATGGTGCGAAAGAGCTGATGGTGAAGCTTCCAGAGTGTTCTGCAGGGAGGGAGGCGGAGGAGGCAGAGGGGGGGTTAGATGAATATGCCTTCCGCTATTGTTGCCATGTTATGACCAGTCTAATGAGATCTGTGGAGAGTTGGGCTTCTCATTTCGTTGTATCACCCATACACTCTCCTGCACTGGGAATCCACTGTGGGATTGTCCTCAGACACATCCACTCAGACGGATGGATGCATTTGCTGATGTTTCAGACAACAGAGCATCATTCAGTAGGTTTTTTTTTTTTCTTTTATGGCCTACATATAAACACACCGGAGCTCTGTGATAACAGCCTTTTTTTTTTTTTATTCCCATATGAAGCAGAGGAGTGCTTTTAAAATGGCTTCTTCTTTTTGTTTTCCTGAGCTCCAGGAATATAAATTCTTTTGTTTCTCCCTCCTTGTGAGACACGGTGTTTTACCTCCCTAATTTCTTTTGGTGGGGAGGGTGGGTTTGTTTACTTCATTTTCTTGATTTCTCATCAAAGGAAGGTAAAAATAATCCTGATCTCTCACCCCAGGAAAGCAACTTCTCTCTCTCTCTCTCTCTCTCTCTCTCCTACACGCAGGCAGGTGTACACTTGTAACACAATGCTTTCACACTCCACAATCGGTTGGCTGTCTGCGCTCAGGCAGGCAGCAGAACAATAGGAGAGCGAGCCGAGGTCACATCCTCAACCCTGCCTGCAAATTTGCGAGCCGTTTTCACTCCGGCCGTGCCAGACCATCTGCTCGGCATTTGTGGACGTCGGAGCGAGAAGCCGCACGTCGGCTAAACTCTCGCTGCATCCGCCGCTGCAGCTCTTCGTGGGGTAGAAACGAAGCAGAGAGCCTTTTCTGATTCTCCTGAAACAAGCAAAATGTTGTTTTTTTGTCAAAAGTGAAATTTAGGTTCTTATTTTTATTCCTTTTTACTTCCAGCTTTCCCTGTGTTCTTGTATTGTCTCTCAAGGCACAAAAAAGGTTAAATGAAATATTTCCCTTTTTGTTTTCCTGATTGTTGTTTCTCGTGCCTTGAAAAATGGCGTCATTTAAACGGCATTATGACCATCATCAGTGATGGCTGACAATACTTTTGTTTTTCACGTCCATAAATATTTTCAAACAGCCAAATATGTCTTCCTTGTAAGAGAGGGGAAAAAATATCAAGATAAAGTGCTTGAAAAGTTAAGACAGCAGAACTGCATTTTTCTGTATCGTCAATCAAACATTTAGAATTATATAAATAATGAAAAAACTCTGAAAGCATTTGGGGTATTTGATAGAATTGCTGGTATTCTTTTACACATTGATAAAGAATATCAATCTCCTGATTTTATCTGCGCTAAGGGCGATAATTCAAGAAAATGCTTGAAAATGTTATTTATGCCATAAATATCAATTAGCAGACCTAAATAACCACAGGGAAGTCGCTGTTAGTGTGTTTTAATATAGCGATTAGAATTTATTCACCTTTGTTCAGAAGAATGAGGAACTAAGAGGCTGAACATTTAGAAACGTGTTTGCTGACTTCACACCTGGTCCGTGTCTGAACGCTCTGCTTCGTTCAATAAAGTTAAAATACTCACAGAAATATTTTAAATAAATGTAATACCTTCCCAAAATCATTCCATTCAACTTTTAAACTTCAACAATAGAGCGCTGTTATAAAATTCCTGGTTTTTAACGGTGTATCGATGTGAGACAGAAGCGAGTGGAACTGAAAGCTTTCCAGGAGACCCAGAATGTTCTGGCGCTTTGAGGACGTCACGTGATCCAACCTGCTGACGGTAAGGCTAAGCAAAAGTGCTAATTGCACACAGCATTATAACTTTATGCCATTCTGATCCTTGGAGAGTAAAACCCTCCAACAAACTGATATTAGCTGGTTAATTAGCTGAGCTTTCGGTTCGCCTGGCCAGCACTGTGCCGTTTTAATGCATCTTCTGCTCTGGCCTCTCCTTCGCCAGCTGCACTTTGTGAAAAGCAATAGCCTGATGACAGGGACGGGCGCTGCGATTCTTCAGCTTCCTCTCCACAGTTTCCCAAACTGCTGACTTTCTGTCTTCTGAGCAACAGAAAAGTGTAGGAGCGTCTGGTAGGGCGCCAAACGCAGAGCAGGTCTGCTCAGAGGAACTCCGCTCACACGCAAAATGTTTCCTGGCTTCTTCTAAAAGGTGTAAGGTGTTTCTTTGTCGTGGACACACACCAGAGGGCATCACAGTTAACGTGTCATGATAGTCATGATACTGATAAACAACCACAGTCTTCAGTCAGAGGCCTCTTCTTGTTGCTAAGCTGACTGCTGCCCTCCTGTCCACATCAGCACAACTCACCATGACTCTCTGGAGATACTTGGATGACATGAATTACGACAACATTTAATTTCAAAGTTATTTTTGAACAGCATTAAAATGAATCATTTTCCTAAATCCTAATAACTGTGTTGTTCATCAGCATCAGTTCGTCATCATCTGTCTGTAAACTGTAGCTGTCAGTCGTTTCAAACCTTAATAACTGAGTCCAACCTAATGACTTAAGTCAATCATTCAAGTTGCCCCCCTGATTATCAAGACGTTTCCCAGCAGGTCTTCCATTCTCCATGTTTTAATCACCCCCTCTCCTCAGACAAAACTGGTGGTGGTAGGGATGGGTGGAGGCGTAAGAAGAAGCCTTTCATATTCTGCTCCGAAAACGAACTCAAGTCAAGATCTCCCAGAAGAGTCCTCCAACGGCTCATGAGGAACGCAGCGATGAAAGAGACGGAAGTTATAAATATTTCTGATAGTTTTGTCATCCCTCCCTCTATATGTAAACTGAACTTTTCTCTCCTCACAGGTATTAAGTTGATGATACTGTTGCGAAAGTTTGAGTTTCGACACGTAGTCCTATTATTAGTTGCCGTTTCACAGAGTTACAGTAAGATATTCACAAAACTTATAGACGGTTCGACACACCAGAACTCGTAACTTACGGAACATCAATTACATGAAGACTTTTTAGATCTTTTTAGATCTTTTTCACTCCTGCCACTATCACTCAAAAAATACACTAGATAAAACGCCCCCTCATCTGCTTACTTCTGTCTTTAAAGTGTTTCAAAGAATATAATATTATAGTGTCTGTAACACTGACAGAATTTTGGGGTTTTCAGCCGTACTTATGAGCAACAGGGCTTGTTTTTTTTTTTTTTTAGCACACGCAGTTTCATTAGAGTGACAAAACTTACAAGTGAAGTTTTTGGTAAGTATGGATGCTGCATGTTGAAAGGAGATCTGTTCATAAGGAAGAACCTAACAGATCTACGCAAAATATTTTCATTTTAAATTGAATAGCTTTAAGTTGAAAGAAAAAACTGAAATATTGTTCACAGAAATGTCCAACAGAACCTCGCTGTCTCCGTCATCTCTTTCTATGACAGAGAAATAAAGAGGTTAAAGATAAAATAGAGAGATACACTAAAAAAAGAATTTAAAAAAGTTAATTTGTTACATGTAAAAGAATAAGTAAGATATTTATTTTTTAAAAAAGCTATTACGTTTGTCAAACTTTATTTGCATTTGTTTAACAGGGCAACTTAAAAAAAACGTAATATATTTTATATACGTTTGATTACCGTACTTGTAACAAATGACCTCTGTTTTAAGGTTGGATCACCTGTTTTCTTTTTTCAGTGCAGACAGAAAGAAAACTTTATTGATAGCGTTGGTAGCATCCTGGTTAGCGACTGGTTACACTTGGCTTTGTCTTTGGCATTTTTTTCAAAAGACATAAAATTTTGCAATGGCACAGTCTTTGTGACAAAGTTTTTTTTTCGGATATTGTCTGTTATTTCTTTAAGACACTAATTCACCTACTTCAGTTTGAAACCTTTTAGTATTGAAAGGGTCAGAATTCAGAAACGTGTACAATCGAAGTGTAAAAACTAAAGGTTGACTCAGACGTTTTGCACAGCCTTGTATCCGACAGACGGGGGCTCATTTCCAGAGAGGTTGAAATTCCGTTTTGAAGATCTAAGGAGAACCGTCCCCAAGAACCCGTCTGTGGTCATGTTCACCACATTCACTATTTATCTAAGCTGGTCGTTTGGACCTCGACTTAAGCGAAGCCAGCGATGATGGAAATTCAGTCCATTTGCAAATATTAAATACTGGGCAAACATATTTCACAAATCCAGCAGTAGATGTGGGGATGACCATGAAATATGCCGGCATGACTTTACATAATAATGAAAGACTACAATGGTGTTCCCAAATACTGGGCTTCCTCCTCCTTATTCAGCAATCATATTCAGTACAACCACAAGGCAGTGGGATGCTGCCGGCACATTGTCATCAACAGTTTCTTTTTTTTTTGTTTTGTTTCTTTTTATGCAGTGGCAGTGCTTATAGGAAAACAGTCAACATGAGGATTCTGGAAATGTGATGTTTGATTGCTTTATGTGGAGACGCTGGATCAGAACAGCTGTTCTCAAATCATAAGAGACGCAACTAGACAATAATGAAACTGTCTGATTTGCTCAAAATCTTCACAAAATATACATACTATAAAGCTGTCGGTAAAACACTAATTCATCACCCTTACCAGCGAAGGCTAGATATCAGAAGAAAACCAATAAAGTGATACTAAGAGTATTCAGTAGTTAGAAATAAGCAAAGTAGAACATTAGAATGAAATTTAAGCTGCTGTCAGCTTAGTCTTCCCAAGGAAGCTGTGCAGGGACAAACATGTGATTCATTGGTCTAATCAGGAAGTGAAGGCGACTTTTAGGACTTTGACACAAAAAAGGTTCCAATTTAAGTTAAGCCAATTTTATTTGTTTTGCACAATTCAGTACTAAGGCAATTGAAAGTATTTTGCATGATAAAATCATAATAAATCACAGTGCACTGACATAAAGTGACACCATGAGAATACCATTCATAATTTATTCCATATCAGAGGGATAAATCACCGCCGTCCTTCACGAACACTGTTCTAAACACTTCACAATCCTAACTGGCCGTCTTTGAGGTGGTAAACAGGAGCTAAACGACTGTTAGAACAAGGTGTTTTAACGCCACCTGGTGATATCAAAAGAACCAACCGTGGTGGAAAAACTGAGTCGGAAATAAATAGATTTTGTAGAAAATAATCAGCTCCAAGAGTAAAAAGATTTTTATGTTGATTTTGGTCCCGATTTTCCCCTTCCAACAATCTTAAGGACACTCTGGTTATGGAGGATGGCTGTCTGGATAATCTGAAGATATATTCCTGTTGTGTGTGTGGTGCGCTACGAGCGATCTGGCCCTCTGCGAAGGACGTCGGGACCGCTCCGATCTAAAATTGGGAGCATTCAACACGTTGCACTGGAACCGGTTTGGTGGGAAAGGCCCTGTTGTGGAACATCAACAGCAGTCATGTTTTCAAAGTGTGTGTGTGTTGCTATTGATGTTCTCCTGTTGTGAACAGGGCATGCACGCAGGGATCAAGAGTGTGGAATCAATATTGCTCTGCTACTTTTAGATCTTTTCTGTGGTGTCTTAGTTTTAATTGGATTGTTATGTTTTAGAAGTTCTACAATCAATTTTCCATTTCCAAATGAAATTCCAGTGTTTTATATTTTAAATGGTCAGACAAGTCTTAGCTGAGTTGATATATATTTACTCTCCTGGTATGCCAGGTGAGCTGATATGTATCAGTACAGACAGTGTATTGTCAGAATAAGTAATATTGTTATTGGGTTATTGCTGCTGTTATGGCACACATGACATCTGTAAGCTGTGGTGGAACTGTCCAGAAAAATCTAAAGTAGCCTGGATCTTCTGCTGGTTAAACAAGTCTATTCCATGAAGGCCCCACAATACAGCTGACTAAATGATTCCCTTGTAAAATGTCAATCCCAGATAACTCAGAACACCTTCTGGGGTCTAGCAGAGGCCATGTCTCAAAGGGTCAGAGCCGTTTCCACAGCAAAACCCAAAGACTGTCCAGTTAATTGTCATAATGTTATGCCTGATTAATCTGTGTATATGTATAAATGTGCCTGTGAAACTACAAAGCACTTTGAGACAATGACCCGCGCATCTATAATAGCTAAAATGGATTACTCTCATAGGGAACAAAGAAGCCACACTAATTACCGAGAAAAATATGATCACAGCAGGGAGCGGTTATGCTTTGGGCTCTTCTCAGAATTAGGATGTTACACAGTGGAAAGTACTGCAGTCTACGCTTAATCACTGTTCACAGCGCAGGTCTGCTAGAGAAGGTGAGCGAGGCACAGCTGGGGTGGCTTATATTACAATGTGAAATCAGAAAGGAGATTATGTAGGGATGATAAAAAGGATTAAAAGTTCAAGATTAATGGATGGATGGATGGATGGATGGATGGATGGATGGATGGATGGATGGATGGATGGATGGATGGATGGATGGATGGATGGATGGATGGATGGATGGATGGATGGATGGATGGATGGATGGATACAGCCATCTGTCAACATAACAAAAGGTGATTTCTTTTTTTTATTTGGGACATGGTGACTTCTATCGTGTGTGGCACTGCGCATCTACTCAAACACCTTCAGTTACTCTGATTTGGTAATTAGTAACAAAAGGGTATAATATGAGTCTTTGTCCTATGTTCATGTTTTCTGTCAGATTATGTACACTGTTTGATTGAAACTGCATTTCCTGATGGCCTCCTTCAGCTGGATGATATCAAAAAGCAAAAATAGTTCAGGAATGCTCAAATGGGTGTATAAGAGCATTCACACCTGGCCAGTTTAGTCCGCTTTAATCAAGCTCTAGTTCGTTTAGAGAGTCTGGTTTGTTTGGGGAGGTGTGAATACGCAATCAAAATCTGATGCGGACCAAAGAAGCGATCTGCAGTCCGCCTACAAACCCAGGTCTCAGTTCGGTTCAAATGCTTATGTGAATGCCAAGAAAACCAAAGACTGCTCCATGAAAGCAGGAAATTCACTATACCACAAGGAATTCTGGGTAAACACAACAAAAACAACTCTAGAAATGACTTGCGGTCTTTTATCAACGACAAGAAAAATCGGACGCCACTCCATTTTTACATTTTGTGAAGAAGGAAGTTGCGCTCAGTGTCTTCCTCAGAAACTTTTGTGTCATTTCCTTCAGGCGTTCTTGGTGCAGCGCCACCACAGGCGAGGGGTGGAACAGGTTTTTCTAAGGGTTTGATTCGTTTGACAGTGCAGAGTGAAAGCGAACCACACCAGCTGAAAATGTAACAAAAGTTGAAATGTTGGTCACCAATTAAACATTGTCTACCGGACTATCAGGTGGGAAAACACTGTGAGAAAACACAGTCAAAATCTGTTAGCCCCTGCAAGACATCCTGGACAAACCAACCACCATCTGGTGCCAACATCTTACTGCACCTTTAGGGATCTGAGTGTCGCTTTGGCAATAAAAGGGGGGCCTACACACCCCTACTGGTCACTCTAAGTATTGTTCTCTTAAGCTCTATTGCATTGATTCACATAATTATCAAAACAACAGAAAGACTTGCTGATCTTTCCATTATTATTACCACAATTTTACATTCCTCATTTCACCTTCACATCTACGCCGCAAGGACCGCAATAAAGTCTCACTAAAGCAGCGCAGATATTCTTTTAAATCCATCAGAAGGAGTCCTTCGCCGCCCTCATACCTCATAGCTGATGTCTCTGAATGTCATAAACGTGCCATGATGAGGTGCAGATTTTGCAGCAAGCACTTGAGGATTTCTAGGGATGGCGGTGAGGAGTTACGGCTGTGGAACAGATACATTATGCAACAACAGGTCTGCACTAACCACTCTGATTTAATAGGCGGATTCCCGTCTCTCAGCCCGCCGTTTGATGGATCTTTATGTTTGTCTATGCACACTGTGTGACACCGAACTGTATTTACTGGTTAATAAAATCAGAATGTCTTCATAAAAATCTGGTTGAGGAAATAGAAAGTAATCTACAAAGGCCATGGTGTGTAAAATTGGATTTTCCATAGGAGCCACGGAGAGGAACAGTTGTCGATGGAGGTGGATGCGCACTAGCGTGTTGATCATTTGCCTTTTTAATGCTAAAAAAAAAAAAAAAAACACAGTTCATGAAGAATAATAGATTTCTATAGTTTGCCATTTGCATCCATTGTGTGGACATCATGGTCTCTGGGCAACCAGCAGTGCAATCCCAGTTTTGTTTGCATCAGCGCTTTCCTGCTATGCAAATAGGTGCATTAATTCTGAACAGACTAGCAGAGCCGTCTGGAATAAGTGTACATTTTACAGTACATTACAGTTCCATTAATGCCATTCTGATTCACTTCCAGCTGAAATCAAACACTTCAACAGGGATCCTTACAGTGAATCAACATTTGCATGTAGGTGTTTCTTGTAGGTATGATTTTGTTTTGAGTTAAATATGAACTTCTGTCTGATCACGGTTTCACTGAAACTCAATGGCAAATGTGCATTTTTTGCTAAAATGCTTGAATCTACCTGTTTTGTTGTTACAAACTAGGCATCTGGACAGGATTCGCATTTTATTATGCAACAGTGTTATTTTACATTGTATTAGTTTAATCTTTTTGTTTTGTTTTGCAAATTTATTAACAATAGAAAACCAAGAATTTACATTTTACCTAAGTTTTCACAGCCTTTGTCAATACTTTGTCCATCCACCTTTAGCAGCAATTACAGCCTCAAGTCTTCATGAATATGATGGCACAATCTTATACTGAATATTAACTAATTATTGATTTGAAGAGGCTGAATACTTATTTATTTAAGCCCGTTACAATAAGCAATCACACAATGAATTAAAATGAGCTGAATAATTTCAATTCTGATTAATAATGTGTTTTGAGGGGCAATTTTGTATAAAATGACATCATATTAGACCATATGTATTGGTCTTTTTTGAGGGCAAACTTGCGTTATTATGGAATATTATTGCTTTCCCCCAATAAATGCTGGGACAGTTTATTGCCCAGGAAAATTTGTTAGGCCTATATTATTTTATGTTAAATACTTTTATTTAACCCTCATTATTTTATAGAAATCAGTTCTCACTTTGACATTACGGGTTTGTTTGTCAAAAATATATATACTGATCTTGATTCATTTACAAACACGATAAAAATAAGTAGAGTAAAACATCCAAGGGAAAGAAAACTTTTCATATTTACTGTAATTCTGTCTCAAGGTCACATTTTTCCTAGTATGTAATGTGGGGGAATTTTATGTTTTTGTGTGTTACAACAATATGCAAACACTTCAAAGAGTCCTGCAGGTATCCTGTCTGTCTGTGCAGGACCATCTGTCCAGATGAGCCGCCTCATGCGAACACAATTAGTTATTTAGTGCGAGTGAACAGGCTCAAAGTACCGAAATAAATGATACATTTTGCGTATACATATTTTAAGTCAGTGACTTCCTGACTCTGCTGGCAGATCTGCAGGAGTCATACCCACTGCTATTTTAATAAGGCTGAGATGGAGAGATTATTCTTACTCCCCACCGTCAGAATCCGCGCAGCAATAATTCAACTACAGGCGAAAATTCTTTGGGACTTGCATAACGTATGGCTTACATTAAGGAGTCTCTTTATTCATAAAATGTGTAGATGTGCAATGTGGCATTGATGAAGCCTTTCTCGTGATCACAGAGGCACGTTTATTGTAGTAGTGAACTAATTAGCAAGTAATCTATCTCCTTTGAACCAGGGCATAAGACCAAATATACTCAATTAAAGCGTGACCTCAGCGGGACACACACCAATGCTCCTCTGCTATGAGTAATCAGAATAACACAGCAGAGTCAGTCATGGCAGAAATGTTCACTTAGGACTTCAAAGGGTCAAAAGCAGTGCGTCTTGAATAGTGACATGATAATTTAGCAAGTCTTAGGATAGAAAAAAAAAGGTATGGGAAAGTTATGAGAGCAATCTCTGTCAAAGCAATTTTTACAGCATTCTGCTTCATCCTTGTCTGACCTGGTAATCTGATGATCTAATGCCATCTTCTTTTTGATAAACATATATAAATATATAAACTGTATATATATATTTTTTATGGTTAGTTTGTAATTTTGAATCCGATGCTGGTATTTTACAATTATGCCTGTGGTGGCGCTGTACCAAGAACCACTGAAGGAAATGTCAAAAACCTCTGAAGAAGACACTGAGAGCAACTTCCTTCCTCATGAAATGTAAACAGAAATGGAGCAGTGTGTGATTTTAGTGGTTGGAAGATTTCTTTTTTGTATCTGGCTCAAACACCACGAGCCATGTCTCCCACTAGCGCTAGACTCACATGTTTGTTATGCTTGGATTTACCCAGAATTCCCCGCGCTATAGTTCACTTCCTGCTTCTGAAGCGCTCTCTGGTCCGCTTGGAATTCACATATGCATTTGAACCACATCAGAGTTCACTTCAACCAAACCGAAGTTAGGTTTCCAGGCGGACCAGAGTTCACTGCGTTGGTCCACATCAAAGTTTGATTGCGCATTGACATCTCGTTAAATGAACCAGACTTTCTAGGCAAATGAACTGGAGTTTGATTAAAGTAGACAAAACAAGGGTGGCGTGAATTCCGGCAAAATCACGTCAGGAGGAAGACGGTTTGTGTTGGTTGCTAAGCTAGCTATTTCCAAATTTTGGAAATACCGCTGTCAATAAGACTCAACTGGCTATACTGCCAAAAAATAACTTGGGGAAAACAATCGCAGCCGTTCTGTTCAATACTTCCTCACTTCCACCGTCCTCATGGTGCCTCAGTGTCAATAACGCATAACGAGTCCATTGACCAATGGAGCGTGAATGACTCACAACAAAAAGCACTTTGTCCGTATAACCCAAGCTGCTCGGTAGCTGCTAGCATCACATTGATAAATTTTAACAAGTAGTCTTTTACCATTCATTTTCTGTTTATGTAAGATATAAAGACAAAGCAAAATAAGTGGGATAATATGACCTTTTTGAACTTTAGGTAGAGCATACAATACAACAATCAGCACATCCAACCAATTATTGGCTAGCTAGCGTACGAGACGGAAACCGACTCCACTGTTTTGTTGACTTCCACACCATTTAAGCTGAACAGGTTGACATGCATAGTTTAGTTTGCCGTGTTGACAGGTTTTAAACCAGTCAGGACATATTTTTGTCATTATCAATTTTTTTTTCCTTGCGACACTCAAATGGGAAGCAAGGCTACAAACACTGTATGTGCAGCAGTCTACATGTTATAGAGCCAGGAAAGAATTCAGCTAACTTCTCAAGAAGGTTATTTATCTTGGCTAGCTGCTGCCCCAGGCTGGAAACGGCAAAGCACTTAATAGCCAACAAGTGACATCTTTTTTCAAATGATTCAACAGTCGTCTAAAAACAGAACTGACCAGTGGCCTGTGGCTATTGTTAGTGTCTAGTGTGACTTATGGCATCATGTCACCGCAGCCGCAGAGGGGCAAAAACGGGCTCAGCATAAATTAAAGTCTCTCGAAATAACCATGAGCCCAGTAGAAACGCCCCCGCCCCCACAAAAAAAACAAAGCGAAAGCATTTCTGACTTTTAAAGTGAGAACGCCAAGTTATTTCCAAAAATTACCTCAAATAGCTGATTCAGTTATTTGTACTGTAAACAAAAATATGTAAATTGTTTATTGGCTTTTGAGGAATTTTATACTTGTTTACATTTTTTTCGCCTTTTAATCAAAAACACATGTGGGGCCTTGATCTGTGTCTGTATGTCTAACCGACTGTCCTTTTTATGCTTTAATCACCTTCCAGTTTATACGCATGTTGATACCACACCACAGTGGTATACGGTGAAAAATTAAGCAGTTGGTACACTGCCTGCTGACACAATCTGCCACTGGGAAAGGGAGTGGCCCGTGACCCACTTAGTGACTTGGAACCGTCAGAAAGTCCAACATAAAATGGCATATATCACTACTGATTCTTGTAAAAGTGTTCACGTCTTGAACTTTTCCTTGTTTTCTTATGCCCGAAATAGAAAATACAGTTTATTTTACTAAACTTTTATGTGATCATGCAATAGAAAATGCAGAATTGTAGTAAAGAGAAGGGAAAGTGATGCATGGTTTTCAAAAACGCGGCAGCCGCATCATGCTGTATGGAGCATTTCTATTCAGCCCCGCTGCAGTAATATGTTGTACCACCACCTTCCTCTGCAGAAACAGCTGCAAGTCTTTCTGAGGATGTCTCTGGACCGGAAATTTGCCTTTATGCTAAATAACTCATTCTTAGTTGGTTGTTTGATGCAAAGTTTCTCTGGACATGAATTTTCAAGCTTTATCTCTGACTCCTCAGTAGAAGTTATGTATTTTTGTCAGGGTTATTTTTCACTTTCTTTTGAGAAATCTAGCCAATGAAAAGAATCAATTCAATTCAAAAATACTTTATTAATCCCAAAGAGATATTAATTAAATGTGATGTCACCCAAAAAACGTTGAACAAGCTTCCGAAGAACAATCCTGGCTCAAAGAGGGATTCTTTATAAAATGAGTAATATTGATGAGAACCATGACAATCCTCTTCATTCAGACTAGCAGAAGCAGCTTTGTCTTCCATCGCAGTTGTTTGCCGATGTTCGTGCGTCAGACTTACGGGTATACCAGAAACGCTCAAATACAAAGGTTCCGCTTGGAACTTTTGTATGTAAAGAAAGTAAAAAGTGATTAATTACATTCAAATTTTTGACTTTTTAAAAACTAAGTAGTTAATTAATCAAATTTAACACATTAAAGTATTAACACACACGCGCACACGCCAATATATACATGAGCAACAAAATGATCGTCTAATAAGTTTAAAACCTTTCAGCAGGCACACCCACAATTCTGTATAAACTTTTGCTTCTTTTATTTTTTTATAGCTGTGATACATTTTTATATTCTAAGAAATGAAATGTCGTATTTTCATTAGCTTTGAATGGGAACTCATAATTAACAGAAATAAAGGCTTGAAAGCATCAGTCTGAGTAATCGATCTATAAAATGTGTTTCACTTAGTGAATTGACTCACTAAAAAACAAAAAAGAGCTTTTCAATATAATTCTAATTTATTGAATATAACTGTCGTTAATTATTTATCTTCATGTTTTCAATTAGGAGTCCACAAGTAAACACTGTGGGAACCAACGTAATCAGTCTTCAGATATATTCCCTACATTCACCTGACAATCTCTGGGCTGTATTGGGTTGAGGGCCGTTGTGATGGTTTACAGGTTCACATTACCTGACATAATATTCACACATCATAGCCTTCGAAAATGTTTAAAGAGGCTGTATAAGTGTGGAGCTAACGCGGCCCCCTCTATGAAGCCAGTGTGTAATGAAGCTGCTCTCATCCACTGCCAAAGCACACATAGCTGCACTGAGGGACTTTTGGCACATATTCATCAAGACAGGTTTTGTTGAAATCCAAAGGTCTACACGATAGAGATAAGACCCCCCCGAACTCCCTCCTCCCAACAGTCACAGCACGGTGGACTGCTGGCTGGGATGTAGGGGGAACCACAGAGACCGTCTGATACTCTGCCAATCTTTAATTCTCTTTTATTGGATTACCGTACAAGCATGTTGTAAATAAGATTGTTTCATTAGCATCCATGTTTTGCACAAAAGCCTTCATGTGGACTAGAGATGCATCAATCCGATGTTAATATCTGTATCGGTCCTGATATTGAAAAAAAAAATTCTAGACTGGGTATTGTGACATTGTGCCCAATCCATGAGGGCAGATCTGTTCAGCATGACTCTAAGCTTAACTCTCTGAGCAACGACAGGCTTTATTATTACTTTTACATTATGTTTAGTAACTGCACTAGGAATTCTAAAATCCCTTCTTAAGGTTTGTTGTAGTTCATCTTTCACACGTTTGACGAAGATAGTCAACAAATTGTTTTTGTCAGTTTCTGTTTCTTTATGATTTATTTTACATTGGCTGTTGTGCTACGAGTCGCACTAACAGAATGAACGAAAGTTGAGTTGTTTTTACATGTTTGACTTTAAGCTTGTGACGCTGTTGGTGTATTTAGTGTACTGTGCTGGTGCAAAGTTATCAAATAAATACGTCATGCAGTACATTTATGTCAGTTTAAAGTCAATTCAGCTTTGTGTTTCTGTATGGGATCGGTATCGGCTGATACCAAACTTCAGATATCGGTATCGGAAGTGAAAATAGTGGATCGGTGAGTTCCTAACATGGACCAAGTCTGTAAGGAGTGAAAGACTTCACAGTAAGTGATCCAGATCATAGTCCCGTTTTAGTGTTTTCTTGTAGTTGTTTTTAGTTACACAATCTTGACAAGTGATAGAAAGAAAGAAGGGGGAAGGCATCCAGCAAATAGTCTGACCCTCATAAACCTGTTGGAATTTACTGACTTCAGATTGTGACTTGATCTAAAAAATATATATTTCGAATGCAGCTTGCAAATTCACCGCAAAATATCTCAATACTGTTATGAAAATCTTGCCTGTACGTACATTTTTAAGCCTTTTCTCCTTGTCAACTGTATCATTTTACTGGATGTGTGAAATTAGAGATGCTCTCATCAGAGTTCCGTGGAGTATTTCTGATCTCCAGGGTTTTTTGGGGGGTTTTTTTAGCGTTTTGATCTGACAATACCCATTTTAAAATATTCTGATTCCTCTCTAAGAACAATCTCTAAGAACAGAACAAGAAGGTAAAACCGCAGCCTTTTCCTCTAGCCTTCCTGCTGTCAGCGGTCGTTAATTATTTATCTTCGGGGCAGAAGCAGTGTCACACTCTGTGGGAGAGAGCTGCCATTGTGAGTTTTACCATTTTAAGGCAGGGATCAAATGATCACAGTCAATATTTTGAGCTGCTTTTTTGCTGCATCTCATGTAAATAATTAGCAGGGTTAGCCGTAGCAACTATCAACTGTTTGCTACAGAGAGAGCTCACTACCTTAGCCCAGAGAGTTCTGAAATTTCTAAAGACCTCATTGGTACTGAAAATAGTCGACCTTGAGTACTTCTATACCAGACAGCTTCTGTTATAGTGATGTGGTAGCATAAGTACATGTAGACTCTGCCTCCATTAACCTGCTAGCAAGGAAAACAAAATGGCTCTCAACGTTACATTAAAGAAGTGCTGGCTTAGCAGGTGGCGCTAGCCGTTAGCATCTCATAGCTGTGTCATTTTTTCCACACAACTACGAAGACTTAAAATAACAGCCACACAGAACGGTTAACTCTGAAACAAAAGGCCTGGAGAGTTTCTCATGGGAAGTATTTGAACTTCTCAAAGCCACAGAACACGCTCACTTCTCAGCACAAAACAACTTTCCCTCTCTGGCGTTTACCACGCCTGCGTGCACTTCACTGAACACTTGGAAAGAGCAAAACGTCTTCTCAATGCATGAGAACATATTTACACTTTAGAAAATTTAGCTGTGCTTTTATAGTATATACAGTATATATATACTGTATATACGTATATAAACACTTTAAGGAAAAAATGGTTTTACATGTGTGCAATTTGAACTTAAATTTTAAACCTTATTTTTTTATACTGACAGGTGAATCTCTATGTAATTCCCTAATGGACCAGATTGTTTGAGGTATCAGAACATCTGACCCCCCTCTCAGCAGCAGCAACTTCAAAAGTATAACTTACATTGAATTGTAATGTAAGTTATTCCCTCATCCAATACATTGAATTCTAGTTTCCCCCAATCCCTCAAAAGCCCAGACTATATTTTTTAGCCAATTAGTACTGATGAGGTTTAAGAAACATCAAAACATGCTGGCATTTATGTTGTTCTAATAAATTATTAAAACCATTTTGATAAAAATGGATTCGATTTTATGATTCGTGATTACATTATTTGGGATTTGGCAACTCTACTGAAGTCAAATGTTTTCTTTTCAAACAAAGAAACTGTGTCACAAATTGTGCTCCAAATTAAATTTGCAAATCGTCATGTAAAAACTTCTGCCACTGGGAAAGAGATGTTTACCATGGAGACGCTACTTTAGGCTTGAATAGGTGATATTCTAACTCCATTTAGCACAACTTGAACGCAGCAACAGTGTTTTCCAGCAGCCTACCAGATTGTATTTAAAAGCCAAAATTAACCCTCAGTTTGCCAACAGGAGTGCCTTTTTTGTCTATCGCTGTTTGCATTTATGCACTTCGATGTCACTTCTTGTGTGCCAGATTTATGGGTGTACCAGAAACATGTTAACACAAAAGGTTCCCGACGGAACTTTTGAATGTAAAAAACAAAGAATTGCAACCAATTGTGTTAGAAATTTTAACACATTTAAAATCTATATAATTACTGAAAATGGATGCGCACACATGCCCCCACACACGCACACACCCACACACACACATATTTATATATATATATATATATATATATATATATATATATATATATATATATATATATATATATATATATATCTTGCTAATTAGTAAACCACAAAATCCTATTAACTTCAACATAGTATAAACTTATGTGAGCAGCTATGTATTTTCACTATACTTTTATTTTCACCACCTCATGGGTTTGTACACTTCTGTCTTTAGCTGCAATAATGTTAGTATTCCTGTAGAGGGACACCAAAAATTAACAGAAAATAAATAAAGGAATAATATTTTGCTTGGTATTCTTTATTTCAACAGTGGGCAGCTGACCTTTTGTTGACGTTTGGTACAAGGACCCACCTTTCACACGTGCTTTATGACTCCGAGAGGTTCTGGAAATTTATGTCCACACTTTGCACATGAACACTTTCCTCCTCCTGTCTCCATAAATAAACCTTGCTGCTTCTTATTCTAACCACTCTTGCAAACAGAAAGTCCTCCTCAAATCTACACACTGATATGACAAAAAAAACAACACAGCCATAGACCCTTGATTGTTCTTTTCATTTAATATGAAAGTGGCTGTTTTTACAAACAGAAGGATATCACTGGTTGTTTCAGCTCCACTTTCCAGCCTCACCTTCCTCCCCACCTGAAACTGAGTCTGACATCTGGGCTGATTTCGCCTCGACTTACACTCCTGTTGAAGAAAGTGAGCAGAGAGCCTTTCAGGGAGAGCTAAAAGGCCCGAATCACTGGGGCTTTTCATGTATTCCTTTCATCTTTGCTGTAGAGGGAAACATATTCCATTAGATTACCTCAATTTTCATTAGATTGCTATTAGACTCAGTGCAGCCGCTTGAAAAATATAGTCTATAGGCTATGAGTAATGCTTGGCAAGCTTTGTGTTGGAAACAGTGCATCTCTGCTGACTGCGGTTGTTAAGTTTCAGCGACACAAAATTTGTCGTTCTCAACAGGAGCACGCTCACCTTATCTCCGCTGTCATTTCCTCTAAAGCAATCTGAACAAATTTGCACCACATAGCATCACTAATACACTACAGACAAATGCATCAAGCAGAACATTCCCAACAACTCCGATTTACTTACGCTCCGCTTCTATAATCTCTTTGAATGATGGAAATTGCTGGAGGAAAGAATTTCATTACTCTTAAGCCTTTTATGTTGTATGATGTATATTTCTTGTCACTTTTCAGCATAAGAACAAACAGGGTGTTTTCTTGATGTTGTACTGTCTGACCAGGATTTAGCTTTTTCCCCTGAATATTGACAACCTCTGAGTTGCTGGGGAAGAATCTTTGCCACTAGGTGTAGCTGAAGCATTCGGGTTCTGCTTTCAGTATAAATGCTGTCTTTGGTGAAGCTTTAAGCTGCTTGCTGGATCTTTTTGCCTTCATTCCAACAGTGAACAGTGTTACAGCACACACTCACTGTCTTTAAAAAGCATTTCGATTTTCATTCTTTATTGTTTTTTGTTTTTATTTGTCTATATGTTCATGTATCAGGTAGAATAGTAAGATCAGAGCAAATGAACATTGTGTTTTCAAAGCTCAAATGTTGAAACCAGAAAGTAAGAGTAAAGGTAAGGATCTAAAGAGGGGGCATTATATATTTTCCAGGCACATAGTGCCATTTTGTACGACAGTCCAATAATTATGGCACCTTTCAGTTGTTATGTTATGCCATATAAACATCCTAAAATAAATTCACATCAGAGCTGGATCTGACACCTTGAAATTGGCCTGTCTCTTTAAGACCCTTCAGCACGTCATAGCAACAAGGCTTCTGCATGCCGTCCATCGATGCCGTTTACAACTGTTCTTATATGAGTTGTATTTTGTTGTGCAAAGGAGAAACATTATATAACATAATAATTGGAAAATGACAACTTGTTGAACCTGACATGAATGATATCACGTCAGACCTGGAGACTGACTGTTCTGAACAAGCAGAGCGAGTACGGAGGCTCATCGGCGGCGGACGTTGCTCCCTCTCCAGTTGTTTGATGCGAAGCATTGCGAGTTGTAGTTCAGCTTACGCCCAACAGCATAAGCACACTTTTGAGTGTTGGGATTGCATCATCTTTTGGTGATACTCTATTAGTCCATGATCAAATAAATTGTTGCTTAAAAAACTGTAGTCAGTAAAGTGCCTTGCACAATTTTTGTCGGAGGGTAGTTTCCGAAAATCAAGTGCAACCGTTTTTGATGAACCATAAGGAAGCATAAACAGTGGTGAGTTCTTGTCAAAAGGGGAACAGTTTGTTGCAAATGGTGCTTCAAGGCTGGTAGACCAGTCAGTTTGCCTAAGCTGGTCATTTCTCATTCAAGAAAACACAGTGGACTATGGAGCAATGGTCCAGTCTGACTCATATTGATGGTAAAGAGCGAGTGCGTCAGTACATTTCACCAGGATGCTTTATAAGAAGAAGACAAGCTGGCAGGGGCCATGTGACGCTTTGTGCAGTGTTCTAGCAGGACATTTTAGGCACTGCTACAGACCACACACAAACTTTCATGGAAACAGTATGGCCTGATGGCTTTCAGCAGGATAATACACCCTGCCAAAAACATTATTTAGGTATTTGTAAATAGTTCCCAATAAACTGGTCTGTGACCTGATCAATCAAGATCAAGGCTGGAAAACGAGTTGAACATGATTTGAATAGGCCAACAGTGTCATATGGAGTTCACTGTAGAAAATGTTGACTGTAAGAACAACTCTATGCAACTTTAACTCTGATGTCCAAATAAACAGCAGGAAGGTTGAAAACAGCGAGGCCATGGTATCCAAAGCCTAAAATGACCTTTTATCAGAACATTTTACAAATCTTGTCTTAAATGAAGCTGATATGATACAAAAAGAAATCCTAAAACCACAGTTTTAAACACGCCACACAAAACATTTTTCTTGGTGTTTGGCCTTTGTATAACCAACCCTAGATTCTATAAAAACTACTTCTTATTTTATTCAGAGTCCAGAGTCTGGAAAGGTTAAGAATTAGAACTAGTTTTGTGTGAAAACACTACTAGCACCGGTTTAGCACTGGAACTGGATCTGTGCAAACCCTGGGTGACGAATCTGCTGCAAACATCTTGGTGGCAGATACCACATCACACCCTCGGATCAACGTTACTCCACACCCCAACAGTTTAACAGCAAAAGGAGGCCCAACGTTACTACTACACTCAATTCTGAGCTAAATTCTCTCTATTCATCTGTTCATTTTTCCTATCTGGTTAGTTTTGTTCAGGGACGTGGGGGAGCCTGAGGTGATCTCAGCAGTCAGCTGGCAAAAAGCTAGAGTACGCTCTGGACCGGGTATTTCTATGCTCAGTCACTCGACAACAGTTTGGGGTTACCAGTCAACACAACATGCACGTTTCTGGACATTGGGGAGAAAAAAAAAAAAACTCAATAGGAGTTATTCCTGAATCCAATTTCACTGGATGGTGAATATTTTTGAATCATGCTTTCACTGCCAGTAAAAATCATGCTGACTGGCATAAGCTGTCTTCCTTTAAAAAAAAAATCAGAAAAACAAAACTGATAGACATGGGTCATATGCAACATTACTCCAAGCAGTGTTCTTCCACTTTCCCTGCCCTGTGGCTCTGTCTCAGTCCTGTGTTAGGTCTGCATTATTCACTCTCTGGCAGACTGCACAGAGACAGTGGGGGTGGTGGGCTAGCACACTGATTGTGCCATCTTTTCTTCTTTTCAAATTACCAGCCTCTGCTCTCCAATTGTACCAATCACCAGGAGGGGTGGGATAGAGACGCCGACATTTGACCTGATTTCGCACAGATCTATGACCGCTAGCTCGGTGCCGGGCTTTTACGCACCGGGTGTAACTTAAAGTGACACTTGCCTGAAGCTCCCTCGGAGGCGCAAAGCTTGGTTGGCAATCTGAAACCGCATATGACAAGCAGGGGGAGGGAGAGGAACTTGCCAGGGTGAGGGGTGTTTGTCAGAAAGATACCAAGGAAAGGCAGACAAAAAGAAATAAATTGTTTCACTCTCAGCTGCGCTCTGTCTGTCTATCCCCTACAGTTTGGTTTGTTTGGCCGTCTGCCGTTGTGGCTGACGTGCCGCTTCCTTCACCTTAGCGATGTCCTTGGATAGTTAACATTTCGATAGTAAGTGGCACAGAGTGAGAGAGATAAAATAAAAAAAAGAGCTCTTGAAAACATGAAGCCAGACCACAGAGGCCAGCTGCAAGGATTTTATTGCTTCTTTCGATCCAATTGTCCTTGACGTCATAAACACAAACCCAATCCGTATCAGACAAATAATAATTTGCCAGCTGATGGAGTCATTTACTGGACCCATGTTGTCTCACTGTGCTGCTGCTGCAATCATTCTGTGTACAGAGCCCTTTTTTCTGTGATGTAGGGTGTAATAATTGATGTTTGCACTAAATTGAGTAAAACAGCCTAACATGCAGCCAATCATTAAAAGTCTATCCAACAGCTTGTGACCATAGGAACAGCCGGATTGTTGAGCTTTGATGCAGAGAGGCTAACATGAAGGTAAATTCTGATTTGGTTTCACATTAGCATCGTTAGCAAAACCAGCTCCAGCCTTTTTTGCGCGGTTTTACCGTTAAGCTACAAACCTGGACACTTCCTGTAGTTTTCATTAATATAGACAATGTAAAGAACAATGTTTGTCTTTTTGTTAGTGAAGTTGATGCAAGTTGTACAAAGTTTAGCTTTATGTCAGCACCTCTGTCCAGGTTTTTGTTGGGTGTTAAGAAATCGTATAGACTGATAAATATTACAGCTATTGACCCTTGAGTTACTACACCAGGTGTTATCAACCCATTTTTTTTCTTGAGAGCCTCCACTAAATTCCATAACTCCATCAGAATTGTGCACACACATCCTCCAGCATATCTAGTAACTTATTTTTTTATGTATAAGAAACATTTTGCTTCCATGAAAAAGCTGAACGGTGATTTTGGTCTCCAAGCTAAACGCTTTTTCTGGTTTTCGCAAAATGCTGGAGTTTCTTACAGGCATGTAGAAAGAGTAAAAACGCCCGTCTGCCCCACCTGGATGCAGCACTATGGCTGCTGATAATCCAAAAAATGTGCATCTTTTTCCAACTAGATACTGAGCTGGAAATGCAGAAGCCCAGCAAGTCATCAGTCTATTATAGGAATGTGTGAGCGTCGTCAAAACAGTGCCACTCAGGCATAATGGTCAAATCAGACAGACTGCTACATTTGTTACAAAGAACATGAGCTAGTAATTATTTTTATAGGTGTATGGTATTTTTGTCATAATTGAAATTGCATAATACTCAAATAAACACAAACTTAAATCACAGATTTATACATTTAAAGAAAACCATGTGAGCATCTCATCACCAACTTTATGCTTTATTTAACCAACAAATTATAAAGCACAGTTCGCCCCTGGAATACCTTATAGAGTATAACACTTAGGCATTAAACCATTCTGTGCCATAAACAACGGCTAGCATTGTGCTAATTAGCTGCCAAGTCTAGTAAGTAGAGAAGGACCTCGCTGCAGCAAACAGAAAGGTTGAATAAGTACGTCATGAAGTCGCTAGCATTAGCTTTCATTAGCGTAAAGCTACTCCGCCAAAAACCCATGTAGGACAAAAAATAAATAAATACATTTTCCAATAGCTTACAACCTTCAAAAATCAATTTACCACATTGGACAATATTTCGGAATGTAAGTTAGAAGTGATTTTAAATGTTACTTTAGCTTGCTTTCACGGCACAAACAACATCCTGTTCGCTGGCAAATCACTTCCTGTTCACGTCAAGTCACTTGAACCAATGTAGCTGAACTACGGAGCCCCCTAGTGGAACGGGAGGAGTGAATTTAACAATTTGTATTAAATATTTGATCGTTACAGGACCTCATCTGACAGTTTAAGTCGCAGCATAAGATGTTTTTCCAGGTCTTGGCAGCATAAGAGCTCATCAGCAAAGATGAATTATCAAAACACGACTGGAAATGTGAAATTATTGATCATGACTGATTTGTAAAAGCAATAAAAAGGGGAAAACATCCAACATCCAATACTTTCAAGAGGCACTGTATTTTTAGAAGATCAGTTATTTTTGATGTGTTTTTAAACAAAGTATATTTATTTATTTACTTAGCGCACATCAGCATGTGAATTATTAAAACAGTGGAATACACATACAGTACATAGTCCTGATACAAAGTCACACAACTGAGCCTATGAAATATGAGATGTTACATAACTGGGTCAAAACTGAAATCTGGCTCAATCTTTCTTTAACTGCTCCAGATGTCATAAAATCACAGAAATACTTAAAAATGACAACAGAGCAAATAATAAAAAAGAACATTTCATTTCCTTTTAAAGTTCATAATGAAGGGAAGAATGCGAGTGAATAAATTTGCACACCTTTACAGACCCAGAATAATTCGATAATTGCCACCGTTAATCATCATTTGGGAGCTCTTTACCTGGTTCAGTAGCCGTTGAGCGTTTCTGAGGAAAGATGAATATTGTATGCTTTGAGAAGGAGTGCGATAGCAGGCTTCCCTAATTCCTCACACACACACACTCCTGCTGCATCGCAAAACAGGAAATTTGTCTCCTTGAAGAGCGCCCTTATGCATGGAGGAGCGTCTGAAGGCCTACATGACTTATTGACCTACAAGGATAACAGGGTGGGCACATCCTTGCTGTTTACTTTTTTTTCCTACCCGGTGAGCGTCATTTATCAGACTCCCATAATCACCAAACAGAACAGAGAAGACAGACTTTGCTGAAGTGTGCATATGTTCTCCAGCAGCTGAGCTTGGGCATTATTCACGACGGCAAAGTGTCTGGTCTCCCTTCCTCCATAGCTCTGTTGCATAAAGCAGAGATTAATGCCGTCTCCAAACGCCGTCCTCGCTCACTGACCTGGGGTGTATATCAGCCTTTAGGATGTCTTTAAGCAGCGGCTGTCTGCCTGACTGACAACACAAAGTGAAGCAAAGAAAAACATCTTATTTTAAAAGATGTCCTGACAATCCGCTTCGATTAAAGACATTGGTTCCCCGCAAAGGGAATGCTGGAAGCTGGATAAAGTATGCCGAAAGGAATAAATACTTCTATTAGATTAAAGTTTTATGAGGCTAATCTGTATCATCAGATTTGCCGTTTGTCTCTGTAGTGTCAGGGGTTTTTCAGGGTGAGGAGGAAAGTGCAAACAGTTGTATGTTTTATGCTTGGAGAGGGGGAGTGGGGGGATGTTATTTAAAAAAAAAACCCAAAAACTCAAGATTTGTATTTCAAAGTAGCGGTCCATTTGTTTCAGTTACAGGGAGACGGAAGATGTGCTCTCTTACTGGGAGATGCTGAATATTGCAGTGGTAGTGGCCTTTTTTTCCCAGCACATCAATCTTAATGCCAGACAGTGGCAACAATGACTCAAAATGAAGAAAAGGAAAACAAAGGAGGAAACGTCACAATTTTTAAAAAGTCCATCTCCTCCTAAAGTCTCAGTCCTGTAGGTTGGTTTATAAAATACAAAATTCTCATGCTGACCCTCCATTTATGGAAAATGTTTCTGCAGTGGGAAGCGTTTAAATATGTAACCTGGAAAAATCTGCAAACGGGATGACGGAAAGAAAAAAAAGAGCCGGTGCATGAGGGAGGAAAAAAGGGATGACTCAAAAAAATATGGAAGTACACGGAAAGATGAGAGGTAGGGTGAAAGGAATGCAGGAAGGACACAATGGAAGAAGGGAAAAGGAGCTGGGAAGGGACGAGGATGGACGGAACGAAGGAATGAAGGTAGGACAAAAGGAATGAAGTGAATTAGGACACAAGAAACCAAAGGAAGGATGGAAGCGCATCCATCCCTCCATGAATGGATGTCCATGGATAGATGGACCAATCGATCATCAGATTGGTGCAAAGTGCTGTTATATCCTCCCTAGGATACAAGGGAGGAAGGAAGAAAAGCTATTAAGGCACAAGGAAGAAAGTAATAAGAACAGATGAAAGGAAGGAAGTTAGGACACAAAGAAAGACATTGCTGGACAAGGAACTAGAGATAGTTTAGCAACAGTCTGTCTCTGTGGAGGAATAACTGAAAACTAAAATGAAACCAAAGAAAAACTAAGCAGAAGATTGTGATATATTTTTAATTACATGGATGGGCAAACTGGTTTAATAATACTGGATGTGCCTGACAGTGTGTGTGTCTTACAGAGTTTCTAACAAGAACAGTAACATGAAAACATTTTTTATGTGAAATTACTAACACAGATATGGAAACGCCATCACTTAAGATGACATTTTTATCTTTAGCAGTTGCAGTGAGTGGTATAAAGTTAATCAAATATATATTTATCCCATATCAATCACTCCTTACTCAGTGTACTTATGGTAATTATGAGAGATTGTAAATTATGCATAATCTAAAGTGGTCCTATTGTCAAAAAGTCATTAAAATGTCATTATTTTTGCTTTTAACAATGGAAGAAAAGTTCCATAAATTTCAAAATATTTCAGCTTAGTGTGGAAATATCTAGTTTAAGCATATTGGGTTTAGGTGTAAATAAATCTTATTTGTAATGCAGTGATCCAAAGAAGTTCTGGCTTATTAAAAATTGAAATATCCCCCAAAAAACAACAGAGAAATATATTAGTTTTAGTGGATGGATTTGATTAACTTTTTATTACCTGGAGGGTCTGTAATTTTTAATCAAAAACCAAAAATCGACAAAATAAACATTCTCAATAAAAATAAATAAATACATTCTGATAATTTCATTATATAGACAAATGAGCTCCACAACAAAGATAGTAATTGTTTTTATTTGGCAACTTAGGTTAATGGACCCTCAGATTGGAGCACAACGCTGTTATATCAGTTTCAAGCAAAAATTAACGAGAAGCAGCCTTCCCGATTCAGTATGTCAGGTACTGAATCGGGACTTTTGTATGTAAAAAAGAAACATTTTGTATGTAATAAACACAAGTTAAAATCTGTGACCCTGATTATTTTCAGTTCAATTTGAGAAGAAAGAAGCTGATGTTCCTTCTGGTCCAGGTCATTTCAAACTCCACAAGAACTTAAGTGAGAATTTGTGAGCATACCACACCCGCTTCAAATATCTATTCACGATACCACTTGATGCAATTTTATTTATGAAGCACTGTAAAACAACAGCGTCGGCCAAAAGTAACAAATTTTCAAAGGCAACTCAAACCAACGTTTAGGGGCAGCGACTGAAAACACTCAAGAGCGAAGTCCTGCCGAGAATGCAGTGTGTGTAAAGAACAAGCCATAATAACAAAACGAAGCAACTTTGTTCCTGCAGCTTTGGGAGAAAAAACACACTCTGAGAATCCATACTGGCCTCTTAGGTTAGTGCTAACAGGTAGCTACCACGCTAATTCCAACTTTAGCAATGTTAGCAGCTAAGAGTTAGCTAGCTGATATATTCCCACGGAACTAGTAAAATGATTTCTTACCCTGTCACTATGTGACCACTTCTTAGACTCTAGTGCCACATAAACAACTTCAAAGTGATGGAGACCTCTTGGTACTTTTGTAAGTATTATCACACAGTTCCGTTGTTTGTTGTTTGGGCACCAACACAAGAGGGCCCCTCAAAAACTTCATTTCAAACATAGATAGCTTGCAGAATGTCAGAATACTCTAGTCTTAAAATAATAGCTTACACTGAACCAGACAATGTCAGACAGGAAGTAAATGGCTCTTTCCGAGATAAATGTCTCTGAAATCCAAGGCTTTTAATGTCATCAGGAATCCTGTTAAACTGCAGACTACTGCAGTTTAACCACCCTTGATTTAAAATAAGTTAAAGATGAAGAAAACTTGTGGCACGATAATAACGTCCCATTTTGGTACTTTGCGGACACTCAAAATATTAAATATAATTGAGTGACTACACTCGGTCAAAGCAGTGGACTTGAGAAAAATAACAACGAAAGCGTACATTTAAGAAAATGATGGTCCATTAAAACATTGGTATATCAGCAGGAACAAACTAAATGGGTTTTGTCGCAACAGGACCTAAATAAACGGAAAATGTCAGGGAAACTCTGCCCTCATAATCCCGCTCTGTAATTTCTCCACGAACGGTGTGTGCATTATCTCTGAATTACCTGCCAACTCAAATATACAATATGCGTTGCTCAAGGCAAAGCAGTGTCTTTTACAAGCTGCTGGCAGCCGGAGACATTTTCACTGGCATTAATGGACTGCTAATATGTTGATCTTTTCATACCCACGAGGCATTTTCATGCCAGAACAAATAGACATCAAATTCCGAGCCTGATGGAAACCTTCAGATGATAAACGCCCTCAATGGATTTTTAGTTGTAGCTTTTAATTTCGAGGCGAAATAAACACAAGGATTTGAAATGCTCCGAAAAGCCCCAAAATGAGATTAAACCGATGCGATGCACAAGGCAGTTAAAAAATCATTAATTTGGCCTTGAGCTTAGCTTCATTTATCATTTTTCGCATTTATTTTCAGGCAATAAAACGTCAATAAAGCTTATCATTAAAACTGAATGGAGTTTGGACCGGAATGAAGACATTTCTAATTTTTTAACAAAACGTATTCATTTCCGAGATAATGCTTGGTGTATTAGCAGGAAGAGCAGCAACAAAAACACACAAAGGCCTGCATCACACAAAGCACTGCGACCTTGTGTGCACATCTGGCATCAATGGAGCAACACTCAAGCCCGTTGCAGCACCTTTAATTTAGCCTGGCTTTCAACACAAATTGGCGTGGCTCTGAAACTCCAGGGAGCTAAGACAATAAAAATTTATCTTAATCTTAGGAATATTTGCTGGCAGTGTCTGGATTCTTCGCCCCGCAGGGAAGGAGGTGGGTGGGTGGGGAGGGGGGGCAATAATTAATCAAGCTATCATTAGGTAGGTGGGGTGCTGGGGTAATAGATCAAATGACAAGCCGATGATAAGAATCGATGGAAGAGATAACCTTGGCTGAGGTGCAGAGGCTGGAAGATGGAAGGAGGAAAGTCGAGGCAAAAAGGAGAGCGGGCGGCGAAGGCAGAGATGTGATGACTTGGCTGGAGCTTGTGATTGTCGAGAACAAAATGTGGAAGCTGAACAGTACTCCTCGAGCAAGGCATGCTGTCCTCAGTCGCCCTCACACACACACACACAGGAATCCAGACTTAAACTCATAAAATCCATTGCTCAGCAATAAGCTGCATGCCTGTTCTGGTTACTGTACTATCATCGGATTCCAGCCATAGGTTCATTCGAAATGCATTTCTGTGGAACTAAATTACGTTTAGGTGTCACAGGATTTTCAGGATTTTCGACTGAATCTTTTTACGCACACACAAGACAATGGCGTCATCTAACACTAAAAAACGCAACTTTTAATTTGAAAAACTGTATTCAGTAATGAATAAGTTCCAAGTTAAGGAGCAAAATCACAGCAGGATCAATTGATGGTACAGACCAGCCCCAAAGAGGTACATTCCCTCATCTTGCGTTTTGCAGATGTTGTGTTCTGTTGGCTTCTTCTGCCCAGGTACTATAGAGGTTCACAGACAAGTGTGAAGTAACTGGGATGAAAGTCATCTCCTGTAAATCTGAGACTCTGGTTTTTAAATGAAATGTGTTTGGGGCTAAGTCAAGCAATATCAGGTTAAGTTTCTAGATGTCTTGTACGATGCCACATTAGGATGGACGGGGAGATGGATAGATAAAACAGGGCCACATCGATAGTAATGCAGACGACACTACTCCAGCTTAGTGCTTATGGAAAAAGTATTCCTAACCTCTAGGTGCTATTTCCATGCCAACCACATCCCATCACAAATGTACAGGTGTGGAGTTCGCCTTTCTTTTCATGAGCAATACTGGAACTGTGTGCTTTGACACAACTACTGATGCGCGATGAGTCCTTTAGTCTCACCGACCTCATCGCACGTCAGTAATTGTGCGATGAGGCGACAACTACCCACCCTGCTCCTGCTAAGTGACCGGAGAAATTCCTGAATGCGACATTTCAAGTTTGTTCGCGTAGAGAGAGACACACAACAGCTAGTGACACAACACAAGAAAGTTGAAAGATGTAAAACTTTGGTTGATGTCGTAATTATGTCCCGTGTGTCGTTCCCTGTGTGTCAAGCCCATTAGATTTAATTTTTACTGTAACCAAACATTCCAACATTGGTGTGGAGTGAAACAGAGGATGAAGACAAAGAAAGCACCTCACGCCCTCTGTTAGGTTTGATGGAGGATGTGTGATTCTTTTTCCTGTTTGTCTTACTAAAGGCCATGTAAATCCACAGACATAGTTTTAAGGTATGTGGAAATTTTTGTCTCTGTGTTACAATGCCTAAGCTTTAACACAAAACACATTTTTGGGATCAATTAAAACAGTAAAAGCTGAATTATTTCTGGATTATTTGTTACATTAAGCATAATATGTCAGCAGTCATCCAAATGCGCTGCTAAGTTCTAGTTTTTTGTTTTTTATATATACATATTCTATATTTAGGGTGAAAAATTAGCTACAGTAGGAGGGTAACCATCCACAAAGATAGCGTACTTCCTTTGATAATCATCTGTAACCCTACTGATCCTCGTCTCCAACTCCTACTGATCTACATCTACTGATCTTCCGTCTGGAACAAAGTGCACAGAAATATGTTGAAAAGAAGCATGCTCAGCCTTTATGGAGCTCTGCTTACATTTAGGAACAATAACACGATAGATTGGTATTTGATGTCAGATGAGTTGGTGTTTTTTATGTTTTCTGTCACATTCGTTTGCTCAGAGAGTAAAAATGTTCCCATACAGTCATCATGCTGTGCTGTTTGTTCAGGATTCATTACTCACACAATATGGGAAGAAAATGTTTACTATCATAGCACTTTGTTGAAACTGAAATTGTGGCGCTCTCCCAAGAATCTGAATGGATATAGGCCAGCAGACCAGGATGTTATCAAGGTTTATTAAGACACTGATGCGTCCCAAGAGTGTCTGTGGGCGACTGACCATCCTTGTGCATGATACATTAGGTATCCTGAGGCACAGCGCATCTCCATCAAACCCCGGCGTGGAGAGAAAATTACACTTGTGTTTGGGCTGCTTCTATACAATTTGTCACACAATTTTATAATGGTATTTTTATGGCGGTTGTGCTTTTAGCTGGTGATGCTTGTCCCTGGCCATCAACGTCTGCCGAGCTCCTGCAGTAAAATCAACCTTCTAGCATTAACACCCCTTTTATTTGTGTCATGTTCTTTACTTTTTAGAAGATGTTTCTCTCTTACGTAGGACATTTTGATATTTCAGCAGATGTTTCTAAGCATTGAAATGTAACCTTTTTGCAGATATTTCTTATTTTAGAAAATAGTCTGTGTGTTTCTTGAACCTTGAAGGCTTCTTTTCTGACACATTGCAGTACATATTGGCAAAAAGCTGCATCCTACTACCACAGTACCCAGACTTCTTTTTTCTTTCTTTTTTTTTCAAAACTAGTGCACTGTTTAACTACTGTCTTATTCTTAAGTTAAAAATACACACATCATTGAAGAGTTCCTTAGAGATGAGCTAAGACCTTTAATCTTTGTCTCTTCTGAACTTAAATCATTTCCCCAGAAGGCATTTTGTTCATGTGGGCAACTACAAATTCCAGTAAAAGCCTGGAGAAGTCAGTGTTAGAACTACTGTAGGTCGTCTTTCTTTGCCAGCAACTTATCTGGCAATGTTGATGTTAAACTCGCATCACTCTGGTTATTGACACTGGTGTTAAAAGCGTCTTTCAGTTTATGATGGATTAGGCTTTGGGAGTTCACGGGTTGCTCTGGAACATCAAAACAACTTTCTGTCATCTGACATGACAGATTGGGTCAGTTAAGAGGAACTTGGACACGGCTGGGTGTTACAGCATTAAAATGATCTCAGACACACATCGAAATATTGTTTTGGAAAAAATAAAGAAGCTAACACTAAAGTTCTGCAGTGGCAGTAATCTCAACTGCATTGAAATTCTACGGTCTATTTCTAAAAGTTGGGTCCGTCCCACTAGACCAATTAAAATGAGTTTGAAAATTTCCTCTGTGGTCAAGTATTCAGCCAGAATTCTGCCAGCAGTTTGCTGACAGCAGCAGAGTGTGTGGTGTCTCTGCACTTTGCAGAGGGACATTGCTCCAAATATTAGTGGGGAAGTAAACCAGAAGTTTACATACACCAAATAAAAAGACACTTTCCCCCCCCCCCCAGTATGACACGGAATTAGATCAAACTTCTCCTGTTTTAGTTCAGTTAGAATTACCAAAAATGATCTCTATGCCACAAGAGAAAGAACATGTCAGAGATTTATTTATTAATGTCTTCCAAATCATAAGTTCACATCCAGAATAATTACTCTCTATAAACAATGAGAGAAAGCCCAGAGAATGATGACATGGCTTTGAAAGTATCTGACATATTAATTGACATCTGAGTTAATTGTGAAGCTCACCTGTGGATGTATTTGAAAGCCACTCCTAAGACACCCGGCTTTCTGGTTTGACATGACAGGGAAGTCACAATAAATCAACCAAGATATCAGGAAGAAAATCTTGGAGCTGAAACAAGCTGGTTCATCCTTGGGGACAATTTCCAGATGCTGGAAGTACAGACATGACGGCTATACTGACCATCATTATGTTCTGTGAAAAAACACTTGCTATACACTAACTGTGAAGTATGAAGATGGCAGCATGATGTTTTGGGGCTGTTTTGATGCATCATGAGGATGCTACATGTCTGTCAGTGAGAGGTTGTGGGTGCAAATCCCGGACGAGCCCCCACTTGCGTTATATTTTTACACATTTACAGGGACTGTCAATTTATTGTGGTTGTAGTGTTATTCCCCCCTCCTCAAAATGAGGGCCATAACAAGCATTATTTGGAAATGTTGACGCAACATTCTACAGACCTCAACTAGGAAGTTAAAGTTCGGGCGCAGATTATCCTTCCAAATAGGTAGTAACCTCCAGGATCTAGACAAACTGGTTTAAGGACAAAAGAGTCAATGTCTTGGGGTGAACTTCACACATCTCTGAACGCAGTTTTACAGACAATTTGGGAGTAGATCTGAAAAAGCATGAAGGAACGAGACAAACCCAGCTCAGTTACACCAGGTCTGTCAGGAAGAATAGACCAGAACTCCAGAAAAACCGTTGGGAGAAACTAGTGGAAGAAAACCCAGAATGTCTGATCCAACGCATACAGTCGAAAGGCAATATTATCAGATACTGAGGAATATATATATAAACGCGTAAGGAATTATTTAAAAAATATTTCTGACATGTTCCTCCACATTATTGAGGCATTAAAACAAACAAAACTGACCTAAAACAAAAGACATTTGGTCTGATTAAAACAAATGTTAAATCAGAACCAAACAAGGGGGGAAGCTGATTTTCTTTTCATTCTGTGTATGCAAACTTCTTGTTTCAACTGAATACAGCAAATGTGAGTAATTTTGACTTTTGTGGATAAGGGAATATTCACTATAAATTCAAACATGTTTTAATGTCAGGGGCCACAGATTACAAAGCTGGAAATCACCTCAAAAGAAAATACTAACATTTTCTATTAGCTTTATGACAGACTGCAGTAATCCAATGGTTACTCTCCTGGTTCCTACAAACATGGCTTTAAAATCAACACAAACAGGCCTTCAGGGAAGTATAAATGAAAATGAGAGAATGCAGGAAACCTCGAAGCATTCATTGGTGGGTGAAGATAATTTGAACACAGCACAAGAAAATGACCATAAACAAATATTTAAAGACAAGGATATACACTGAAGATACACCAATTACAACACATCAGATGCATCAGAAACTGCCCTCTTTTCACTCATCGGTGTCTGGCACAAGGTTTTTTTTTCATTTGGTTGAGAATCAATGTAGTTAACTCCAACTTTAACTTGGCTTTGGCGAATGCAACAGATCTCTGCACAGGATTTGTACAAAAGTCAAAAAAGAGCAGAAAATGATTAAGTTTTTGATTATCTTCCATATTCCACATTTCAAAACTCAACCATAGATGATGCATATAAATGGGGTAGCTCATTATTGGCTATTTACTCACTAAAGCAGCAGTAGAGGGGAATTGTTGCAAAGAACGTCTGGGATCGGAAATCTTTATGGTCCCTGAACACTTGTTTCCGGATAATTCTTGTGTCTATGGGCCTAATAGTAACCAGCAATCAGTCGCATCCTTTATGTGGGATTGAATTTAAAACTAACAGCACTGAATACATTTTGACTTGTTAATGCAACAAAGAGATACAAGGAAATCTTGTAAATACTCAATTTCTATAGCTTGAAATGTAATACAGTATGTTTAATGCAGTAAAAAATAAGGATTTTTCCGTTTTCACGTTTTTGTTAAACTTGACATTTCCAAACAAATTGTAATATCAGGCAAAGATAACTTGAGGAATTACAAAATACTGCTTTTAATTATTCATTTATTCAACGAGGGGAAAAATACTAAGTACATAGGCCTGACCCTATAAGAGAAACCTATGGTGCATTCACTCCAGCACGTTTTAAGCAAACTGTCCGGTTCGTTGCGTGATCAAACTCAGATGGGCACCAAAGAAAGCGAACTCTGGTCTACGTAAAAATCTAGGTCTCTGTTTGACCGAAGTGAATTCTGGCACGGTTCAAATGCATATGTGGATTCAAGCAGACCAGAGACCTCTCCCAAAGCACAAAGTGAACTACATTGCAGGGAATTCTGGGTAAATACAACCAAAACAAATGTGTGCCCAGCGCTAGTGAACACACTTTGCAAAAGACAAAAGAGAAAACCTACAACAGCTGTAATGTCACAGCATTCCATTTTCTTTCACATTTTCGTTGCGTTCAGTATCTTCTTTATAGGTCTTTGTGTTGTTACCTTCAGTAGGTCTTGGTACAGCGCCACCAACTGTGGGAGGGTGAAGAGGTTTATAAAGAGTTTGGATGATTTGACACAGTGCAGCGTGAAAGCAAACTGCACCAGCTGAAAATGTCACAAATTGGTTCCCAATCGAACCGAGCCTACCGGACTGTCAGCTGTGACAAAATATTACATTTTCCCTACAGAAATTCTAACCACGTTTTTCAGAAGTGTTTAAATTCAGCCACATTGAAGGGCTTTCAAGCATTTGTAGATGCCTAATGTCGTTCCTCAGCATCCCAACCAGATTTAAGCCTACGCTTTGACTAGGTCACTGAAAAATCTTATTTTTGGGGGCCTTTTAGAAGTGGATTTGCTTGTGTGCCTTAGATCATCCGGCTCCATCACTCATGTGTACTTGAGCTTAAGGTCATAACTTGTTGCAGACCCCGACCATTACACTACCATCACCATTCTTGACTGTCAGTATTATGTTATTTTCTGAAATAAATCCCATTATTCCACATATTGCAGTTATCAAGAGAAGATACATCAGCTATGGTGACTGGGGAAGGAAGTGTGTGTTTGATGACCACACATTCTTTTTGCACTTCTTTTGTTCTGGTGTCAGATGCAGAAAGGGCTAAAAAATACAACATATCAAAATATATGGTCGGTAAAAGAAGGATATACTTCTTGGATGTGTAAATATTTTTACACAGAAGATAATGTTGTCCTCATTTAGCTTCTAACTTTGTTTGAGTTGGAAAGAGACAATGAGGTAATCCTAAATCCTGCCACCTTCAGCATTCCGGCGCCAACACAGGATCTGATGAACTGTGAACTCCACGTACAGCCATGCAGATGGCTCGTCCTCCGAGTACGGGTTTGGGGAATGTGATTATGAGCTGCTGCACGTGAATCGCTTGAGTTGAATTTGATTAGATATTTGAGTATGTGTTTGAGAGGGCCTTTCAATTTAATTTCTGTAATCTTCAAACAGTTCACTGCTCTACCATCTGCGTCGCCAAACCTCCAGCATTTCCAAGATACTAATTTGCATAACTAAGAGGATCAGTACAGGTGTCACACTCTCCTGTCAAGTTTGTTTTCGTACAGATCCAAACTTTTCATCCCCTATGGATCATAATTCTTCTAAGTAGAACTCTGAACTTTCATAATTTCTCCTCAGGTAAATCTTGCTGGACTCCCTTTTGCTTTCAGAACTGCCTTAATTCTTCTGTCATGAATTCAACGAGGCGTCTGAAACATTTCTCAAAAACATCTCCGTACTGGCATGATGGCATCACACGCTTGCTGCAGATTTGTAGGTTGTACATCCATGATGCTAATACCTTGTTCCAAATATCACATCCCAAATATCCTCTACTGTACTGAGAGCAGTTAACTTAGCAACATGTTCAAGAAGCCAGTTTCGGTTGATTGCTTTTATCTTGCACCAATTCAGAAGAAATGTTGTCTCGAGGCCACTTAAAATTTGACTTGAATGACATACCCTGGTCAAAAATAAGACAGTTTGGTAACGCTTTATTTGAAAGGATGTACATAAGACTGACATGACACTGTCATAAACAAGATATAGCAACAGTCATGAATATGAAGGCGTTTTTATGAAGGTTTACAACCGTTGTCATGAAATGTCATGCGGTAAATAACACTTTTAATGGAAAGTTGCACCAGAACTTGCATTAAAAGTCCATTAAAAGTGTCAACTTTGCATTATTCAATCAATAATGACACTTTTAATGCAAAGTTCTGTTAAACTTTGCATAAAAAGTGCATTAAAAGTGTCATTATTTACTGTATGACACTTCATGAAAACCATCATAATCATCCTTGAAGACTCCTTCATGCTTATGTCACGTCAGTCTTATGCACACCCCTTCAAATAAAATGTTACTGGCAATTTTAATGCCATCCAGATCAAGTGATTGACCAATTGGTGTCTTTTTTAGGTTCTCTGTTCCAAAACCTAACGCCAGATTGACTTCTGGTCTCAGCTGTGATTGCACAGATCCAATCATTCCAATGGTAAATATACGTCACAAATTTACCTGCCTTAACCGTATCATACGTTGCTTGCCCTTTGTTCTGTCGATGCAAACATCCCTGTGCGCACACGTCTAAATGTAACACGCTCAAGCGTCGCTGGATTAGTGCATCAGTATGCTTCACATTGTGTTCCCTAAATGTTGCGTTACCGTGTCGTGAACCTTCAGGAGAATCCGGCGCAGACGGATCAAAGCAGCCATTAAATATTTCTATTTAACTTCAACAAGTCCTTGTCCTTTGGGCCTGCTGTGTGCTTTCCCCCTTTCCTCACAATTATTGTGCCACTAACACTAAGCGCTCCAAATTAAAGTTTGCCTGGCAAGGAGAGCACATTCATCAGCGAGGCTTGCTGAAAACACGCTGCGCTTTCAAGAGTGAATAATGCCAAAGAAATGACGCTCTAAGTGGATTTTCTGCCTGCTCCCCTGCATGGCCCTCACATCAGAGCGCCTGTTTCAAGTGTTTAGTCTTGGAAACATTAATCCCTGTAATTTCAGGTCTAGCGTGCCTTCCCTGTCAGGTACATTAGGGCTACATCGGAGAACCGGTAAAACAGCGTGGAGGCCCCCGTGTTGTCCGCCGGTAATTAAAATGCCATGTGTTCTTCCTTACAAGGTGAGACAGACTGTCACACTTTAATTGTCTCCGCTGAGAAAAAAAAGGGAAAAAAGAGGGATGAGTCAAAGGAGGAAGGAAGACAGAGGAAAAGAGACAAAGGAGGGATTCATGTTTGGATGTCGGAATGAGGCTGTGATGTCTGATGCGCTGCTGTGTTGGAGTTCTTTTGAAATGGATCACACTTCCGTTTATTTGCACAATTGCTCTCACCTGCTAGGTTTGCCTAATGATTGCTATTTAGCACCTTTTTTCTGTTCTAGTCAGTTTATTGGTGGTGTGGAATATAATGAGTATTGGGACTCCATTCAAATTTTGACAGGCTCTGTGACTAATCGCATTTTAATCACAAACTATAAACAAAATAAACAACGTTTTCAATTCAAAGCCCCTTTTGATGCTAAATCAGTGAACAAATAGACATGATGCAAAGATATTTATGAACGACAAAGATATACATTGTTCTTTTAATGTGCTGTTTAGATTATTCAACCATCGGATTGATGCAGAGGGACGTTGCACATATTTGGCTTTCAAGTGTTTCAGGATCTTCATGGATCTTCTCTAAAAAGCGTCCCCGATGCTAATGTGGACGCTGACATTAGCATTGGGGACGTCTGTGCTGCTGCTGCATGTTCACTATTGAGATGCTAAACATGTAGCAGCATGTTTAATAAGCTGCAAGAGCAACGTGCTGCTATTTATAAACTGATATCGTCTAAAAGGAGTTAGCTGACAGGCTAACTGTCAGCTAACTGATCCGCTTCTCAGCGGGTCAAGAGAAGCGGTTTTGTCCTCCATGTAATTAATTAATTGAATTGAATGTTCTAAAGTCCTGGCCCTAGATGTAATTTAATTTAATTCAATTGAAACTTTGCAGAAAGACAAAATGTATGGAGCTAAAAATGTTTCTTATCCTGATGTGTTGGTGGAAATTGCAGGTTAATTTGAAACTTCTACACAGCAGCTCATTGCTCTATCAGCAACATTCTGAATTACCTTTAACATCTGGTCAGACGCTGCAAATTTCACCGAAGTCGGACGGTTGCTTTGCTCACGTTTCGTTTTTTAACATAATTTTCTAGCCGTTGTAACCGTATTATCGTCCACCTAACCTCTTTAGGCAAAATGTAATTAGCTTGTAGGCACAGCTTGACATTTAATTTCTGCACAAGAATTTAGCAAAGAACAAAACAGTGTTGTGGAACTGATGGACCTTTCGCATATTTGATCGTCACGTTAAGACGGCAGAAGAAACTGCACGCGTTTCCACTTTGTGCTGCTGGATTTGAAGCAGCTTTAAAATGTTTCTAGAGGATTCTGTTCCTGAAAGACGTTTTTTTTTTTTTTCAAATCTGAATGTGTATTGGGTTAATTGGGGGTTCATGGCTGACAAGTTGTTATGACAATCACACAAAAACATGGCCTTGAAAATTCACACAAGCCACACAACAAAGTGTTCATCCCATCAGCCGTTTGGGTTGTTCTCTCATGACGAGTTCTCTCTTCCTAACGAGTCTGATACGCCAGGTGTTTTGATCACAGTTTTAAGTGTGTGGCGAGGAGTCAAAGCTGCGTTGTCGGTGTTTGATAGATGAAACCCAAGGCGAAGTTCTGTGTTTGTGTTTAACGTGGCGTTTTCTTTCACTTCCCGATGAAACAACCTGCCGCCTCCATTTAAAGCGGACACATCCGAGTCCTGAGAGGAGCTGTTCCTGAGTCCACAAAGTAAAAAAAAATCTGGAAAATGTGGGTCAATTGTAATTTACATTGTCAATGAAATGTTCAGTAATAGAATAGCAGCTAAATTCTGTACAGTTATGGAGTATTGTACCAAAATCTCAGAAAGATTTTGGTAGCACCTTGCTGAATCTATGCTATGAAGAATTAAGACAATTCTGATCCAATCAGTACTAGAGAGATGTACCTAATAAAAAGTCCGGTGAGCCGTACATTCAAACAGAAAATGGTCCAACACCGAGCACAGCCAAAAAACAAAAACAGATTTTCCAGCACAAAGAAACCATCTCTTTTTCTTTTTTTTCCCCAACCACAGAACAGAATGGGAGTACTAATAAAGAGGTGGCTTAAGGTCTGCAGAGTGAAGGATTGTAATGGAGCAGCTTGACAGTGTGGATGTCTTCATTTCCCCAGTACTGAAGTTTAAAAAATGGAACCCATCCTTGGCACCTGGGTGTACCTTGAGCTGTCTGAATAGAAGTTATTACCGGCTCGGAGACTGCCGAGGAGGCCTTGGGGATTTGGTCATCAATTAATCACAAAATCCCCCAAAGGTGCAATTCATCAAAACGTAATGGTTCCTTTGCAGATGAATAAGTTCACTGGCAAAAAAATAATAAAATAAAATAAAAAAGCAGATATGTCCAAAAAAAAAACTTGGTTCAGCATCGTTCGCCTCGCAGATCGATGCCTCAGTAGGCAACGGAGACGGGAGCGGATTGAGGAGGCTAAAAACATCACACACAAAACCAGGTGAGGAACAAACAGGCAAACGAATGAATGTGTCCGTGTGGTTTGAACAGCGGGTGACACACGCTGCTAATTTGTTGGCTAAAATTTCCGTATTTTTTTTCTAGTTTTTAAAGCATTTCCAGCGTCATCAGCCTCCTTGTTTTGTGATTTTTTTTCATCACACTGAAAGCTCTTTTTGCTCCAACCTGGTGTGTTTGGTGTAGCGGTGCCAAGTATATTCTAAAGTTCACCCTGTCAGTAGCCTAAAGGAGAAGAAAAGTTTGAGAAAGGTCTATACAGGGAGCATGCACAGGTTTCACACATTTATAAACAGACAATAAATAAATAAATAAATATTTAATAAAAAGAAAAAAAAAGAGTAAAGTTTTCATCAGTCTCCCTGAGGCAAAGTGCAACAGAGCAGGATGAGTTCTGAGCGAACTTTCAAATGTATCGAGAATGTAATATTTTGCTTGAAGTGTAACTTAAGTGAAGTGTTCTTGTTTCAATCAGAGCCTCTGAACGAGGTCACACTGCTGCACAAAACCCGACTCCTTTAAAGTGGTCGTAGGTAAAAAGGCGGCAATCAGTGTAATAATCAGAGTACACACATTCTTTTTGAAAAGGTAAAGCAGAGGACAGTAAACATGCTTTAAATGTATTCCTTTTTGTTATGGGGTTTTCTGTAAGGCTCTACCTTAAAGAAGATATCAAGATGCTGGCTGGGCTTTCTTTTAGTTTAGAGGAGTGTGATGATTTTTCTCCCAGTCTTTATGCTGGCTAAAGCAGCAATTAGACCGGACCGGACGTGAGTTACCCTGGAAATGCGCCATCTTGGTAGGCAACAAGTAAACAGCGTTACATAGGAGCAGCATTACGGAGGCTTTAATCCGCTTTTTAAGGCGTTTCCTGCTCTTCGGGAGGGAGAACCGGTTCAGAGTCTAGCAACAGCACATCGTATGAAAATAGTCAACAAGTCACTTGTGTTTGCTGAGAACCATAAAATGAGGAAGATGATGATCAGCTGCGATGGTTAGACTCTTTTTCTTGTGCATGTTGGAAACCTAATCACCAGAAACAGCAAAGAAAAGAAGCAATAACAAACAGTACTTGCCGTCATATGGTCATACATGAGAAGTAATCGCATACTGAAGTACAGCATCGACTCTGAGTGTAATACAGATTTTTTTTCTGTTTCAGCACAGATGAACATTAGCCAGCCACACTTGACGCTCCGTAGCAAAGTGTACTCACCTTCACTGGATGTAAAGACAACTTTCTCTATCCGGCCGTCGCGGTTCTCTTACGTGTGATCACTGAAGCTGAGCGCTGCTTCCGTACTATCAAGATGGCGTCAGAGCACCCGCATTCAGGAAGTGTGACGTCATGTGGGAACTGTTATGAAAACTAAAACTGTAAAAGGCTGACGCTTCCAATGAGAGCGCTCAGATGGTTTGGAGCATTTATTTTTCTCGAGAAGAGATTAAAACAAATGAATCCACTTCTGGAATGAGTGGGAGTGGGAAGAGCTACCGAAGCCCAGGAGGCACAAACAAGGCAGGAGTGCAGAAAGGTGTTTCCCACAGGTAAAATGATTAAAACAGCCAATAAAAATAGCTCAATGAGATAAAATTCACAAATACTCAACATGAATTATAAATAATAATTAAAGTCCATTTTTAACTCTGTTACATATTTTCAAATGGTATTGATCACGTGTCTATAGCGTTATACAGTATATCTATACTTATTGACTCATTGCTCAGCCCAAAGTCAACATTGGTAGAGTTGTGGTCACAGAAGCTGGACATCCTCAGGACGTCTGGTTCCCCACATTTGCAAACCAGTCAGCAAAGTAGCAAAAACAAAAAAACACACACAGAATATCTTCACCCTGGACCGTTAACGGCATGTCCTCCTTTTCTCTCTCTGCTGTTTTTCCTTTTCAGTTTCTACTGAATAAAAGCCAACATTTTTTTTTCTTCAATAAAAAAAAGGAGCAGTGTGAAGAGAACGCACCCGGTGGCGCTCAACAAGGCAACCACCGGGAGAATCTTTTCTTAAGAACGCTCTGAATAAAGTCATTTAGTTTACAGAAAAAAAAATAAAACCTCACCAGCTGCCCTTTTCTGGAAAACCCCCACAAAGCTTCATGCTTCCTAACATCCATCAGGACCCCACAAACATGAACGTCCAACACTCAACAGCTTTTACCCAACTGCCATCAATCAGCACAATAAAAGCACTAAAATCAGTGTTTTGTAATGGTTAATGTTTGTCCAATCAAGTGGAGACTTTTCTCATCTCTTTACATTTTAAAGCGATTGTTGACTGCTACCAGCGTGAACACTCGCTCTAATGACAGCTGCACGGCCTAAATCCGCATTATTCTCACAACAGCAAAGCAAACAGCAAGTATAAATCCCCAACAGCCTTTAACAAACCCCGCATTCCTGATAATATAATTGAAAATTAAATTCATCGCCACCCGGCAATTTCAGTGTAGCTGCACCTGTGAGTTAAAGTGTGGAGCAACAGGGGAGCAGGAAGAGCTGTACGAAGAGGAAACAGTGGGGCCCCCAAGGACCAGCACTTCCCTGTGCGACTGCTGCAGCCCTGGAAGGAACCCCACTGCTGAAGATTAGCTAATCAAGCCACTGGCACAAAGATCTGATGTGGGAGGTAAAGTCTCTTTTGATTAGGGGGGCTTCTAACTGAGAGAACTCACCTGTTGGAATCTTGGCAGCAGCAGGTGAAGACCTGGGAAAATAAGCACTATTAGTAAGTTGTAAAAGGTTGCAATCAAAGGTTGTAATGTCAGTATCTCCTTTTCTTTTCTTTTTTTCACTTGTAGTCGACCGTGTGAATATTTCTGCCTTGTCTAGGATTGTCTGCTTGGCGCTGGGCTCTTTTGAAATCTCATTTATTCATAAGTTAAGGTCATTTTATCTATATATAACATTTTCAGCAGCAAGACATTTCAAAGTGCTTTACATGAATTAGAGGAGATACAAAAAAACAACAACCTCAGAAGAAAAGCTAAAGAAAAACAAAACGACATCAAAAGTACTTCACAATTATAACCTAATAGGAGTAATAAGAATAAGTTTATCCACAATTTATAGGCTAATAGGAGTTTCTCTGGATCCTAAGTTTGTTCTAAGCAATTATTTTATTTCTATTCTGGGTTGAATGAAGAATAAAACTAAATGTTCCTGTTCTGGGTTGCTAAGCAGTATTTTTTATGTTTTCTAATCACAGGTAGTAGAAGTAAAATCTATCATTTCTATTTCCAAGTAGACAGCAAGCGAGTTAGTTGTTTTAAGCCTCAACATCTTGCAATAAAATCCATTGGCATATATAATGGAGGGTGTGGCTGGGATGGTTGTTGCAGTTGCACTGAGTTGGGATTTAATCCAAAGTCATTTCCTGTCAGTTGCTCCTATTCTCCTCTCAGGCCGTCATGGAACTTAAAGGGGCGGCGTTACGTATAAACCGGACACCTAGTGCCGTTTTCTGACACAATCAAGTAACTATGTCCCCTTGAGTTGTTATTAAAAAAAATGCTGTATATATCAAACATGACTTAAGAAATCTGCAATTTAGTGATTTGAAATTGGTCTCTGTCACTTTAAGAAGCTCCTACTCTTTCCGACACTTCCCCTTCAGCACGTCATCACAACAACGTTTTTACAACCGTTCTTAAGAGCGTTGGACTGAGAAGTAGCTTGTATGGTGAGCTCAGCAGATCTGCAGTTCTACCAGGTGTTTCCTAATTGCTGCTGCCGCTAGTCTGAAGGAGCCGAGTAGTGAAGGGGGGGGGCGGGGGGGGGGGGGGGGGGGGGGGGGGGGGTTGACAGCTGCTCTGTGAGGCGGAGGCTTGGATGGACTTTAGGTAAATCGCCACCGCATTGTATGAGCAAACGATAAGGCAACCCCGAATGGTTGCCGTGGGAGATTAAAGGATTTCTCAAACATGCATGAAAGAATCAAGGTAACATTCCAGGTATGTTTTTAATGAGGGTATAAAATTATAACATGATATAAAAGTCAAAAAAGAAAAAAATGCAAGGCGTTACATTTTTCTCCCATTTGAAAAAGTATTATACAAGCAGATCTCTATCAACATGTATCATTTGTACTGCTGCTTAATCACTTAGCAATAAATAAAGTATATTCTCACATCTTAAATGAATTCGTTTGGATACACTGAGATAACAAGTCACTGCAGTTGTACTGGTCTTTTTTTTTTTTGCTTTCGGCGTATCTCCACGTTTCATGTACGAGCACAGTGATTGGCCGTAGATTAGTCGATAAACGGCGCCGTTCCTGACACTCAGGAATTCTTTACATAACTCCCATCTGCTTGCTAATCTGTCGCAACTGAAGACAGATGTCGAGGTGAACCTGCAGGTCACATGTCTGAACCTTCCCTGACAACATTATCCATCATTAGCGGTGCAACGGTTTTGAACTGATGCGACACGGGCCATTTAACTTCCTCGGCGACACACGCACTGCCTTGAGGTGCTTCGAAAAGAACACACACAAACGCTTCCGGGTTGGATCTTTCTATAGTTCAAACAGAGCTAGCACATCAGAGCTAACATGCAGCAACTGATGGGGTTGAATTAAAAGTTATATTTTAGATCTGGTTAGGTTTTATCCTGTGTCGCTACATAAGTACTGTAGGTTCACTGAGTAATGAAACAGGTTTTGACTTCGGACGAGTCAGTCAGTGCTGTGAAAAAGTGTTTGCTCCCTTGCAGATTTCTTCTGTTTTTACGGGACCTTGAATTTGTTTAGAGCGTTTGATGTGACGTTGAATGCTGCCTGCTCCAAGTTGCCAGCTATCTTCTATTCAACTGATTCTTTTAATTTCACACATTTAGCTGTGATCAGGCCTGTTTGCGGTGAATGAAGCTGAATTTTAAAAATGAGGTTTACTGCAGTGATTTTATGATGTAACAAAGGAGGATACAACCTTTTGGAACATGTTTGTGTACACCCAGTGAATGGATTCATCGTCTGAGAAATGGGTTTCGTGCGTACCCAGGTAATCTTTGTCTGGTATGAAAATTTGTTTGATGGTCTGAAACATTTAGGTAAAACAAAATAAGAACAAAAGAAAGTGCTGGCGAAAGCGCTGTGTTCCTTTGACAGCTAAAATGATGTTATTAGAAAGGCCACACATTAAGAGGCTCTCTGAGGCCCGCTAAGGTCACTGTGATTACTTGCTTTGTGCTTTTGTTGTGCATTGTTTAAAGGTTAAAACAATAATTATCTTGTTTTGGGAGTATTATTAAGACTTTAAACATGAATCAACATATCAAGTATTTAACATATGTACAGAGCAAACATCCGAATTGATGTTAAGTACAACACTGTGGATTAGGGGTCATGGAGCATTCGGATATCCATTTTTCAGGTAACTACGATTCATCTGTTCTGTTGTTTGTTCTTCAGGTTTTGCTTTTATGTGAATTTTTTTTTTTCCAGTATCAACTTTTCATTAAGCCTTTCTAAAAACTCACACACATACAAAGATAAAAAAAACAAAGCATAGATGACTTTATGTTTCAGCCTTTAGCCACATCGTGTTAGCTAGTATGTTATATTAGCCAAACCATCTTTAACCACGAATTGGAAGGCAGTTTTATATTTACATATGGAATGGGAAAATTTCCACCCAAGATGCCCACACACTCTTCTTAGACCGTAGGAAAGTTCCTCAATGGGAACCTTTTTCTTTTGTTACAGATAAGTAGAACAAGGGCAGAAAATTAGAAAGCTTTTGGCTGACTGAAAGGAAGATGGAGCTGCTTGCTGAAACACGATGACATCAGAAATCCATTGTGATGGCTCTCTATGTTCCATATGACCTTTGTAAATTGAAATGTGACGAGTGAAGGGAGAGGAATGGGGTGTAAACGCTGGGAGCTTACATGCTCAAACAGGTCTAACGGTGCATGTCAATTCAGTTTAAGCATAAGATCAATGCTAAAAGATTTACAAGGTAATCTAGACGTGCCATGCTTTGGTATTCCCTCTACACCGTTCAACATGCTCAGTTTGTCATCAGGTCATTTATACGTTTGGCAGAGCAGCTGGCGCCGTTACAGCCGGAGACACCTCAAGTCTGGACAGACCCGACCCGAGAAGACAAGCACCAGAATTTGTCAGCACAAAAACTGTTGACGTGTAAAAAGTTGCATTTCACGTTAAGATGTTCATTTGACAGCTGGATTCTTATTTTTTAATATGGTGTGAACCAAATACAACGTGGTGCCTATTTTAACTCATTGAGTTCATTTCCTAACTCAGTGAGAATTGATTAGAGAATCGATAAGTGGGATCGATAATGGAATCGGTATCGCTAAATTGTCATCAATTCACCTCCCTACGTACTTTGTTGTGATACGGCATGTCTTTTAACCCGTTCTTACATGGCGGTCACTGCAGTGGACAACTGTCTAAAAACTGTTTTCTTGTGTTTCTTGTGAATTTTCATGTCATAAATCTACACAGACCTCTGAAGTGGACACTAACGTGTCATACAATACACTGCCAACTACTGGCCATCCACTGCAAGTGCAAGAACATTTTTGTTCAATTCATTATGGCAGACAAACAAAAAAGCAACTTAGGAATATCCAGTCCCTCCTCCTACTCTTATGAATAAAGTATTGTGACATCAAGTAACCCCTAAAACTAATACTACTGATGTATTTTCCAAATAATAACTTTGTATTTGAAGAAAAATTATAACTGATCACAGAAAAAAAAAATTTATTCTTTTACTATTTTTTCCCCCACCTTTCTTTATACTTTATATAACAATTATACAAACAACAAACATTAGCCGCTAATAAAGTACTGGTGTTAACTAACCGTGTGCCGGCTACCAGTCTGAGTGTATTATGGTTTTTAGACAACTACTGTATCAAAACCAGGAAACCTTTCATGCATTAATTTTTTACAAACACTGTAAAATCACAAAGTTTAGGATGTTCTGAAAATAATGATACCAAACAAGGTAAGGTAAATAGTTTTTATGGTGGAAATATAAGGGTAAATTCAAAATTAGACCAAAACGGCCATTTAGACCCAAGACTCCAAAGGGTTAACTTCTACAAATTTCTGGTTCTCTTTTGCGTTTCTCTCTTTACGTTCAGGAGACATTCAGGTGCAGGATGGACGCCGAAGGTTTGCTCATTCCGCCGAGGCCTCAGATGTCCTTTTTCCTTCTCCACAGCAAAAATCCATTTTCATGAAGTGTGCATTGGGATTGTGCATTGTGATGCAACAGCAGGCTGGAGAAAACAATGCCGCCAATTGTCTTCCTCCTAGCCTCTCCCGAGCGAGCGTGTTCATTCTTCAGTCCAGACTTACACCGTCCCTCGTCTAAACTTGTGGCCCCTGGGCCCGGAGCCACCGGTGCTTACAGCCCCGGAGCCCCTTCCTCAGCCTATTTCTCCTCATGCCTCTGAAAACCAAAGTCCTCCATTTGTCATTGGTAAAACATGCAGAAGAGTTAGAGTGTGCCTCACATAGCAATGAGGGGACGGGGAGAAAGAAGAAAACACAAACACCAGCGTGTTTTCCAGAATTGTTGCCCCTCTCCTTACAGGAGGTAAGAGAGACCCGCTCAACACCTCAAGCTATTTATCGACGTGTGTTTAATTCGTTGGAGTCCCACAGCTGTAAGGATCTGCCATCATCCAGGAGGAGGGAGGGAGTGTGATATTTATGACATTGCTTCGCACACTTATTATCAGTTCATTGACCATTGTCGGATTGCGTGTCCCAGTGGAATCGCAGGCAACTTTAAATACCACGCTCCAGCCGAATGTTGATTAATTGGCTGTCGCACGCTTTTGGGAAGGTGGCAGGGAGGGCGAGGGGAAGGCGAGGAGGCGAAGAGCGCAGGAGCGAACGAGAGATCCTGATGAAATTACCCGACGGATTGATTGATCTCCGTGGAGGCATGTTGCAGGGGAGGGAGGCCGTTAAAACTGATGCGTCTGGATTAGTGTCAGAGGAGCCGCTGAAGGACAATGAGAGCCACCGCCAGGAGGTGTGACCTTCTCCGCATATGAAACCCATATGCGCTGTGTGGCAGGAGACCAAGCACCGCGGGGACTTCTGGCTCCGCAAAGAGGCCACGCAAAACTGATATTTACAGGAATTTACCAATTGAGCGGGAAATCAGAGGTTTAAACCAGATACGGTTTTAATACAACAAATATTTTTTTTAAACTAGATTTTTTTGTTTACATATTTGCTGAAACTGTTACTATGTCATGATAGTATTATGAGACAGACAGTCTGTGAAAAACATTGAGCTCCTCTGCCTTCTCCCAGTGCTAACTAGAAACAACCAATCAGAGCCAGGAGGCGGGTCTTAGTGCTGTCAATCACAATCTTGTGTGCACTGCTCATTACCCTTTTCTCCCCTTGGTCGTTAACGCTAACGCTAGTTAGCATGGCCACCACTGATGGTGGATAAATGGTTTTCCTGTAACAGTAAGTTGTTTCTCAGACATTAGCGCATTTAGTGCAGAGTAGATGAGGATGATTGATTGAAGACCCTCCTCCTGACTCTGATTGGTTGCTTTTGGTGCATTTCTTCAAGGCAATAGTAAGGAGGATGCGGAGGAGATTGATGTTTTATAGAAGTTACATTCCACAGACACACAGGCTTTGAGACGTGAAGCTGAACAGTAAAATGTTGTCTATTTTTTCTGAAAAAAAAAAAGAAAAGAAAGAATAGCAAGTCCTGATAAAAAATGTTGAATTAAGTTTAGCATTTTGGTTAGTTGCACTTTGATTTTCAACACATTCAACGGCCACTTTATTAGGAATGCCTTCTCCATATCCGTTTTAAGACAACTGTTTGATTTCAGAGCCGCCTGAATTTTTCATGGGATACATTCAATCAGATGTCAGAAGCCGTCCTCAGACTTCCTGGTTTATATTTATGTTACAGAATCACACTGTTGGTGGAGATCTGTCACCCGGACAACCATGATGTGAGTCTCCCAGAGGTGCTGAATTTCATTGAGATCTGGCGACTCTGGCGGCCATTGGAGTAAAACGTATTCAGCCCCTCGGATGTTTAGCCGTTTTCACTGCTACCGCACAGATCAATCCCGATAGAATAAATAAATTAAACAACAAAACATTTTTTACGTCAAAGTGAAAACTGAGTGCTACAAAATAATAAAATGTAAAAATTTAATATCAACATCAAAGCCCGATGCACACGGTCCAGGAGTTGTTATTTCAGACAAAGATGCATTTACTAAATACTGACTAAGGAGGTGAATAAATATACAATCACTTAGTTTATGTTAAATATTTACATAGTTTTCATTTAGACATTAACAGGGTTTTTATGCATTTGGTGAAAAAAAGCTTTCTGATCATGAACGATTTATAAAAGCGGTAAGAAAAGGGAACATGTGCAAAACCGTGATGTACTGTTGTTTGTCAGTTCTGCTCCCTCCAGCCACACTGTTTCAGATCAGTGGCTGTGTTTTAACACACCTTAGTCAAAGGGCCTTAATTAACTGGTAACTGCATAATAATCACAGTCCAGTCTGAATGCTGTAACACTCAGCAGGGCTTCCTAAGAATCAGAATCTGCAAACAGTAAAAGGATTGATCCACAATGTCCCACGTCCAAAAATAATGATAATTTGGTCAACGATTCAGATCTGTAATCAGTGTGAAAAAAATGTCGGATTTCTGTCCTGGATTTTTTGTGTGTGTGTTTCACCAATCAGGCCCAGATTGTAACTATTCAGTTTCACCTCCAGGCTAAAACAAATTGCAGGCCAAAGAACATTTGCTTAAAATAAACCTAGCTGGAACAGAGCTGCAGCTGATCACAAACCTCTCTGTTCTGTCAACGGATTTTGCTTTGTACACCTAACCGAACCATCCAGGTGGATCCTGATTCTAGGCCACTAAAGAAAGTTGTAAGTACTTTGTTAAGAGAGCAGAATGTTTTCTAACTACATGAAAAATAATCTGGCACATTTTTATTAGAGCTGAAAAGTAGCTTCTTCTGAAGCTTTCTGCCTCTGTTGCTGGACATCCTGAAATAACTATTTGAATAAGTATTGGGATTATTAACGATAAAACTCAGTGGAAAATAATTTTGCAGTACAGTGGACAGATAACTAAAATCCTTCAAGACTTGACACCGCCTCTAAAACGATTGTTTTAATAGTTGAAACACCAAATACACCTTGATATGCATTCAAAGACACAGTGGAAACCAGCTTAGCTCTACTGCAGAAGCTAACATCTACAGTCTGCCTTGTTTCCGCTCTGGGGGGTTCAGCCGATCAGTAGCATCAGGTCTCGGTATCTCAGCTTACTAAAATGCATTTTCTTTCAAATATTTCAGATATGAGCAAGGAAAAAAAGGTGATTCCTCCAACACTGAACCACAAACATTCAGCTGTCCGTAGTTTCGTCTTTACAAGTCAGATTATAAAACTTTACGCTATTGGACACCAGCCTTTCAATTTCATGATATCAGAGAACATGAAGCCACCAGACAATAAGGCTCCAACAACATATTTCTACATAAGTCTATTTGTGTTTTTTTAGGTGTTGCCTTAAAAGATGTCCTCATGTGTGTCTCCATTTATCTCAGATTTTCTGAGTAAACCTCTGATATAATCATTTGGGTTTGCTCAAACCGCTTAGTTCACTTTTTAAATGAAAAGAAACAATAAAAGATCTCAAAATTATTATTTTGACATTTAGTTAAAATAATTCTGACAGTCCTAACCAGCCCGAAACAGGACAACTTCAGCCTGACTCAGTGTTAAACAGTGAGGATTGTTTTTATTTTTTCATGTGTAAAAAATCAGGTTTGTATTTGTTTCACAGGTTCTTCATAAAACCTGCAAACATTTTACATTCAGACTTGCCACGTATTTGATTGATTTTCCTAATAATATATCTAGAACTGAATACATGCATGTTTACTGTATGAGTATCGGAAACATCTACAAACTGCTGTAATTAGCTCATGTGCTCGTTGTTCAGAAACAGCCTGTTTGGTTTGGTCAACCTCTGCAGAACATCGTTCTGGTAAAATCCGTTCATAGAATTAACTCAAACTAAGCAAAGAAGTAAAAATAAATTTAATAAAAAGAGCTCCAGCTACACATTAATAGGATCCTCCTCCTTACTATTCAGCCTGACGGTGACCATTTTATTCTTTTGATTCCTCATTTAAATAATTATGTTTTTTGCAAAAGACCCAAGAAACCTCAGATTTCCAAAGTCCGCTTTGGGTGTTACTTTGATTACACATGTCCTCTCATCGTAGGCGAGGCAGATAACAAGCAAGCTTGTCTACCAGCAAGGGTGACCTCTGGTAGACTTGAAAATGTTTTCTTTCTTTTTTTTCTTCCTTTGACTGCTGTGAAATGCTTTTAAGCCACTGGGTTGTGAATGTTTAGCAAAGAGGAAGCGATTAGTGCGAATGGAAACAATGTCTTGATTCAGCATTTTGTACGTGGGGTTCCTTTCCCTGATAATAACCAGCGAAGCCCCTCCCACTCTCCCCACTGTACTACTGAGTGGCTTACACAGTCGGAACAGCCAATTAGGTTCAGTGAAAGTGGTTGATAAAAGCCACAAATGCGGCATGACTAATTATGAGCAGTGGTGTTATTATGCTTGTGTATGTATCGCAGTTGAAGTACGGTGTAATCATCCTCCGTCGTTTGTTAAGTATCCCTCTAGGTAAGCATAAGCCGTCCGCCCATATTCAATTCTTCCGAGCAAAGGAACATTATCGAGAATCTCTTAGAAGTTCATTGAATTAGAATATCTGCGTGAGATCCTTTGATCCACCGCCGGCCTTCAAATGAAGTACAGACAGCGGAAGCTGTTGGCCGGATCCTTTGCCGGGATTCAAAGCCGTCCCACTGAAAAGTTCGGACTGAAGATAAGCAGGGCCTGCAGACAATCGAGCCGTCCTTTGGTTCCTACCTGTGTCCCGTGTTTGAAGCCAGATATTTGACATCCGGTTGATAATCCCTTCACTCAAACATTGGCTGATGTTTTTTTTTTCTTTCTTTTGGTTCAAGAGCTCGCTCTCGCTGCCTCCTCTTATTTGCAGTAGACTTTTCTTTGCTAATTTTTTTTTTTTTTGCTGAGATCTCAGGGCTGATGTCTGCCACTGATAAAGCCTGATCCCCGGTAATTACAGCAGAGAAGGGAATTGGATGTGTCTCTGGATCTGAACTGTGATTTGTAGTATAATTCGTTCCTCATGCTTTGTTCATGATAAATCTTTTAACAATGCTTTCTGTCCAAAGCACCACTGTGACTTTAAATCAGTATCGATCTCTGAATCTCCTGATTGACACACCCATTGTAGGCGTTTGATATGTTCTAGATAATCCTCGCACGGTGCACAACTGAGTTTGGCGTTTTCTTGTAATTTGCTCGAGGCAAAACCAGCCATTAGGTTTGTTTTTGTTTGTTTTTTTAGCTTATTCTAAGCAATTATTTCTTGTCAATTTTTTTTTCTGCCACAAAACATGCTAGGTGTTTTATATGTCACACAAAAAAATAAAAAGTGCAACCTTCATCGTAGCAAAAATGAATATATGCATATTCATAAAAGGATTCAGATAAATACGTTTGTACTGAACTGGAAACAATCAAAACGGGTTTGGCTCAGTCAGAGAGCAACTCTGAAGGAAATAAAAATCTTTCTATTGAACCTTTTAGTTTAAACCTGATGGGACAACGTCATAAAGGCAGGGTCCAGGCAGTGGAAATCTTAACTACAGCAGATAACTCTCTTGGTGGCTTCATTAAATTCAGATTGGGAGGATGGAGCTAACGGCCGGTAAAAAAAACAAACCGTCTTTCTGACATCTTTAAACTTCTCTCGTCTCCAATTTGTCAAAGATTACAGTAATACCAGTGGAGTTTTATGAATCTTTACACCAGCGTCATGTTTTCATTGGGTGGTGAGTTACAGAGAAGGAAAAAGATGAGATAAGAAAAATGTAGGTAGGAGGCCGAGTGTCAAGAATGATATTTTATGATGAAACAAGTTCTGAGAACTCAACATGTAAAGAATCTCTGCTCTAAATAAAAAATAAATATACATATTTAAAAACAATCACATTTTATTAAAGAAAAAGCTGTTTTATCAAGAAAAATGATTGACAAACATCATCCAGTCCTAGCAGTCATTCTTCACTATCCATATAACACAAAACACTCAGAACATTTAGAAATCCACCGGTTCAGCAATGCTGAGTGTTCAATAAGAGGTGATTGTTCAAGCAAATACTAGAAACCAAGAAGAAAGACCACAGAAACTCTGTAAAGTTTACAGGTTGAGAAAATGACTCCCCTTCCTTCTTACTAAACACTAAAGTCTCATGACATTTATGAGAACTTTATTCACACATAAATGAAAAGATGTTCAACTGAACCTCCTTCACCAGCTTCACGACCCGAACGTCTTAAATAAAAAATAAATAAATAAAAAACACAACCTTGATGTGAACAACTTTTCTTCTCTCTTAATGACACAGTCAGCAGACCTTGCTCCTTATTTCAATGCCGGCCTTCAGCAAGCGCACGAAAGGGCCTTCCTGTAGGAGCGAAAGACAACAGGAATAAAAGCGGCGCTGAACGTAAATCCTCCCGGTTGAGTTGCTGCGATTTGGGTGTTGATTAAACCTCTGCCAGATGACCTGCGGGGCTTTGTTGCTCTGACCGGCGCACCACTGCAGCTGTTGCTTTCCTGCTAAACCCCTCCGTGGAGACGCTGCTGATTGTGGGATTAGCACACGGGTCTCCTTCACTTATTCATTGGTCTCACCTCGGCTGTGTTTTATGACAAGACCGCCAGCTCTGCCTCTCTGATCGCTCCTTTAGACATCGTAAGTGAATACTCAACGCCACGGCCAATTTGGTGCTCGTCGTGCAGCACAAAGACATGAACAAACCCCCCCCCCGCAAAAAAAATAAAAGCTCTAAGGGTGGGGGCGTGTATAGTTTGATACAAATAGAGTTCGAAATTACACATAAACCATCGTAACTGCGTTATATTCATGAACCTGTGTTCTTAGTTTTCTGCAGTTAAAACAAAGCCATAGCGGGCCTGGGGTGTTGGGGTGTTGCCTACATGCTGACATCCTTTCAAGCTTTAGACCACCTTATGTGATTGAAAAAAACACACACGTTGTGAGATTGCATCAGTCGATGGGGTGAACAAATATTGCATTACTATGATGTAGTCTTTAGCCAGTCCTGCCATCTTTATACTTTGATATGAGGGAGCTAAACTTTTAACTTTGTCATGTAGTATATAGTGATTGTTGCCCAGGGATTCAAACCCTGAATGTCTTGCAGTTGTCCTGTCATATGAAGGAGTTTAACACCCTTGATTCAGCTTGTTCGGTTCATAGCATGTGTTTAAGTGTTGTTTTCTCGAAGGAAAAAGTCAAGCCAATCAGAGATCCTTGTCTGTGGACATCGGCCAGAGTTTGGTGTGTTTTATTAGATTGGGACTTGGGGAATCTGGAGGGCAGACCAACATCTCAAAATCGTTATGCTTCTCAAACCATTCCTGAACCTCTTTTTCCAGATAAAAGAGGGCTAACCTATCAGAATATCTTTTTCATGAAAGGTTGTACTTGGTCTGCAGCAAAGATGTCCGGTGCCTTTCTCCGGCCGTCATTGGACAAGTAAACCCTGGACAGGTCCCCACTCCATCACAGGGCAACAACCACAAACACACTAATATCTAAGGCCAACCTGGTGTAGTCAATTAACTTAACTGTCATGTTTTTGGACTGTGGGAGGAAGCATGAGTACTCAGAGAGAACTCACACAAGGAGAACAAACTCCATGCAAAAAGACACCAGTAGAGGAAACGGTGCTTATTCAGTACCAAATACAACAGGGGTGCCCAAGTCTAGACCTCGAGAGCTACTGTCCTGGAACTTGTAGACCAGTGCCCAAAGTGGGTCCTGGAGGGCTGGGTTCCTGCGTGTTTTAGTCTCTCCCTGGTTTAACGGACCTGGATCAAATGATGGCTCATTAGAGGCCTTAGGAAAACACTGGCATGCTGAGAAGGTGGTTGTTACCACCAGGGAGAGAACTAAAACATGCAGGATGCCGGCCCTCGAGGACCCACTTTGTGCACCCCTGTTGTAGACACTCCAACAATCCTGAATCAAATAGCTGAATTCCCTCGCCAGCTGACATTCAACTCAGAAGAGACCAGGAAACTAACATGGCTACTGTCTTTCTCCGCAACTCTGCTCTTTCTGGATCTCCTTTCATCGTTCCACCTGGGCATTTCATCCTCGCCAGTTAACAAACAGGAGGAGAAGTTGCGTCCGATGACTTTGAGATTCTGTGCTGTTTTTGAATTGTAGACTGCCTATGGTTGTAGTTTGAAAATGGCAGTGATGGAAGTGAACGAAGCCATTTGGTCTATGTTGGCCAGGTTTCCGTATATTGAGCAATTAAAGTACGAGCCAGAGGAATGTTGAAGACTTTCTGGTAAGATTCATAGCATAGTTTTCTTCACTGTCAAGCTGGTGCATTAAATCTGTTAGGGACAAATGTTAGCAATTGGGTAAAACCAGATCCAATCGTTTAAAACTTCAACAGAATCCACACCTTCATCAGGCGATCATTTCGCAATAGTCAAGGATCCAGATCCTGTGTATGAAACCAAAGGTAAAACAAGAGGCTGGGTTTTACTGACTGGTGATGAGCCACTCATTTGATTTAGGTGTTGGAGAAGGGATGAAAGCTCTCACAGACCTTTCATTTAAAATCAGCTGTAACATTAGTATCAATAGATTTTTTTTTATTAGAATAGATGACACAGTCTAGCCTTGTTAAATGTAGACAGTGTACAGATCGTCCAACAGTGATAATCATCCTTCCCTACTCAAATTGTTCAACCGTCAAGAATCCAACTTGTTTCATTCAAAAATGAGACTTTATTACCAGTATCATCTGCAAGAGCAAATGTTTTTGATAACTTTTCTTGACGCAAAAGCACAAAATAAAAAGGCAGAAAAAGTCAAACTGACTTGTTTTTAGTCTTCACCAGCCTAAAAACAACAGATTTTCTGCATCCAGTTTGTGGCGAAGGAGTGTGCGAAAAGCACAAGTTTATTGAGTGCTGCAGTTACACTTTAAATTAAGTTAGGGCTATTTTCATTTTCAGAGTTTGATTTACTGTTCCGTTACCATCTGTTAAAACAGGAGGAAGTGATCGTCTTGTTAGATTGAATTATATTTGTATGAAGCCAACTGGTTGTCATGTCAGTGCTCTGTTTTTAGCTCTGGGAATCAGTGGGATACTCTGCATTCAGGTGGCAGCTCTGTGGGTAGAGTGAATCAACTGATATCTTGACGGATGTCCGCAATTTGAAACCTCAGGTAATTTTGACGACACATCAATGCATGGAATTGTTTATTATTGTACACTAATAACCAGGATTTGGTATAGTTTTAAATACCGTTTTACTTCTTTTTCATTCAGGCTATAACACAAAAATGAGAAAATGAAAATAAATGAAAAAAAAGGGTTTAAACAGCGAATCAAAAATATGTTCAGATTTCTCTGGTAAAGATCTTTACTAGCTTAGCTTTCTTGGCTTTTCTGGCACAAAGAGTGATTTTAATGAAGTCTCATCAACCTCCATCATATGTCCACTGTCTTCAAGATACGCTGTATTTCAGTAAACTTGAAAAAATGTGTTTTACTTTAAGAGGCTGTGCCGACTACATTTTTAGGATTGTGGAGCCCTCTATTAAAACTCTCAGAAAGATCAATTTTCCTAATATCCCAGACTGTAAAGTAAAGGTGTTCCATACGTCGATGGTGATTATTATTCTTATGAATATTTCTTTTTTTTTTCAGTTTCTTTTCTGAGTCAAATTTGACAAATCTTATATATTGACAGAAGCATTCTCTGGCACCTGACTCTTTTTGTAGTGTGTGTTTGTGTAGATTGAGGGATTTACACATATTTAGGCACTATGTTCATTTTTTGACGTATCCGTTTTTGTCTGCTACTACAGAATGGTCTTTTTTTTAAAGATATATATTCATTGTTTTCAACAAATTATTATCAACAAAACAGCAGGACAGTTATCAGGATACATTGACATACGAAATGTCAATCGGTCTGCTATGACTAGTTAGTGTGGGTTGACGCTTACAACACTGGGCTCTTTAACATCATCTTCATCATCTGTTGATCAAGTCAAACGTATCATTTTGACTTGATCCATTTCATGTTTGTGTATATACTGTATGTCTCTATAATTTGGCATGTTCAAGCCTAATTTTGTGTGTATGTTAACTAGGTCACTATGTCAGTACCTTTATTTTGAACCTCACGTCAAAGCATGAATACATTTTGGATTCCTCTCTCTGGTAAAGAGAGGAATCTCGATGTCTGACTCAACTGATTTTTAGCAAGGCAGCAACTTGTTAGTATTCCAAGGATGGAGACGTCTACAGCAGAGCAGAGCCAAGCATCCAGGTAGGGAAGTGATGATGTGGACAGTGAAGGTTGGAATCATGTCTATAGGTAGGTTTGTTGTTTATTCTCCCTCCTTTGAACTTGTATCACTTGTGCTTTTATTGCTCTGGTTGTATCAGGAGCAAAGGATGTCGATAAGCTGAAGTAGGTTTTGCCAAACGTATTTGGTCCCCCATTTAAATATTTAAATTCAGATGTTTCAGCGGTTTCCAGAGGCGTTCGTTAAAGAACGGCTTGCTCTCAGAAGTTCAGTGAATTTCAGTGTAGCATTACCATGATGCTATGAACAGGTCCAGTCACAAAATCTAACCACCACAAACTCCACAGTCACACTGTCAGTGGGATCATTATGAAGTGGAAGTGATTGCCAGCAGCAGCGACTCGGCCACAAAGCGGTGGTGTGCCGAGGTTAACAGCTGCAGTAGCTGCCGAGTCAACGCCTCTGAATTTCACTCGGCCTTCAGAATGGCTTCAGAACAGTGAGTGGAAAGGGTTTTCAATGGCCAGGCAGCTGCAGCCGAGCCTTACACTGCTGAGTGCCACACAAAGTGTCAGAAGCAGCGTTGTGAGTAACCCGACCACTGAAACATGTTCTCTGGGATGATGGTCAAGTCAAGCAAAGACACTTCGCCGACTGCTACTGTGTTGAGAGTTTTTGTTGCAGGGAGGGGTTATGGTGTGTTGAAGTTTCTCTGTGTTCTCAACCTCTTAGCTCAGGTGGAATGAACTCTGAATGATACGACAGCACACAGTTTACCACACAGCGCTCAGCTTGGGAGATAGTCGATTCCCGTTTTAACATTTCTGGCCTACAGAGAAAAATGAAAGGCCCTTATAGACAGGAATGAGTGAGTTTGGTGTGGAAGACGTTTACTGGCCTTGTGATCTCCACCTGACAGAGTATCTTTGTTGTCAAACAATTTCATTGAGGGATCAGACATGAAAACTGAAACGTCAACAATACAAATTTCTCCTCTTTTTTTTCTCATGTAAACATAAAAAGCAAAACAGAAGTGGCATAAATAAGCAGGAACATTCCCACTCCCTCTCCCTAGGAGTTATGTCTCATCACACCGAGGCTCGAATCAAACCCTCTTCAAATAGAGTTATCAATATATTGCAGAAGGGGTTGCCAGGTTTTACTGAATCATTTTAATTTGCTTACTAATGAGAGCCATATTCTTCCCAGATGAGGAAGCCTTACCAATCCCTCCAGTCACAATTTAACAGATGGAACCTGTGCTTTTTTCCCAAACATCAACACTGGCTATTTTGCTACGATAAAGGCATAAAATAATAATTGTTGTTGTTGGCATTTATTAAACTGAGGAAAGATAGAGAGCTAAGCTTTCTCACCAACTCACTGTCTGACCTCACAGATCTCCTCAGAAGAGTCCAAGTTGTAGAACCTATAAAGCGAACGTACCCCAACACTATATTAAACTTGTGTCGATTAATCGAGTTAATTGCATCGTTTATAATTAATAGCATTTTATTTGAAAATATGTATATACGATAAGCTAAATTTTCAATTTAAAACCCTTTTTGCTGCTACATTATTGAGCAAATGCTTATATTTTGTCCAAATCAATTACTTTGGGACAAATTCTGCATGTTAAAAATCCAGTTATTTCATTGCCTTGATTGAAGCAGACTGAAAACGCTATAACACACTGATGTGTGTGTGCCGTCAGCGCCCCGGTGTGAAGGCAGTAATGTGTTCTTTCAAGTACATGAGGAGAAAAAAATAATCTGCAACAGGTAAATGTCCTAAAAAGAAGAAGAAGGAGGAAAAAAACACAACAGCGACAACCGGAGAGCTTAATTACTGCTACCAAACAGACCAATCAGGCGACTGGACTGGAGGAGCGCTAATCGGAATCGCCGCGCGCACAGAGAGCCTGAACCAAGAGAAGGAGGTGAGGACAGAACACGTCGAAACAACATTACAAGATCCTGACATTTTTAAAGAACTATAAAATCTGCCGGCGCCGTCTGAGCGGTGCACAGCGTTGGCATGGAGCTGGACTGCAGAACATCGTGGACACAAAGCAGAGCCCGCTGACGCTCCATTGTTGATTTGAAATTATGTGATTGTTCCCAGAGTTTGAAACTGAACTGGCTTTGCTCTGTCATGATGAAAGAACCTACATGTGTAGATGAATGTTCATCGCTCCAAAATATGACAGGAAGTATCATAGTCACGTCCTCTAAACTATAGTAAGTTGTTGGCTCAATTCTAAATAGACGCTGTACACTAAAGCTTTCATTTTCACTATGAATATGAATTACTACATTTTGCTTTGATGAAATTTGGTTACATTTGACTCAAATTTTCTGAACATTTTTCCTTCTTTTCCAGGTAATTTTTGGCAAACTGTGATACTAGGAAGCAAAGTGAGATCGGACTAAACTTATATATCATATCATTCTAACAAATCCATATCCTCCGACTCATCAGGTTAGAAGATCAATTCACTTATTTACTATTGCTATTACAACGTAAATGCTTTGTGTGTGTATGATATTTACATTACTTTTCAGTGTATTTATAATTTGTGTTTTAACGTTTTATTCAAAGCTGTATTGAGTGTGTGCTCGTGTAAATTGTCAGTATGATTTGGGACCAGACTGCAGGTTGGTGCTTTAAGTGTTGACTTGTTTTACTGACGTATTCTTCTGTAAAAGGAAGGAGGGACAGCTACAGAGCGCGCCGTTGGGCTTTTTTTCCCCTGTTCATTTTTTTGTTTTCTGCTTTTTGTCACGCCGTTACCATAGCTACCAAACTTTTGATGGTGTCTACTCTCGTTCACTTGCCTTATGAAATTGTGTTTCTTTACTCTTTCCTCCTGTTGTTGATCATCTCGCTCAGTTACATGCACTATGCTCCCTTCCACAGCTGTTTTTTACTCCCCTGATTTCCCTCTGCCTGTTTCCCATTTGTCTCTGATTAGTTCTTCTGGATTATTTAGTCATTTCCTCCTCTCCTCAGCAGTGACGTGCGGTGAGGTTCATAGCTGGTGAGGCACTGACGTCATCAGAATCAGATTTGCAAATAGATGCATAGATTGACAGCAGTTTACAGGTTATGTTTCACTTCTGCATCCTTACACATACAAACTGTAGCTCACAAAACACACATTTCCTTAAAAAACAAAACAAAATAAATGTTATTACTGTCTTACCTTTACTTATAAATGAAGTCCATGCGTCGCTCCTTCTGCACAAAAACATCCGTCACTTTGCGATAGAAGTCCTCCTTATCTTCCTTCAGTTTTAAAAGTCTCTCTGTCTCAATGGAGATCAATCTATCGCTGCACTTGACTTGCTTCCCGATTCGTTTAGCCTAGCTCGCTGTCACTTACTCGGCAGTTGAGGAGTGAACAAGACGAACGTCTGGGATCTTGAGCGCCCCCTGCCATGAGGCAAGAGAACTGCCTGCCTCACCTCGAACCTGTTCTCTGCCGTTTATAATCGCTCATTACACGAAACACGTTACACAAACACAGTTGGTGACAAAAAGCACTGTACATTATATACATAAGCTAAATTATTGGAAATAAGTTCACATATTAAATTTGTTTAAACCATTTTATTGACGCCGTACAGCAACATGCTCTCTCCGCTTAGCAGCCAGCGCAGAGCCAGGGGTTGCGCAATCCAAGGTGAGGCAGAGCTCGCTGCTGCCTCACCGGCATCGCTTCCAAGCATTTGAATGGGAAAATAAGAAAATTCAGCGATTTTGAACAAATAAAAATCGAAATTGGTGAAGCTACATGAAAAATAAATATTTTTTAGTACAAACCACCGGATGAATATAACAATTTAAATTACTTTATGATTATATATTTGCTTTCTTTCCATGATGGCTGGTGAGGCACTGCCTCACCTGCCTCCCCTGACCGCACGTCACTGCTCCTCAGTATTTAATCTCATATTTTTCCATTGTTTGTTGCTGGACTCTTCCGTGACTCTGTCCCTCTGCCTCCGTGTTTTGCCTGTTCGTTCTCTAAATTTGTTGTGTTTCTTCATTTAACCACAGTTTCGGTCTGTGTCTGCATCCCTTTAAAGGTACAAACATGGCATTGGCAAATTTATTTTGATATTGATCAGGCATTTTCCATGCTAAGAGAACATTATTAGAGTATTTCATTATTTCTAAGGTTGCAATTTTCAGAATGTGCTCAGGGTTGGAAAAAACGGGACGCCACTGATGAGCTGCAGATGCGTTTTTTTCTTTTTCTTTCTACCATAACAGGACGTAGACACTGTCCACAATATGTCTAGCTTGAAATCATACCTGACCTGCTCTTGGCACTGCTGTGACAGTTGTGGTAACCCAAACACAACCTGGGCTAAAGATTTTCTTCTGTGGGTTTTCTTTTTTTTTTATTAATTAAAGTAAAACTAGTGGAAACATGCAAGTCTTTATCCACACTAGTCTCCATTCTTTATGTGCTAAAAACAGACAAACAGCAAACCTCTGATCACAGGAACAAACCAGCTTCACTTTTTTAGCTGGACACTCGACACGCACTAGTTGAGGACACAAGTTAATCTTCTTCAAGTTCGACGCGTGTGCATTTTGAATGCAGACGTTTGACGTTTTGTTTTACCCCCAGGGTTTCACGCGCCTGGTTTACGTTCAAAGTCTATGTGGAGGTGCGTTGAGGGCCCGTCAGACTCATCAATGTTGCTCTTGTCGTCGTTTTCTGTTACCGGCTTATTTGTCGGACGCTCTCGGGACGTCAAATTGTTCAAATCGAGCCATGCTAGATGCAAGGAACTCGCCGCGCTTCTACATAGACTCACACTGACACTCAAAACAGGTTTGGTGTAAACGCACCATAAGAGTTTGATCATCAAAACGGTAAAAAAAAAAAAAAAAAAAAAAAAAAGAAAAAAGAAATTGTTCTTGAGGCGTAACATTTCTAAACTCAGTTGGACATCAAAACAAACCAGCTTACTGTAAATTCTTCTATCACGACTCAAACGTTGCACCATATGATAGACGAATGGCATCAGAAATAAGATGAATATGATTTTACTTAAATTCATTTATCTGTTAGTCAGTCCCTATAAGCTGTCCTGTTGTATTACCAATATATTCTTCTATCATTTAGGAGGAAAAAATCATGTTAGAAAAGCAGAATTGGTCTACTTTTCTTTTTTACCTTGTGACTCATAATCTCATTCAGTAACTATACGGCACTGGAAGCCCAGAGGTGGGAGCTTCTGTTTGTTTTTTTTCTTTTTAAAATATTATCAACTGAAAGTCCTACAATGTCCCTAAAGCTAACTTCTTGTGAGGACTTTGAATGCAGCAGAGTGAATTCTAATTAAAACTTGGGAGCAAAACGTTCTAAGTTTACTGTTCTGTTCTGATTACTCACCAAAAAAAAAAAAGTTTTCCTAGCATCACAAAGTCTAAGAAATGAAGAATCAGCCCTTTCTTTTTTTTTCTTCGCACCTTTGCCTCCTGACAAAGACAGATAGGTGAGAGGATTTTGACCCTGCAGTCTTTCAAATAAATTAGATAAGACGTTGATTAATTTGTCAGGTCAAATCACCGATATCTTCATTAAATGACAGTCACTTTTGGCCTATAAATTATTCATATTTATCACGAGCAATTGGAATTTCAAATCATGCTGCAGGATGTAAGTTGATGACGGTGTCAGGTCCCTCGTAAAACTAGACGCTTAGCAAAAACATTATCGGATAAATAGCCGTTCAACCAGCGAAGAGCCATAACTCAGTGGGTAATATTCCTTTCGGAGAGCCAGTCGTTAGTTTGGGGAAGTTCGGCGCGCGACACGGGAGAGAGCGGGAAGAGGAGGAAAATGACTGGCGGTGTGAACAGCTTTTACGGCTTTGGCGGCATCAACATGTTTCCCAAGGGCGGCACTCTGCTGCTGCGGCTTTTGAATATGTATGTGAGTTATTGGTCCTGAGGCGGGGGCCCCGCTAAATGTCCACAGAGTGGTGGACGGGTGACGACGGGGGCCCGGCCTCCTCCTTCCTTTATCTGGGGCTGTCTGCTTTCTGATGTATCTCTCAGCACAACTGGTTGAGATTGCCTCATCTATCATTGGCCTCACATATGAAAATGTTGGATGCTAGCTTTGGGGCCCAGTCACACTGTAACCAGCTCAGTCGGGAGACATTGTCCAAAACCGACAGCACAAGAGAAAGGAAGTCTTGACAGAAGAAGAAAAGTGATGAGCTGAACTTTAATGACGCTACTCTTAAAAACGCTTTGTTTGTTTGTCTGTTTGGGCTCATTTCTCTCGTTTCCAGCTAAGTAATGAGCCCTATTGTGGCCTCATTAGTAGATTATAGTCTAGTACTTATCAAGTGTCCATGTATGTACATATATATTTATATATCACTTATTTTATGAGTGGAATTTGAAACTACTCAATCGAGCCACTGTCTGTTTTCAGGGACATATGGGCCAGCAGCATGGCGGCAATCAACGGCACAGTCTTGCTGCGAAATTAAAGACATGTTTATAATTATGCTCCCATGCCAAATCTCTCATATCCTGCCTTTGTTTATTGGGTTCCTTTAATAATGTGTGAAGGGGGATCTTAATTAGATTAGGTTTAATAACGGAGTTACCAATTTGCATTATGCAAGGTCATCTGTTATCTTCTGAAACTTGGAGGGCCAGGTTTACGAATCTTTTGGTGGAACTTGTTTGGCTCCACACACACACACACACACACACGCACACACACACACACACACACACACACACACACACAACACTGGATGTTGGAATTAGCCCATAAATACGGGTTTTACCACAGAGAGGAAATAAAAGGCTTTTATGATGCTAAAGGCACTTTGAAGGGAATAACTCTGACCTCTGGCCGTGGCAGAAGACATTTGTTGTTCAGACTATTTTTTTGAACATGTTGATTACTAACATGCAAGGATTGAAGAAAAATTAACAAGAAATGAAAAAGAATCCTCCCCCCCAAAAAAGGGAAAACTGAGAAAAGGTATAGATGAGAAGCTAAGACAAAACAGCAGTAAGGCCCAGTAGAGACTAGCAGTAAACGACAATGAAACAATACAATGATATAAGATGAGAATATTTGTCTGTATGTGAGGTTTTATTGCAATATATTTAACAATAACCTCACATACTAATGACATCCTACGGCAAGAAAAAAAGGACACATTAATGATGAATTGCAAGGTGTGTCTGTTGGTTTACTTTAAGCTTCACTGACTCATGTTTGGGTTTTAGTCAGTTTCATATTTTGCTGTATCCATGTTACTGTGGAACATTTCCTAAAGCACAAACAGACCTTAAAGGGTCCTGCTGCCATTACACTCCACAGGACCGGGATCCCGTGTCCTACAGCTGGATGTTACTGAATTTCAAATGAAATTAAGTTTTTAACTGCACATAAAGATGAGCTGCAAACAAGAAGATAAAAGTTTTTAAAAAAAAATGCTTCCACACTGGCAGGGTCTTTTGAGTTTCTGAGGAATGTGAAAAAGACGTTTTGTTTTATTTTCCCTCCAGTGTTTACTCTTCCATGCTGTGATTCGTGGTTTTAAATATTCCTGGTGCCGGCTGCCGCGCTGCTTCCAGGAGCATTTCTCTTTGTGAGATTTCCGTTTTTATGTGGGGCATATTCTGCGGCAGATAAAAACGCTCGTTCTGACCCGACGTTGCTCAGTCTAAAATGTTAACTTGCACCGTTGGGTGCAATCGCCTCCCTTAAAGCAGCCGGTAGAAAACGGCCGTTTAAATTCTGTCCAACGTGATTTCTTGCTCTCTTGACAGACGACAACAAACTCCAAGCCCTCATGTGTAAAATAAGGGCAGGGCGTCCACCCTGCTTTTCTTCACCACCGCCTTTTACAGTAATTACAAAATACTGAATTGAGTTGTAGCTATTAAATGATTTCTCTGTCAGTACTATTACAGCATGATATTCTCATTTTATGCTCCAGCACTCTAAAAGACAGCAACAAAGAAGAAAGGGAACCTTTCATGTCCTGCGTGTGACTGTATTGTTACTTTTGACTGGTTGCTCTGAGAGCAAATAGCAGGAATAATTACATAATATTTAAAAAGGTTCACTCCGCGCTCATTGCATGACAACATCATTATTGTGGGAAAGATATATTTCCAATTATACATGGCAAAGCAGAACACATTCCACATATTCACATGATGTACGGACTGCTAAAGTATCCATTTATGGTTGTTATGCTAGTTTTAATTTAAAACTCCACGAAGCGCTACGCTGAACTACAACTCATAGATTACTGCTGGAGGAATTAAAGTTGCTCCTTTGTTGAATTTTTTTGGGTTTTTTTTTTTTTGCAATATACAACTGGAGCTCATTTAATATTTAGATATTTGTGTTAAAGTGACATTCCACTTCCATAGAGCTATAGCTCATAGATCAGACCACCAAGGTCCCTGCCTGTCACCTTCGACCCCAACCTCAGGCGGTGGACCAGGCTCAGGCTTAGTTTTAAATAAGCCTACAATACATGAGGTATTGTAGGAATGCACGATATGAAGTGGTGTTGATCAATTTCTTATAGTCTAAATAGAGACGAAAGAAATTTACCACGTAAAAGAAACAAAGCAAGCTCCAGAAATTGCAAGCATTTGAAAGTGGTAGTTGATGACAACAAGACAGGTGTTGGTTTCATGGAGTTCAGCCAATGTGGCGCCTTTCTCTCCTCTTATGGCTTTACTTTGTTCTTTGTCCGCTAATTAGAGATAGGACGACGAGTTTGGTCAACCAGGAGAGGCTCAGATTAGAGCTGCTGCTTTTCCACATGGAGAGGAGCATGTTGAGGTGGCTGGGGCTTCTGGTTAGGATGCCTCCTGCTGGACAGACCTGGAACACCAGAGGGACTGCTTTTCTTGACTGGCCAGTGAACGCTGTGGAAAAACTGGCCAAAATGGACAGAGAGAGGGAAGTCTGGGTTTTTATGCTCAAGCTTCTCGATCGTAGATGGACTGTTTTTTTTTCTCCATGTTTTGCTGTGTGCCATATGTATTTGCTGTCGCTCAGTAACATGCAATTTTTAGGCCTGTTAAGTATTCGCCATAATTTTACATTTATTTTCATCTCAGAATAATTCAAATAAGCTGTGTAATTCCTGAGGTGCACTGTATTAAATTCACTTTGTGCATGTCGCTTTCTAGCAAATCTCTCACAAAGAGCCATATGGTTCCATTCATGTCAATGAAATTTATAGAACTTATCCAAGGCTTGAATATTCGAGAGAAGAATTAAAGGAGGGTCTGTTCTGTTGTGTCGGTGGAAATCATTCTGAGAAAGGCTTCAATATTTTACAGAACAAGAAAAATTGATTATTTTTATTAAAGTTAAAAACTTAAAGAAAAATCCAGTCTATTTCAAAGAGCTGTTAGAATTTTTGTTGTTTCAATCCAAAGGAGAGATTTTTTTTTTTTTTTTTTCTTTGAGCGATGCCTCTGGGAGGTCAGCAGACGACCAGCGTGACTCCATCTGAACAGGAAGTCAAGGAGCAGCACATGATCTCCTGTGACGCCACAAACTGTCCTTTTCTTGCATGAATAGTTCTGTTTGCCCTGTTCTGGTCAGAGCCAGCGACTGCCAGGTTAGTAGTTTGATCCCCAGTTTTAATCGTCCCGATTCTGGAAACTCCTGCAGGTTATCCAGAGAGTCTTACTGAGGGAACGAGGAATGTTCCGATGAAGCAGAGTCCGAAACGAGGTCGGATTTTCTTATTAATGCCTAACAAAGTAAAAGCGAAGTCACATTCCGAACATTGTCCTCTGGAGTGAAACGGAAATAAAGTAAATCAACCGAAGATATAATCTTCAACTTATTCTGTTTTATTTCAGAGAGAGGGGAAGATATGCAAAACACAAGCAGCAGACAGTCACAGGATTTCTACGCTGAGACAAATCAGATGTAAAGTATGCAAAAGGGCTGTCAGCTGAGGAAACATTGCTGCAGCTTTTTCTTGTCTGTTAGATTTGTTAAAACTCTCTTTTTATTATTCAAACACAGCATACCAAGTGATTTTTGCAGAAGTCAGTCTTCTGTAAAGATATATATATATATATTTTAATAATATTTGCATTTGACACAAATTTATAATATATTATATATATATAATATATATATATATATATATATATATATATATATATATATATATATATATATATATATATATATATATATATATAATATAATAAATGATGATGATGATGGTTTTGGATGATTTCAACCTATTCAGAGAAAAACCTAAATGAACTCGGAATTGATCCAATCTGAAAGTATTTTTATTTCAATATATGTTTTTAAATAAATGACAATGTTTTACCCACAAAAAAAAAAGCTTCAGTTTACTATCTCAGTGGTTTTGGTGGAAAAGTTCATTTACAGAGTCAAATGTGTGCAAATGTTAAATAGACTCAACAGCCTGATGAAAAAGGCTGGTTCTGTTCTGGTTCTGATTCTGTCTGGGGACGACTGCAGAACCTCTGGAGAGGATCTTACATACAATCAGGAGGATTATGGAAAACCCTGAGCGTCCTCGTCATCATGCTTCTTTACTACACCAGCGTCTTCAGCTGGAGGCTTCTCCAGACGGGCTACCTGAGATCCTTCCTTCTGCAACAACTCTCTTTCAAAGAAATTGCATAAATTAAGTGTCAACAACATTTAATATTGTATTTTTCAGGTGAATTGAATAAAAGATACATGTGAAGAGATGGGTGTAACAGTACAAGTTCTGGTACGGAAGATGTCTGGTACAGACCTTTCTGTTCGGCACAAACATTCCACGTTTTCAACTTGACCACCTGCACAATGGTTAACAGTGTTTTTGGTCTAAGTTGCGTTTTGCAACAGTAAACAGCAGCCACCAAAGTACAAAAACTGCCTGGTATCACTGAACCTGCCGTTTGGGGACATTCCTCAAGCAGCTACAGTGATGAGATGATGAAGAAGGAAACGCGGAGAAAACAAAAGAAGAGGTTGCTTAGTGAAATAGCCTCTAGATATGGCGAGGGCCTCGTAACCAAAGGAGACCAACATGTGGGTTTGGGACACACCCCCAGTCTGATCTACCCACTGCTTTATTAAATCCGGCAGCTGCTCTTAGTTTTAATCTTTGCGAGGCGTCAGTCATGCACCGGAGGACCAACTAACAACAAGACAGACTAGTAATTATTGGAAACACACCCACGTCTGCTCAGCCTGCTGTGGACCTGCCTCGCCACGGGGAATATTGTGTAAATGTTGTGTCCCAAACAATGTTTCTGTGGTTGCCAAGTCAAGCCTCCACCTAAACGCTGGAACGCTAAAATTAGACATTATCGACGTTAAACATGCGGCTCTGTTCAATTCTTCTTTGTTGTTATGAATTTTTGTTTTTTTTTAAAGCACAAAGCACACAAAAAAGTATTTCCTACAGCCGTGTGACTGCAAATTTGTGTCTTGGTTTTGTTTGGACTTGGCCGGTAGATGAAGGTTTTTCATTAGTTTCTTTTATTGGACCTCGTCCCACCTGAACCGCATTAGTGACTCAGTGCAAGTTTCCTGTTGAAAATTGGTTATCAGTTTCTCTGATTTTGCTCTTTGTATGTTTGAGTCAAATGAACATTGTTCCTTTACTCTGTGAACTACTGACAACATGAAATTCCAAGCAAATATGTTAGTATTTATTTGCAAAAAATGAGAAACGGTCAAAATAACAAAAAAGACGCAGTGCTCTCAGACCTCGCATAATGCAAAGAAAACGAGTTCATATTCATTTAGAAACAACAATATTAATATTTTAACTCAGGAAGAATTCAGAAATCAATATTTGGCAAAATAACCAGGAGGTTTTCAATGGGGTTCAGTGCAGTATTGTCTGACATTTTTCAATATATCTATTTATAGCTATATATAAATATATATACATAGTTTCTTATCTCTTCCCTATTTTTTTTGTCTGTCATGATTTCTTCCCCGGTCTGAAGATTTTGATGAGGCATGTGTATGAACACACAGAAATCCATATGCGTTTTTACATCAGTAAGGAACAAAATGCTCGCTCCTCCTGCAGACTTTCTGGAGAACTGCTCAGGTTCAAATGAGGGAGAAAAAAGGCGCAGAGAGGAAACATTACAGTGCAGACTCGTGAACCTTCAGCTCCGGTTGCAGCCGAGACTGAGAAGCTGCCAACGCGAATAAGCCCGGCTGTGAATTCCCCACTGAGCTGGGCTTGGTCCAGAGGGAATGGAAGCCAATCTCCAGTCCGCTCTCCTACCTAAGAACAGCTGCAGGCTCCATCTGCCAGCTCCTGGTGGTGGCTACCTAAGGGAAGCGTGCTTCACCCTTTCCATTTCAGAACAAAAGCTCAATACTTTTGACAGAGAGGGATTTCAGACTTTGAAGAAATCAGTGGGACGACTCAGCGGTTGTCTGTAAATATGTGCGCTTGTCTTTTCTTGTGAAACACTTATTGACAAAGGAAAGCCTGCACACCACCAGTCACTCCGCAGAGGTCTTCATCAGACCATAATTAGAAGTAGTATACCCTTCGACATCTCGATAATATCGTGCATCCCTACGAATGCTTTACTTCTCCCCCAAAAAAAGCTAAAGATGGCATTGCTTCTGATTTCCTCCATCTAGGCTGCCAAAGAACAATCACGCGCTCCCAGTGAGACGCAAAGACTAATATGTCAAATAATGTTAAATACTCGGGTTGTTGGAAATGCTTGACTCGAATTGCTGTCTTTGTTAATATAAATTATCCCCTCAGACACAGAAAACCCGCCTGATGTCTTTGACTAGATAGCTGTTCTTCAGGGGTTGCGCCGGCGTTGCTTACCTAAATGAGTTGCCTCTATTGCCTCTAATTGCAATGAATTACCTCTGTGTTTGATGCGTTAGTGCAGCCTCAGAGCACACAGCCGGCTCTCTATTATGTTACGTTGACCGCCCCAGAGGGATTGCAAAACTATGTTAAGTGTGCTTTCATTGCACCGGTGTTCCAACGTGCTACGTCAATTAGTGTGTCAAGAACACACACTCAAAGGAAGGGTTCTGTTTACCTCAAAAATGGAGGAAAATTGGTAACTTATGTTTTCTGATTGAATAACGCTGTTGATAGAATTTATTTATCAAAGCGTGTTCAGGGGTTTTCTGTCCTGGCATTTATGGCAAGAGGCTGTGGAACCTCCAGCTGTCAACAAGCGAGAAACGAATCACTCCTAACGCCCATCAGTCAGTCCGTCATGGACGCAGGAAACTGTTCTTGCACATGGTCATACCTCAGGGAAATTTAGAATCTCCAGTTTAACTTATATAGGTGTTTCTGGACAATGAGGAAAAACCAGACAAAAATTCACCTGATGTCTGAAATTGAGAGAGTTCCCGTCTGACATCTGAATGTCGGTGAATGAAATCAGTTTGGAAGGATCTCTCCCCAAAAAAATTATTTTGCAACATTTGCAAACTCGATGTTTTAATAGTTTCAATTATTAAGCCAGAAAGTTGCCACTCAACACCAGCATGACAGGTTTAAAGAAACGCACTCTGTTGGTGGCGATGCACATTGGACACAGACACAAAGACTTGTTCTCTTCAGTCAGAGTGAAGAGGGGAAAACAATGAATACATTTCATTGAGGACAGTCCATCTGTCACACAACTAAAGAACAAAGAGACACTCAAGTAGCTATGGCAACTGTACACAAGGATTATGACAGCGATTGTGTCAAACTGCTCGAGCCTGATGTGTCTGAGAATGAGGAGAAACTAAAAAATTAAGACTTCAGACTAAAATTTCTTGGATTTATTCCAATCTAGCAACCTGGAGGAAGCAAAAACTACAGAATCTGCTCCTAGCATTTCAACTTTTCATGATTAGTCCCACTGCAAATTTTACAGACCAACACAATCTGGTGCAAAATTGTGAAGTGGAAGGAACAAATATGTGGTTTGCTAAAAAAAAAAAAAAGAAAGAAAATTAAAAATCCAAAAATTACGGTGAGCATTCATCTGTAGCCCCTTTACTCTAAAATCCTTTGCAACCCATTGCTTTCAGACGCCATAGAAAAGCAAATAGTATAAATCTCACAGGACAATGTTATATTCCTCATTTGAAAGAGGAAAGAGTACAATATAAACATGGCACCTCACAACTAACTGCATGTGTTACTTTGTAATGGTTTATCATATAAAGTAAAAATACAGCAACAAAGTCTGCAGTTGTTACAAGTCAGAACGCAAAAACATCTGTTAGCATGAGCAGCATACAACCCTTTGTTCTGCACAACTCCCAAAAATAAGAAGTTGGCCTAGCTTCATTGAAAGCTGACACTTTCAACGCATTTTTAATGGAACTTTTAGTACAACGTTTCATTAAACGTGTCATTATTTACCGAATGACACTTTGTGACAACGGTCATAACCAGTCATGAAGGCTCCTTCGTGTTCATAACAGATGTTATGTCATGTTTATGACAATGTCATGTCAGTCTTATGCACGACCCTTCAAATAAAGGGTTACAAAAAGAGCTGTAAAAAGTCGATACGATACAGAATTTGATCTAATATAAAAAAAGAAAAGAAAAGTTCAACTTGTAGCCTGCGCCATGTGTGAATGCAAACACAGTGTGTCCGCCCACCCAGACTGAAAGACCAAGGAGCTTTAATGTCTGAGTGACTTGCATGAAGCAGACGGCATCATGGGATGTCGTACCCTTATATGAAACTTCATTAAAATGGTCTCCGTTTTCACCGTCATCACTTTATTTCCCTACACATCCCCTCCCGCAACAACAACTTAATAAATGTGGCATACAGCCGCTCTCGCTAAAACAACGCCATCTGCATTTATTTAAAGTATTCTCTCTCTTCAGAGTTGAAAAGTTTTTGCTTCTTGTTAGATTAAACTACAAAAAAAAAATAATAATAATACATTGCATATGGATGGAGCGCAGAAATATTACATGAATAGGTTTGATTTACAGGCTTTTAATTTAAAATGTTTTCAGAAGACATTCCTTGCTTTTCCCTCCGCTAACGCATAATGCATGATGGATGTCTTGCAGTCAACTTCCCGTTGACAGCAGGATCTCATTGATTGCTAATTGTTCCATACCACCGACAGCAGGGGGTGGTTGCAAATAGCAACATAATGGATGAAGAAACTACGACCAATCCACCAGGGGAGAGGAAGGCAGCCTCCTGCCAGAGCAGCGGTCCAAGCCCAGGCGCAGCAAGACCGCTCTAAGCTGAGAAAAATTGGTCCCCGAGGGCGAATGACATGAGGGGCCACGCTGTCAGGCAGCCTGTAAACTAATCCCCAGTTTAATTCCATTATCAAAAGCTAATGAAACACCGGAGCTGCTTGAAATGCCCGTAGACTGTTGCCCCGTTCACTGTTCAGCTGAGAAGTGGAAGTTTAAACCAACTGTGGCTGGAGGAGGAAGGCTGAGAGGTTAAAGCTTTACTGCGCAGCGTCGACTGCGGCGGTGGCAAACGATTCTGTTAGTCGGTGAGTGGTCAGTTATTGCTCTGAATAATAGAGTAATCAAATAAAAAAAATGTCTACTTAAGTTAGGAAAATATATAAAAGAGAAAATGCTAGTAAAAACAATTCAGTTCATTTGTTTAAGGACAATATGTTATTTCTTAAAAGAAAACTACTAAAATTCAAAGATTACTTTTAGTCTGAAGATTGAACTGAAATCTTGAGACTTGATATTTGTACTGATATTTCATAGACTTTTTACTGTTCAGTTAATCTGTGATTGTTTCTGTGTTTGTGTTTAAATGCTCTTCTCCCAGCTTGGTACGAGGAAAACTTTTCTAAAGGGACAAATAAAGTGACAATAAATATGGAACTTTTTATTCGAAATGTAAAACCAAATGAGGAAACATTCTGAATTAACTTTTAAAAGTTAAAAGCAATGCCTTTTATATCACACTTCTTTTTCAGTTTCAGGTTTGAAGTAGGGAAAAGCATTTTTAAATATTTCTAAGGCGTTATTTTTTTCTCCATGTCATTACTCCCGTCGATCAGCAAGTACACGTAATGTTAGCAAAAATGTATTTCCTCATGTATCTATAACAAGGCAGATTTTAGTGAAAATCACAGGTAAAAAGAGCGCAGCATCGAGGATGGGGTTCTGAGGAAAGCCAGTTCTGTTGTCCAGTTCACCACTGAGCTGTTTTCTTTTCCGTTTAGCTAAAACTGATTCCAGCAATTCTTCCTGTCCGACTCCGTCTCCCTCCATACTTAGCATTCGTCAACTACAGCTCATCACTGGAAGTGAGAGCGTTGCGCAACACAAATAATCAATCCGGCTGAAACACGGAGCGCTGCATAGTAAATCATAATGTAACAAAGCCTTGAGGCTCCACTAAGTTCTCAGATCATTAGATGAATCTTTAATGTCTACACCAAAAATAGTTACTGTAAATAATCTGTTACATTTGTTATGGGAATCCTAACATTTATGCATTTATTTTGGTTCCATGCTATAAGCTACATATTCACAACACTGATAGAAGTCACTGACAGAATTATTTCTAGTCATCTAAAGTAACGTCTCACCTCATAGTCTGAAGGACAAAGGCTAAGAGATCTTGTTGAAAAGGCAGCAGTTCTACCAACTACATCGCCGCGCTTTAGAGTTTGGAACCAATTACTTTGTCACTATTTTCCCAATTTTAATTTGTCCTGTTTGAACAAATTAAATACGTATTTTGCAGCTCCACTGTACTGAATTGGACATGCTTGTTTTGCAGAATCAGAGACCTCCAGCAGGCTGGGTAAGTGTGTGGATTGGGGAAAATTGCATCTATTAAGGTAACGGTGAGCCAATGAAAGGAATGAAGTCAAGTCCTGCCTGGTTTCAAAATCAACAACAACATGAAATACCATAACATCAGACATAACGGCGCAAACAAATCCTCGCAACAATAAAAAAAACAATCCTCTTTTCAAAATTATTTTTTTGTCATTGCTAATAGTAATAATAGTAACAGGATGTTGTTACTGCACCCTTTCTTGTACCAGCTTAACTTAAAAAAAATTAATAAATCTTTAAAAGATTCAAATTTGAGCTAAGTTATTTCTTAAGAGGTAAATTCTTGCTTAATTCTTGGGGTTTGTGTACATTTTTCTGTTTTTAGTCAATGCTCATCAGTGCTTTTCTTTAAGATGTTTAGCTCCTGTGGTTTTTATGACATGCATATTAATTTTAAAATAGCTGGAGCGTGGTTTTGTGTTGTGTGTTGCTCCGCTTCGTGTATTCTGGTGAATGGATGAAGCTTTTCCAATGACAAGGTTCCACACCTCTGGCGCCGCGGCGGGGCAGACTAAATGATGAGGGGTCATCCGTCAGTAACTACATCAGGCCTCCCCACCTTTTATCTTAGCCTTCACAATGGAGGCCAGGGAGCAGTGCACTCCGCTGAAACATTCTTCTAATTTTGCTCTGCCAGCTCCAGGAAATTGAAGTCAAAGGTTCACTGCATCTTGTGACACAAAAAAAGAAGAAGAAGAAAATCATCTCGGTTCCAATGTGTAAAGGAGAAAGGATGAATTAACCCAGATTCTTATAAATGGGGCGCGCAGGGGTAAGAGTGGCTGTGAAAAATTCATGAACCACAGCGACGTCGGCGCTGAAGTCCCTGCGATTTTCGTGTTTATCAGCTCAATTTTATGTTCCTACACACCCGTTTGTTTTTCAGTTGTCACTCTGTTTATTTCCAGGTTAATATTGAGAATCTTAAATGCCGGATAGTTTTTCATTACAGCCCTTTGAAATTAAATGAATTGGACTAAGTAGTTCTTCAGTAGCTGAGTATTGAGTGTTTGGTATTGCTGTGATGTCCCAGTTCCAGTCCAGATCATACTGCCAGATGACAGCAAAGTGCTTCCAGAATGATCCTTGGTATGTGTTCAGTTTGCATCGACAGGCACTAGTTGTAAAACCAAAAGGCCCCACCATCGAAAGGGATGAAACAGAACTTCATATTGCATATCTTTCTATCAGACTGTTGAGAACTACCTCCTGTCATGTTGACAGATTCTCTTAGATGAAGGATGATTGTTTGTTCTGTGAGGTTTGGCTGAATTCAGGCTTTTACTTCTAAACAAATTGTGAAACCAAGTAAAAGTTTATTTTGTAAGTATGCCGTAGTTTTGATGATTTGTGACATTAAACCCAAGGGAAAAAAAACAGTTGATTATAACAAAGAGCACAAATTGTGGCCGGCTTGAGCAGCGGATAGTTTTTTTAACGTCTGACTTTCTGTGTCGATTTTTTATCTTTACGTGCCTATCGGCGTGTCGGAGTGTAAACACAGAACTAAAGGTCAACAGGAAGGTTGGGGAATTAGCGTGGTGCTGCGGTGGGAGCTGGGAGACAATAACCAGAACAAATGATAAATAAAGTGTTAAGTTCTTATTTTGCCTGCTCCTGTTGTCCTTCTCTTTCCTCAATTTATTTTGTTTTCCATGGTGAAAGGAGGATGATAGTTCTGTACATGAAGAAATATCCCCCTGCTATCAGGGCGTCACCTGCTGGAATGACAATAAATGAACTTTATTAAGACCGTTCCCTTCTGGTCTGACACACGGCGGTTCAGCATTGGGTTCTGTTTCTCTACTGAAGCAGTGCTGTATGTCTGACGAAGCGTAAGCACAATGCGGAAGATTCTGTGTGGAAAATCTTAATTTTGGGACTAGAACTTAGGAGTCTGTAACAATCAAACTCCAGTTCATTTGCCTAGAAAGTCCGGTTGGTTCGGGGAGGTGTGAATGCGTAATCAAACTTGGACAAAAAAAAAACTGGTCTGCTAAGAAACCTAAGTTGGAGTGAACTCTGGCGCTAGCAAGCACACGGGACCGCCAAGAGGACCGGAGGCCACACCAAAATCAGGAAGTTAAGAACAGCAGGGTATTCTGGGTAACCACAACCAAAACAAACATGCGAGTTTATCGCTAGAGGGAGAAAGGGCTTATGGTCGTTTGACAAAAACAAAAAAAAAGTCTGCAACTCTTAGCATTTCACACTACACCTTTTGTAAAGAAGGAAGTTGTGCTCAGTGTCTTCTTTAGGGGTTTTCATGCTGCTTCCTTCAGTGGTTCGTGGTGTAGCGCCACCGCTGGTTAAGGGGAGGCACAGATTTTTCAACCTAATTTTTTTTTTTTTTTTATGTTCAATTTAAATTGAAAAGTGGCAACTGAAAATGTAACCAATGTTGAAACATTGATCCCCAGTCAAACCAAGTCTACTGGACTATCAGGTATGGAAACACAGTAACAATGACAACTGACTAGATGAACAAGGTCATCAGGTCGTACCTGATTATGGCACCATCTGAGTGTAACCAACCTGCACACCACCAGCAGACATGATCATTACAATCCACATGATCAAGAAAGCCTAAATATGGCTTTTCTTTAAACGTTGAAAGCAAGAACTCATCAATGGTGTTTCTAGACTTTCGACACAAATCAGAGTAATCATGAGCCATTAAGTTTATTGGTGTGAAAAACTGGCTTAAAGTCATGATTAACAGACTGGAGAGTCTGTTAAAAGAGAAGAAAATCTAAATACCTGCCTTAGCATGGCTCTCTGATGTTTTGATCAAAGCCCAACCTGAGGCTTGTTGCACCCAGTGCTGTCTCTTCACATTATGTGCAAGATGCAGTAAGCAAGGATGCCAAAAGCACATTATTTGAATCTAAAAAACAAAATATATATGGCTAACTTTAATGGTTAACTTTACTTTTTTTACTGTGGGGTTTTATTTGCTTTATTGGTTGAACTAACATCGTCCCTGTGAAGGAATTCTCGTCCAGCCCCCCAAAGTGGGTTGTAGTCCTGAACCTCTAAGGGAGTAAATTACCAGAGGCCCCAGTGACTTGGGAAAAGATCAGAATTTTCACGACGATGTTAGCAAGTCGGTCACAGTTTGCGGTTTGAGGCCAATCAAGAAAGCAATAGACCCCCCTCACAGCTTGAACACCTAACATGACCACATATACAAGTGTCGTACAGCAGCAAAGCCGGGGACAGCGATGATAATGATCTGGAGGAGCGGTGGTAAGACAGCACACAGCACCAAAGGCAAAAACTGTTCCGAAGCGAAACGACGCTCGGCTCAAAACAGCAGAGTCGTCTGATCTGCCTTTTGATCTTTCATCCGGCCGAGAGACGATTGACAGCCTGACAGCCCGTCTCTCTTTCAACCAGAAGTCTGACCCCTGCCGCACTCGAGTGGGTGAGAATGTTGCCACGCTGTGACAGTTTGCGCTGCGGGATTTTATTTTTTTCAAACTTCAAACGGGAAATGTGTTGCCTTGTAAATTTGGCCAGTTAAGAAATAAAGAACTTTAACTTTGGCCGCTGCACCGCCTGGCATTGAGAGTCGTTTTGGGGCTTCTGGTTGGAAGGTTGTTGGCGATTCGTTCTGAACAATTTCCAGTCCGACATCGGGGCTGAAAAAGCTGTGCTTGCATGAGATGGGATGGAAAGCAGTGAAGCAGAAAAAAAAAAAAAAAGTCTCCTACCAAAGCCAGCTTCACTGAGGGTAAGACAGCCACTGGGCATGGACTAATCATTTTCACTGTCCAACACTGATGCAGAGCTCTTTGATCTACACAGCACTTTCCAATGGATGGTCACATCTTTTACTAGCTGTATAGAAAGATATTCCAGTCATGTAGAAACCAGTCTGACTCAGTGTACTCAGTCAGTGGTCTAACTCTTTTAAATGTCATATTGCATGAGAAGAAAAGTGATAGTTGAAAGGTTTAGAGTTGTTTGCTGAAAAAACGGAGTAAAACTGCACAGATTTACATTGCCTTGTAATAACTTTTTCCACAATTCATCGCACTACAATCACAGATTCGTATCTGGTTTAGCTCCACGTGTGAACGTGGCACCAATCAGATTTTTGGGGGATGAAAGGATTGGAACAGGGACATTCAGGCTGCACTGAATAAGCTGGATATGAGTCGCATATAGGCAAAGACATTTGGATTTGGGTCACAATTGACTTCTGCATGAACGTGACCTTTGAACCAGCCTGTCCCATCCCTGGTCCTCAGGGCCTTACTGTGTTAGATGTGTCTTAGTTTCACTACACCTAATTCAAATAATAAGGTGCTCCAGAAGTCTATTAAAGCAATAGTCCCTAACCTTTATTTAAAAAAAAAAAAGGTAACACTTTATTTGACGGGTTGTGAATAAGACTGTAATGACACCGTCATAAACATGACATAACACCTGACATGAACATGAGTAAGTCTTCATGAATATTTATGACTATTGTCATAAAGTGTCATTCGGTAATCATAACACTTCTAATACAAAGTTGACATTATTCAAAATGTCTTCGTTATGTCAACTTGTCATTAACCAAGAAATCATGATCTGACATAAATTTGTTATAAAAGTATTACTGATTAAACTTTAGCTTTAATAACATAAAGCTATATTATTTTTAATGTTTAATATACTGTAGCTTAATCGTCCTCATCATAGGAAGCGCCAATAAAATATTGAAGTGGTAAAAAATAATTTTGCAAGACTTTCTATTCAACTTAAGTCAACATCTTTTGGTTAACATTGTTTAGTTCCAATGTTTTAGATTTGTTATTTTCTTAGTTGCAGAGAAAAGTTTATCCACGATTCCTGTAATTGTTTGCTGTAACAAACTCTGTCGCCCCACGACGTTCTGTTATCTTACAGCCGCTGGTCTCCTCCTCAAAAGTCTCTGTGATTTTCAGCTTTTCCTCTGGGAACTCTGAGATCCTCCAACTTCTTGAGCATTCAGCGTGCACAGATATCATTAGATACGAAATCAATCGATCCAGTGAACAGCATAACGCTGCTCACAGGAGAAAATACAGCTTGTAAAGCAATAATTCTGCTGCAAAACCATTTAGCGGGGGATTGTCAGTCAATGCATCTGTGCTGATTCTCCAAATAGCATCATCCCCCCCCCCTCAGCCTTACTCTTAATGTTTGTGTGTTCATTCTTCAAGCAGCAGCTTGACAGCAGCGTCTCTCCTTATTTCCCTCAGTGGGTCCAAGTTCTGCACGCTTGAAGAACTGCCTTGCGCTGTGAAAACAGTAACCTGGGTGAACTTGTCTGTCAGTCAGGAAAATAGACTCTTAGGAGACATTACACCTCCATACCTGGGTGTTCATTGACTTGGAGCTGTCAATCTGGATCCAGCTGCTGTGCATTTCTATCCAATTTATCACAAAATCACTCAGTCATCCTCTGCCCGTGAGCTGACTGTTCTTTTAGCTGGCGAAGCTTACACACGTCGGAGTGTGTCGCCTTCATATTCACTGCAAGATAAAAAAGCGCTTGTCAAATCAAATGACTGAAAATTCGCTCAGTTTTGATGAAGTTATGTAGAACTTTAGGGAACGCTTTTGACTACCAAACAGCTGTTGGCAGAGTTGGTATGACGACGTGGTATTTCCTTCACCTGAAGGTGAATTGTTGAAATGTTAAAATAAAAATAATAATAATAATAATTGATTTATTTATAATGCCCTTTAAATATTTAAATCTCAAAGGGCAGGAAACAGGAACCAAACAAGCATTTCTAATGAATGAAAATACATTAAAATTAAATACATGAATAGATGCATAGATAAGAGATTAAAACCAATATGTAAGAAAATGAACCAAACATTTTGCTAAAAGGAAATGTCTTTTTCAAACACTCAGTGGATTGCGGTGCCCTCAGCGTGTCAGGTAGACGGCACAACCCCACCTCCATATCTCCACATCCGTATTGCTACTCTGGTGATCAACAAGAACGGTGCAGCTACTCGCTACTTCTTTCTTGAAATTGTTATTTCTCTTTCAGGGTTTTTTGGACGGCGTTTTTCTGAGTTATGGTCTCAAATTTTGATCAGCTGACAAACAGCCTATTTTTATGTTAATGGTTGTTCGCAGTAAATTGCTTAGTAAAATTTTTTATGACATTTATGGAGGCCATTGACCTCGATCTCTTTCTATTGATTTCTTCTTATTCTTATTCTGTTTTATGGAGGTTGGCAAAACACTGAGAACTCGCTTACGGCGCCCTCTGCTGCACATGCAGGACAAACGCAGGTAACGCGTTTGGTATGGGCCCACCATTACTCACTATCTCACTCTTTGGTTATTTAGCAACACCTTGTTGAGTAATTTGCACAGCAGCAGTTTAAACTTTCAGCAATGTGTCTTAAAGTTAAACAACAGCATGGACTGAAAACTGCAGAAAGCGGTAAAACTGACCACTGGGTTACTGGACAGTGTGTCCTCTAGCAGCCTAAGCATATAGTCATAGATATGGTAAAGAGTATTGGTCTAAGTTCTAAGCCCAGTTGCACACCTCTGTTACACCGAAGCATAACGGTTTGCTATCAGACGTGTGATAACACATCACACGTCTGATTTGTTATCACTGAAATCTGGGTTGCTCTGGGTTTGCTATGTGAGCGCGTCCGTCGTTTGATTTCTTGTAAAAAAAAAAAAAAAAAAAATCGACAATTCACTGCAACGTTACTTTGCTCTCCGAATTACTTTTATTTTAGCTGTTAAGTTCAAATGTACATTTCACACCATGTGGTCGATGTACGTTGATGACAAGGTTCTGATAAACTTCCCTCCAGTTCAGGCCTGAGGTAAACTCTCTCTGGTGTGGACGCGCTGATGGATCGTCAGATTCCCCTTCTGTATAAAACTCTTCCCGCACTGGACACAGCTGTACGGCCTCTCAACGCCGTGACTCCGCAGATGGGCCGTCAGACGCCTTTTCCTCCGGAACGTCTTCCCACACTGGTCGCAGATGTACGTCCTCCTCCCACGTTTGGAGGCGAGCTTCCTAGGCAAAGCGGGAAGGCTCTCAAAAAGTGATCTGTTCTCTTCAGGACGGGGGAGCTGGTCACTTTTAGTGTCACCGGCTCTGCTCAGACTCTCATCGTGAACTGCGTTCAGGTGGGCGCCACTAGCGTTCTGTGGAATGGAATCAGGGCAAACGGTAAGAGAAATGACGTAGAACGTTCAATTCACACAACAAAATGAAGACATCTCAAAAATGAAAGTTCTTTCAACCTTAGAGCATGTCCTACTTTCATACTATAATTAATATGATTTTTTTAAGAATCATTGGTTTATAATAATTCAGTCCCGATTCGATAGTTTTAAATGTATATTAGATTTTGAGGTGATCCATGACATTCATTTCTTTATTTTTATTGGAGCCTTGCAACAACCTTCCGTACACGTACAGCTGCATCGCAATAAATTCTATGTCTAATCGTGAGGATTTGTTAAAAGCTGAAATTCCTTTTCACTACAGTATCCTTAGCATTGTCCAACAAACGACAGGCTGTTTCTCTAAGGAAAAAAGAAAAGAGGAAAAAAAATGCATCAGTCAAACTAATTTTAAACCAAACTTCCTGAGTTCTGATGTTCGTCAGTAGGAAACAGAAACAAAACATTTTCAATCATTAAAAAAAAAAAAAAAAAGAGGTATTTTAATGAATTGTCTTAAGGTAAATGCTATTTGTTTTAGACATGAGCCACCATGTAGCCCGGCCTTATCTACATATTTAACCACTGATTTTAAAACACAACAATCCAGTTTTCCACTTGACCATAAGTTGTTTTTGTTTTGTTTCATTTTTTTGGAGTTTTTTTGTTGTTGTTTATTTGTTTGTTTTGATTTTAACCGAAGTGGCAATTTGGGATTTTATCAGTTGACGGACAGTCAACCTAACAAACAGAATAACTGATATTATCTGCCACTGTCTGTACCAAAAGGTGTGGTTTGCAAAACACATGGATTGGGATTTTTCTCACCTCTCAACTCAATATTCTTGTGTGGGGCTCCTTGTGGGATCAAAGATTTGCTCTTAAATAATATTTTGTTGCACTTTAATTAGGAAAAATGCAAATTTCAGTTCAAAATATTTGTAGACGCTTTTACATTTTTCAAACGTTATACAAAATTCTTTAAAGAAGAAAAAAAAAACACAATAAAACCTAAAGGTCAGAAATTTGATCATATATGAAGCTCAAATAATAAAATCTTCCTGTGTTGGTATCAGATCCTGTATTTACTTGGCATTGGATCGATATTGGACACCTGTAATTATTGGACTCACTAGCTCGTTACAAGTCAAAAAGAGTGATAAAGGAACAAGTTGAGAACAACTCACGTCTGGTAAATACATCATTGGGCTGGTCTTGTTGTTTTCTTTCACCAGAAAGTTCTCCATGTTTGATCTAGCACTGGTTGGAACAAATAAGCACAGGTCAGAAACAGCAATCACAATATGTTTCCAGAAGATTTATACATAAACAAATTTTTATTTCAAAAGTCAACATGTCTTGCCTTACAACAAATTTGACATAAGTAAAGAAAAAGACTAAAAATGCGAAAAGAGGCACTGAAGTGAAATCGAATACTCTCTACGTGATAAATCGTCTTTAACAAACTTCAGTTTGAACTTTACTAGGGGATGAAAACAAACGATAACAGGTAATGTGATTTTTTTTAAGAATGAAAACATTAAAGACAAAGCTGCACCTAGGTTTACATCACTTCTACTGCAAACTACAGGCTGTCAACGACAGAAAAGAAACTTACCATTCACCTGTGAGAGAAGTCCAAAGTGTCCTTGCAGGTTAATTGTTTGTTTTGATCTGGTGGTGTTGGTTTCCAAGGGAACCAACAGTAAGTGCAGTTTGAACCACTCAAGTTCTCCATGTGTTTTGAAAATTTTAAAAAGGGACTCAGAATCAGCTTTATTCAAATTCAATTCAAAAATACTTTATTGATCCCAAAAGTAAAATAAATAATTATTCTACAGGTTTTTGAACACAAACAATAAATCTGACTTCCACTTTGCTCATAGTTAGGGCACTGTAGACATACATTTAAAAAATATATAACAAAAATCTATACACCGCTTAAAGTAAATGAATCAAAATCAACGTTGGAATAAATGACAAACAAAGCATCGTAAAACATTTTACCTTTCAACTGCTTCTACAATGTTAATTAATTAATTTAGAATAATCCAACATTATTATTTAAACCAAAATCAGCTTATAGTAACTTTGACATGAGTTGTATCTTTGGACTACATGCATATTTAATGAAATAAAATTTAGCCTGCAAAAACCAACATCTCTGATTGTAGAGCTGACTTTGGCCTTTTAAAAGGATACAGGCCTTGACCATTAGCCACCATGCCTAACACTAGCATTAGCACAATTAGCATGTTTATAGCTAATTATATCACTACAATGAAGTAAAATACACTAAAGCATTGAGACAAGGTACGACAAAACTCCCAATCTGGTTTATTTATCGAGGTTTCTCAGTATCTGACAGTTTACTTTGTAACTTATCTGTACATTAGCTGCAAGCGAACTGAGCTCAGCTGAGTTATTCACTCACTGGGAGGTTCACAGCTATTTCTCCACAAGTTGTCACTTCTGTCACTCACAGACGGGTCACAAGCTCCACAGTTTGCTCAGACAGCGCACACGTGAAGAGCATGCCTCAGACTGCGGGAGAAATGGCTAAAACAACTCAAGTCAATCTTCAGTAAAACCAGAAATTACAACTGAAATTACATGCAGGGTTTTAGAAGCCCAATGTTGCACAATGTTTTTACAAAAGAGAAAACCAAGGTTAAATCTACTAGCATGGATCACATGACAATGATTTGAAATTAAAGGTTTTTGCAGGAAACGGATGAGAGGACGGATGAACTTGGTCATTTGGGGAGACTACAGGAAGGATGCAATGACTGAGGAGAGCTGAAGGTTCTTGCTTTTAGGCATGAGTATATGGCAATGACATATAGATGGACAGACGCTGCCCGTTACCAGTGTGAAGAAAAAAAATTGATGCCCAACAAGGCATCATTGGCATCAAGTCTGGATGGCAGTGAAAGGTATTTTGAGGACTGAGTACCAGCCTGACTAACAAGATAAGAAATCAATGTTTATGTCTGTGTTTCTCTGAGCTTCTAATAAAAGGTTCTGCAGCATAAGTAATGAAGAGACAGATGGACGTGGTGTCAAGAGAAGGGAAATGCAGTTGATAAGCCGCATGGAGAGATTTGAAGTTCTGCCCGTGCGCTGACAGAGTGCGAGGTGTTAAGGATGGCTTCCCGAGAGGCACTGAAGTGGTTGAATGACTGGGGAGTTTGTTGAAAATCATAGAGTTGTAAAGGAGCAAGAAAAGTGCGAGCTTGTATGGCAGAAGAAAGGGCAGAAGAGATGGAGGGATGAACGTGTACAGGGAAGCCTGCAAAGAGACGTGGAGTGTGTAGTTGGGACCTGGAAGGTTATAGCATTTACATTATGCCACTGATACAGACACATTCCACTATAGATTTTAACTTTATCTTTAAAATTTTTTTCCTTTTGTGTACTTTTACCTGTGGCACAGTTTCCTGTTTCCATTAAGGCACTCAGCCAGTCAAAACAGCAAAAAAGACACTTTCGTACTCATCAAAGTTCTAATGCCAAAATGGACATTACAACTTGGATCAACAACAACAAAAAAACCCCAGCAAATTTAGTACAAGCAGGGACAATACTAGTACATCAGCAGTCTTAGCAAGTCTGTTTCACTAACATACTATACTGCATGTACTGAGAAAGGCCATATCATCACTGTGCTTGTTCTGCACTTCAGGTCACAGTGAGACTCTCTTGCTCTGCTGTGTATTTCATGTCTTTGTGTGTATGCTTCTGGGTGTTCCTGAACCACAGGCTCAGTGTTGGCTCTGTCACCTCTGGCTGTGGTTGACCGGAGGTGACAGAGCATAAGCTCCCTCTCTGACACACAGAGCACCGCTGTGTGCTGTGAAACACCTTCTGCTTGTGTCGTGAAGACTCCTGAACAGTTTATGCTTGCCCAGGGACATGAGCACTTTTATGACAGGTAGAATGTATTCTATTGTGCAGACTCTGCAAAAAATGGACTGACCAAAGGCATCGCATTGCAACAGGGCCCTCTTCACACTCAGTTAAATCTGTGTGATGACGTTAAAAACAAAGACAACGAACTTCGAGGAACAACTTCGTCTCTCCGTTGAGCGCAACGGAGCACGAGATGCTCAACGTTCTGCTGTGACATTGTGGCGGTTCATTATCGTGTTGGCAGCACAATGCTATCTCATCCAGGACCTTTGACCCCCCACCCCACCCCTCAAACCTGTGAGCCTTGATCATTTGAGAATCCGTTGAAAGATTGGCTACAGTGGCCAAAGCCCTGGCAGCAACCTCAACTCGTCCACACCTGGCCGTCAGGGCTCCAATTAGTCTGCTTTACTGAACCATTCGGCACAGTGGCTGCTACGCATATTAGGACCTGCCACTCATACGCGTGCAACAACGAAGCCTTTCATCAGGGAGCAAAAATAATAATCCATGAAAATGAAAGAAAAGAGGGAAAAAATGCAACCTGCATGTCTCTTACACATAGGGATGAGCATGACTGAACTCACCTGGAATAAAGCTTTGAAGAGCCCACACACACACACACACACACACACACACACACATAAGACTGTGCAGACATCTGAGAATAAATAAGTTTTTTATCACAACTCATTTTGATATTTAGACAATCCAGTGTATGAGAGGCACTTGAAGGTGTAGCTGTTTGGGTATATTCCATCTGGTAACAATTTACAGTTTTTATGAAGTTTAGTTTTTCATTTTGCTTTTCATGTATTGTTTACCGCTTTTATAATTTCTTGTTTTCATTTCGGAGCAATAAAACTTTTGGAACAACCAGACACTTAGTCTGTTTCACTTGTTTATCGCACAGTGTTCAGTCTTCAGTCAAGATAAGCAAATGAAGCGTCATATAGCTTTGCGTTAAGCCTACATGATTGTCTTAAATATATGATGTCAGGAGGTATTATTTATGGCTGTTCATCTGACTTCATCATGAGATCTCTCAGCTGAACAGCTGCAAAAGAAAACAGGGTTAAGGAGACAGAGTGCAAACTGTCTGTTTACAGACTGATTAAGTTATTATACTGTAACTTCCAAGGCATTTTCAGTAGCAAACCCAAAAATACTAATTTCAGCCAAAATATTAAGTGTGGTTGCTCATTTGAAATGATTTTAATCACTTTATCTAAGTCAACTATAGATGACTGCCTTCCTTTAATTAAAACCTGTCTATCTTTTTTTTAATATATTGTGAATCCTGCCTAATTACTCTTGGCAAACTACAGTGTTTTTTAAATAATAATACAAATAATAATAATAATAATAATACTTTGGCTCTGACAGTAAAGTCTGACTAAGCTGCTGTGTTAAAATTACAGTGCTGGTAGCACAACGTACGCAAGAGAGAGAGAGACAGAGAGAGAGAGAGACAGAGAGAGAGAGAGACAGAGAGAGAGAGAGAGACAGAAAGAGAGAGAGACAGAGAGAGAGAGAGAGAGAGCGTTCCTCGTACCAACGGTTCAGATCAATAGATTGGCTGTAGCGAGACTAATATTACCTAACTGTGAAAATTGAGTAATATCACCAGCGCCGCTGTAGAAACGCTTTATTGATTGCATGGTCAATATCAAAAGGCAGATATCAAAGGCTGCATAAAAACGCTTTAAAGATGAAGAATATCATGTGTTTTTTTTTATTTTTTTATCAGCCATTTAAAAAAGGGGAGAAAATTCAATAACAATCTCAGACTCTTATCAATTTCCAGCAGTCTGGGTAGTTAGTTGGTCACAAATGTGTCTTTGCTTAAATGTAAGGTTCCCTTATGGAGTTTGGTCAATTCATAAGTCGTAAGAAAATGACCCAGCTCTAGAGTTTCTTAGCTAAGACAAACTGCCATCTTGAAAAAACAGCTGTAGCACCAAAATGCCTTTTAAATGATGAAGGAAGTCTCAAAGGGTTCCAACAGTCTTCTGGGAATTTATTGCAGATCCAACATACAACCAAATACTGTAACTACAGTGACTGAAAACATCCTCATTTCTGCACACATCCAGATTAGTTCAAACTGAAGCTCCAGACTCATCTTTCTGAATATCCAGTCATCTACAGCTCATGACTACTCCTCTTTAGCCCAACCTGTTTCTCTGTCAGTCGTGTTATTGTGACTTTTCTGTTTGCAAGTTCGCTTTTCTTCCGTCAGACTGACTCCTGTCAGCTTTCATTTGTTTTTTAACGAATATCAAGAAACACTACTTGCTTAGTTCTGCTGTCACTTTGTCACTCTACTCTGTTTCTGTCTCGTGTTTGAATGGCGTAAGAAGACACAATACCTAGGAAATGAGGCGCCAGCATCACCTTACTATGCATTCGACACTGGAGCAAACACAATTTGATCCCCAGATTATCATGTTTCAGTAAAAGACCAGGAAGTGATAGGGGACGGAAAATATAAAGGTTTTACAAATGAGTGACAATGAAATGTGTAGGTTCAGAGACCACCTGCCATAAAGGGGGGATCAGTTAACATGTCCTTCATTAATGGGACAAAATGTTTATTGTTAAAATATATGGAAAGCAATGGTCTTTTTTAGCATGTGGTTAAAAAAATCTTAGTGGTGCTTCTGATTCTCAAAATCATTTCCCTACCACCAGGCTAAGCAAGTTTTCACAAGGTCTATAGTGCAGGGCATTCTGGGTAAATACAACCAAAACAAACATGCTAGCCGGAGAAATGGCTTGCAGGCTTCGGCCAAAGACAAAATAGAAATCCTACAACAACCACAATCTCACGCCATTCCATATTTGTTTGTATTTTGTGAAGAAGGAAGTTGTGCATGTGTCTTCTTCAGAGGTTTTTGAATTGTTTCCTTCAGTGGTTCTTGGTGCAGCACCTCCACAGGCGAGGGTGTGAACCGGATTTTCAAAGAGTTTGGTTTGTTTGACACGGTGTGAAAGTAAACCGCGGCAGCTGAAAGTGTAACAGATGTTGCAGTTTTGGTCCCAAATCAAACTGAGTCTACATCACACCAAGACATCAGTCTGAGAAAAATACTGAAGTTCCTTCTAGTATCTGCTGACCCAACGAACCGGGTCATGATGATTGGTTCAATCATCCCAACCTGCGTCTCCACAGCACAGAGGAAATGCAGCATTTGGGGAAAAAAAATGATCCAGATGTTTTGTTTTGTGTGGGTGAATTCATGAACAGTCATGCTTTCCATGTCTCCATTAGAACAGGAGCTATGCATAGCTATAGTTGCAGAACTAAAGCTTTAGTTTTGCTGCCAAGTTCTTCTTCTGTAATGCTACACACAACATGTCTCACCAGTGACATAGTGGTTTTGCGCCAACACACAGTCATGCCAAAGCTTCTTCTGGTTTCATACAGTAATCATCTGTATGATGAGTCTAATATTAGTTGCGGGGCAAAAGAAAAAAAAGATTTCTCCCTGCTGAGTTGTGTTTCTGCAAGAATAAATGCTGTTCAGAATGTCACCAGGCAGTCGTGTTGTGCAGAGGTCACAGGTCATGTAGCTTAAAGGCAGCCTACCTTTGTCTTTTGGCAGTGAAAATGTTTGATACGTAGAAAAACTGGAAGACATCCAAGGCTGCCCTAAAGCCAAATGTGAACAACACTTTTCTTCTCCTAACAAATGTAAACTTGGACTCGTGTGATAATCTTGTCACAATTCTTAATAGGAGAAAAAAAGAAAAAAACACATTTGTTCATCGGTGAAAGAATATGTACGAATATTAGTAATTTCAGGAAGTAGCTTCAGCAAGATCACTGTTGCATTCTGGGATTTGAGTAAGGTGACAAACGACATTTTGCTCCAAGTGCCTTTCTCTGGTTTTCTTAAAAACAAACACTCTTTCCACTTCATAAAGGACAGGAGCACACCGAACCACTGCTCCGCCTGAACAAGGAAGGATGCTTTCCTGACAAAGGAAGGCTGTGCAAATTGGGGATATTGTTTTTATAACATAACTCAGCTTTGGAAATGTGGCACATTGGGTGAAGGAACAAACCAAGTAGCAGAGAAGGAGGGGGAGCTATTGTTTTTAGATGCAGCTATAAAATCACAAATTTTTAGTTACAATTTTTTTGGTTTATTTATTTACTTATCTTTTATTATTTTTTTTAGACTTAAAAAAAATTGTAATTTTTTTTTAAAATTCACAAATAAAATAAAAAAAGTGAATTTCATGGGCTCCTTTTTTATGGCGCCCCCTAGGGTCCTGGCGCCCCATGCTACCTAAGCCACAGCCGGCCCTGTGCTGGAGTGAATGCAGTTTGCATTAAGCAGAATTACTCTTCTTTTATGGTGGATTTAATGTTCCTGTTGGATTTGGCCTTTTGAAACTTGCACCGAATCTAAATTTTATGCAGCTGTCAGACATGATTCGATGAAAGTCATAAAAAATACATCAAAGGACAGCCATTAAAGTGTCACAATTAAAAATTCTCTTTTGTTTCAAAATAATTATAATAACAAAAAAACCCAAAAAAACAACTTGCCTACCTTAGTGCGTCCGCTGTATGAAGTATACTCTGATGTGAAGAACACCGGCTGCAGCAGGTAAATGTGTTCCCTGCTTTTCACAGAGCATCAGCAGCAAATGATTGAACTCCGACAACTTGCGGCTGCACACAGAAACAATGCTGCTCTGCTAGCAGCCTGTCAGCTGTGTGTGAATGCTGCATTTTTCTCTGACAATGACAGCAGTGTCCAGCCACCTGTGAATCTGGCACTCTATTTACACGTAGTGCAGAATGGCTGCTTTTCATGCTGACTTGACCTGCACAGGCATATTTAGATGCTTTCTAAAGGTCAGGTGATGTGCTGTTTGCCTGACTCACGTGGGCTTGGAAATGACATCACACTGTTGTTTTTTTTTTTTTTTAAAAAGAGACACAAAGATAACTTTGGCATATGCCCCTGTTTTGTTTTGTTTTGTTTTTTGTTCTTTTTGACATTCTAGCCTCTTGCTGTAGCTGCTCAGAAAAATGCTTTGGCAGAAATAAGCCTGTTTTTGTGGAGGAGTGCGGCTGAGGTCAGTTTTTTTAGACCGGACGTGTGGTAAGCAGTGAAGGCACAGATACTCAGCGACGAGTGGATCCAGTGAAATGTAAAAAGAACGGTAACAGAACATTGGCTAGCAAGATGCACATGAGAGTACGAGACCGTTCTGAGAGTCTGTGCTTCAGGAACATAAAATATTTTCCTGTTTTCCACTACGCTTCTATGAAACATTCCAAAAATATTAAGGATGGATTTCTTTTCCTGCTCCCCACTACATGATGCAGCGCCACAGAAAATGGTGCAGAAGGTCTGCCGGGCCAATAGGTGGCGCCGTGAAACCGCCAGTGAAAAACACAAAACCAACCAAACTGCAGTGTTTGTTAAAGTTTTAGCTGCTTTTCACAACATTAGGCGGGCCTTTAGAAAGTGTTCAGATTATTTTTGAAATAGTTGTAATTGTGTGGCAGAAAAGCACAAAACTTGTACACTTTAATAAAATGTTCTTGCACTCATTATTTAAATTTATTTTGAAATGTCTAGAATCGGCCAAACGTGACATCAATTCATGAGTCTTTAATAGAAATTGGTTACATTGGTGACATTGTAAAACAAATCCCCAGTGTAACGTCATCATTTAAAACGATACAGCGCCACAAAAAAGAAAAAAAACCTTAAAATCTCTTTGTGTTCCTACAGTCAAATCCTTTGGGATCTGGTTTGGTCAGAATAATAATAAAGGATATTAAAAAATGCAGTGAATATTTTAAATACACACACACACACACATACTGTATATATACAGTATACCTGGCTCAGTTAACATGAGATTTATTAGAAGTTGAGATTTGGGCTGGGATTTTTTTGGGTGTTGGACGGATTTTACATTATCTTTGGGATGGAAACGGTCATATCTGGCAACCCTGCTGAATGGCGCCATTTTTGAGAGGGAGGAGCATGGGTTATAGAGAGAGAGATGGAGCTTCAAGATCATCATTAAAAAAAGAAAAAAACAAAAGAAGTGGTTTGCATAGCCACATTAAATCGGCGTTAAAAATGTATCCACTCTACAACTCGGTTTCAAAAATGATCGTTTCTGGTCTCCCAAAACACTTAATACATACCGACGCAAATCCTATGTATTGTCCTCAGTTAAATGTATAGTGTTACAGGAAAGTCATCCGGGGGGGGGGGGGGGCAGAAGAAAATATTTGAGATCCATCCATCCATCCATCCATCCATCCATCCATCCATTCATCCATCCAGTGCGTTTTGTTTAGTCAGGTCCCCGAGGCATAAGGTCCAAGAACAGTGAAAAGGGAAACCCAGCAATCCCCTCCAGAGAAACGTCCTCCCTCTCCTCCTGGGGGATCTCAAGGCATTCTAAGACCAGAAGGGATATCTCATCCCTCCAGCAAGTTCTCCATCTGCCCTGGGGGTCTCCTCCCAGCAGAATGCGCCTGATAAACCTCCATAGAATTTGAGTGGAAAAAGCCCTAATCAGTTCCCCGGCCTCCTCTGCCGACTCCCTTTGATGTGGAAGAGCAGCAGCGAATATTCTGGCTCTTACCGTCTATCTCACAGGCTGAGTCCAGATACTTACTCTGTAACGGAAACTGCTTTTAGCGTGCTAACATCTGCAGACATCTTTCTTTTGGTCATGAATCAAAAAGCGAAAGCCAAAAGTAAGGCTTTGTGCCAATCTGGGGCACTAAATGCCACTTAGCAAAAGCGAATGTTAAACCACTACACTGACACGGCATTTAATGGAAATTAATGCTAAAGCAATACACCAACATGTTACTGAGTGGAAGCTAATGCTAAAGCACATTTATACTCACCATGAAATAATGACAACATATGCTACAACACAAAATATGGCTTTCAATAGGGTGAAATATTTTGTCAGTAGATTTTAAATTGTTAATGTAGAACTAGAGGCTGTAATTGTACAGCAATGCATTCTGGGTGCAGAATAAAAGGCATTTGCTGATCCGTGTCAAGGGTAGAAAATATGGGGAGGCTCTCAAAACAATGCAAATAATGTGAATTTTGGTATATATTTGTTTAGTTAACACCCCTAGTTGTTTTTATGTGTTATATTCCTCTGTATATGTCTTTTGTTTGATTTTTTTTTGTATGTTTTCCATTTGCTCAATAAAGTTTCTTGAAGTGAAGGGAATGTGAGGAGAGGAACCAGTCACCGTCTTCAAAATAAGAGCAGGAACATAAACCCCTAACTACGTGAAGAACTCTTAAAACAAGCTCCTATGTCTTGTCAAAAAGTTACTTTTAAGTAATTTTGAGTGTATTAAGATTTTGTGTTTTTTCAGTGTATGAATCCATGATTTATTATTTCATCTTTAGCTGTCAGACATATTCTATTCAAGTGATTTCTTGACTCTGCAGACTCTTGTGGTAATCATGCCTTGGTGTGAAAGTTAAAGTGAAGTCAAAAACCTGGATAATTGCTCTTATTACTTCATCTAGCTTGGGAGCAATTATTTCCCCCCCTAATAAACAAAGTCGAAACTTGAAAACAGTTTTGTCTCTGTCTGGTATGAATGTTTATTGATGAACTACAACCTTTAAGTATGACGGGGAGGAAAATAAAACACAAAAAGAACAAATCTGTAGCAGGGCAATACTGTTTCACATCACTGTAGGCAGAAGGCTGCATCCTCTGTTAAACCAAACTACAAAAGATTAATTAGTGTTATACTCGCCCCATCCGTGTTTCCCCGGACTGCTTAGGGAGTTCATTTACTCTCTTTCTGTTATTGTTGATATATGTTTTTGCTTTCTTTCTTTCTTTCTTGACCTTTTGTGAACCTTTTGTTTGTGATGCTAACCTTTTGCATGGACTAAACCGAACTGCGCGCCAATTACTGCTCCTTAATAACAATGAAGCCGCTGCCTTTCCCCCACTGAAAGTAATTAGGCTCCTTGTAAATTAGATAGGGACCTTTAGTCTGAGCAGTGCAGCTTTTGCATTTGAACACAAAAGTCCTGGCAACCGGGCCGGAGCACAAGGCCTTCAGTACTCAGCTAGACTCACTCAAGGTGGATGTGTGTTGTGAATTTCTCATTTCCTTTGCATCTCCTGCCTTCATAGAACTGAAAGTTTTTTAACATACGTATCGTGTGTCACGACCGCAGCACTAGCCTGGCTCTACTTCTCTGTGGGGTCGATGCTTCCAAATCAAAACCTTCACACTTTAAGCACCCCTCCAGACATCTTAAGCACATTATTCCCCTCTGCAATGGAGTAAAATCACACGAGGACATTATAAAAGATGTGGAAAAGCTGTGGATGGTCTTTGCAGGGTGTTGGATGAGTCTGTCAGGTGAATTAATAATGGATAGAGAGGGTTGGTGTGCTCTGATCTCCAGATGGAATACTGCTGTTTACTGAAGAGAAGCGAGTACGACTAGATGTGGGTGGATTTAACCAAAATATCGATAATATTGATGCCAAATTGGTATCAGTATCAGATCAATGCTGACACGATGAGATTGTTACTTTAGTTTCCGTCTTGAAATGGTGCTTTATTCTTTTCTTTTATTGTAGTTTCTCAACTCTACCGCAAGAATGATTTTGATTTGTTATGCTCTCAGATGATACATTTTTGTGCTTTACATTGTTCATCATTCAAAATAAACAATTTTTTTCAGTTTTTCTATTGTTTATCATCTAAAAATGTTAAAGTATTTCGTATACTCTTGAACTTTAACTAATTTCCGTCCTTGGTTTTAATTCAAAGAAGAAAACACAAAAAAGGCCTAAAGGTCAGAGGTTCAATATCAATGTTGGTATTGTGATGGTAATATTGGCCCTGTATTTACTTAGTATGAGATCATTACCAAGATGTGCAGTATAACACCTCTAGTGTCCACACCTCCAAATTGTACATACAGGCCATTTGACGTTTTGATTTATCTATTGAGACAAAGACTCATCCAAATCAGTTTCTAAACGGCTGACTTATGGTGTGATCACACCCAACTCGTTATGCAAGGCAAAAATGAGTCCAACGCTTCAAGTGATGCATGTGGACTGTGAATGCAGATGCCTGACTTTGCTCTACGCCTAGCGTTTTGCGTATCTGGTTTACATTCAAAGTCTATCTGGAGGCGCGTCTGACGTGTCAAAATCGCTTTAGTCATTGTTTTACATTGCCGGCCTATTTGTCGGACGCATTGGACTCGCTTGACGCATCTAACACTTCAAATGGCGCCACACTAGACGGGCCCTCGACCCGCCTCCACATAGACTTTGAAGACGAGACGAGACGGGCGAAATGCGCTTGGTGTGACCCCAAATAAACTTTCACACATATGGCCAAGTCACTAATAATGCTAATAATGTTTATGCATACTCTGCATTAGGACTCAGTTTATTGTTTATTGTTGTTACTTGGGCCATTTTCCAGCTCTGTTTGAATTATATTCCAGGCCAGATTTTATAATCAGCTCTTGTTTGGGAAATCTCACCAAACCAGAAAACGAGTTGGAGTTCTGTAATTCTACTGTGAGCTATTTTTCTTTAAAAAAAAGAAGGAAGAAAAGAAGTAAAAAAGACAGAAAAGAAAGCTGAATCATTAACATTTCTTCTTGCCGGGTACAGTGAACCTTGTTGAGCTCGATAACAGCAAGCATTGTTGACACCCTGCATCTTATTTAATGTGCTACAGAGTCAGTCAGGCCAAGACATTCAGCATCAAAGCCAAATCACACAAGCATCTCAGAAGTGCCTTAACAACACGCTGCAATCTACATAGAAGTAAAATCAAGGAGAGGAAAAGAGGGGAGAGAATCATTCATCAAAAGCATGTTCCTGGATCAAATTCCTCTTAAAGGAACATGCTTAATTTATCCTCTCAGCTCAGTGACACTTCACTCTTTTCTCTCTAATTACACATTATGAATGTTGTGTAATTTGGCAAGGCTGAAATCCGGATGCGGCGACACACATCTATAAATTAGGCAGCCATTATTCTCTATGATGGCTTCGGTGGAAAGACGATGCCTAATTGTGGCTTGATTAAGGCTGAAGGTGGTGCAGCTGACAGCATATGGACAACTCCACAGTTCCAGACCCAAGCAATTTACATCTTATCTTTCTATGCTGAAGCCCTGGCCTTCTAATTAACGTTCCACTTCTTTTTCTTTCCTTTTTTTTAACCACGATGATGAAGGTAAGGTACATCGGCAGACTTCAGAATCTCTGAAACTCGTTTAATCATATTGCACCTCCAGGAAATAAAACCCTAAAATGCTCACCGCCCTCAGAGTGCAATAAATAGCAGAGTCAAAGATGGCATTCAGAGATGTCATTTCTACCAGTAATGGGTTTGTAGCTGTGGCGTCTTGGCTCTCCATTGTAAGGTAATTGAGGTATTATTACATGGTGAAATTGGGTCAGTTTTACCTTGGCAGGAAATAGGCAACAAGACGGCCGAACTCTCTTTCACAGAGATTGCCATCAGAAGCGCATGGAGCTTTGTGGCGATGATCGATACGACGAATCAAATGCAGTGACTTTAAGTCCTGACCTGCGGGATTATTTCACAAACCCAGTCGTTTCTTTGTGATCTTCTTTATCTCATTTTGACACAAACAGTCACTTTTGAACTTCGTCATTTTATCTTTGCGGGAGGACTTATTCTTCAGGCCAAATATTCATTGTCAAGGTATTATTTACAATAGAAACGATGGTTCTCATTCTTCTGCTGAATTGGTTTGTGTCTACGCTTTAACTCTGTTAAATCTAATGGGAACCCTTTGACCAGTTTTATAATGATTTGGCCAAAACGCCACAGTCCTTAAAATTGCAAATTGCACCTACAGTTCATATGGGATGCCTGAGAGATATGATATTCTGAATTCAGATTTGCACCAGTCTGGGTGACTACATTTAATTTTAATAACAGCGAGTTTCAGGTAAAACAAAAGTATCATTGGAAAATTGCCCCTGCCTTTCACTTGCATCCAACACCAAAATTAGCTTTTTCCAGGTGACCAAAATGTTGGAAGCGCTGCATGGATTTTTAATGATAATAAACTTTATGTAAATATTGCTTCTTTCAAAACAGTTTTTGACGTGGCATTATAAACGTTTTCACTCGTATCTGGTTATCAGATACAGGTTACTCAGTGGTGAGCACATTTCTGCTAAAGCACTAAGAGCTATTTTTTGTTTAGTGCTTGAGCTAACTTTGAAAACATTTAGCCCACTTAGCTCTCATAAATTCATTTTATTGTTAAAAAAAAATTCTTTAGAACTAATTTATTTCTGTTTTGTAATTTTTCAGTTGAATAAAGTTCGACATCTTGAGTTGAAGCTTTCGTTGTAAAATGTTAAGTCAATAATTCCTTCATATTGATGAAAACGTATTAGCTCCACTGGTAGATTATTTCATCCAACCATTTAGAAACTGAATGGATGAAACATGGAGGAAAATGTCTTGTTATAAGTGAAGCAATCTGCCAGTCAGACATTTACTTTTTAATTCATTTCTTCATTTTTCTACTGTGGCAGTAATCGAATTTCAGGTTAGTGCAACAAAAATAGGTTCTACTTCCTTTACTACTTTTTATACTAGTGGACGTGATTCAAATATGACAAAAAGGCAAAAAGAGAAAGACATAGTTTTTTCCTGTATATCCTTTCCCCTCCTGCTCGTTATCACTTATCCTTTCATTCCCTTGTGTTTCTGACATTATTATCAGAAACAGAAATTCTGAGGTCGTATCATATCGTGTCTGGTTTTTCCACCTGCCACCTGAGGAAGAGCGGCACAACAAGCCTCCTCACAGAGCCGCCCCGCCGCCGCAGAAAATAGCTCCTCAGCGGCCCGGCACTGATAAATCTCACACATTTCCTCTGCGATATGAAGGAGACCTAAAGAGGAGGCCACTTTATCACCAGGAAAGGCTCTCACTGCGCCGCCTTCAGCGCTTCTCACCTTACTAAGGAAGAGGAAATGGCACTAATAATGTTTTTAGGCATGTTTGGTTTTGGGGGAAATGGTTTCATCCATCAGTTTCAGAGCAGATGGGAGGATAGAGGGGATGTGGGGGGAGAGAGGGGGGGGAGCGAATGTCTTTTTAAAATCAGGAAATGTTGCATTGAAGGATTCTAGCTTTAGTTTGTATTTTTAAAAAAGGTTCCTCGACTCATGCTCATCTGTTTATCTGCAGGCATAAATTGGAATTTCTCTCTTATTTTCAAAGTGTCACCAAGAAGCAAATATTTCAGCAGTGTAGGACTTTTAGGGGAGTTGGTCACGTTAGGGATGACACACGTCATCGTTTTCCAACTTTATGCTCAGATTTTGGGAACATTATGGTTAGTGCTGATTCTTTACGAGTCAGACCGATCTGATCTCTTCTTCTCTGAATAATTTGTCAACTTGTTGTGATTCTGCTCATTATGTGACTTTACTGAGGTGTAAAAAAAAAAAAGGCAGAAATCTTTGTCAGGAGTTTTGTTCTCATTACCCAGAGGGCTTTGGCAGTTCAGGTTTTTTTTTTTTTTTCTCCAGCAAGTCCCCAGGTTATGCCGGCGTTATCTCTTTATTGCCTTCCCATCTCTCCCCAACTAAAAGACACCTCTGGCATTGATTAAGGTGGAGTAAGAACCTGCTTATGTGTTTAAATTACGTGGGCCCAGACGCTCGGGGCGAGCCTCTGCAGCGGTGCCCTGGGACCGCATTATTCCTGTGATGGAAATTCTTTGAGGATGGCAGCTTTGCATCCTATTTGGGCTGCGTAGCCGTGAGACACGCCACAGGGCTGGAAGGCCATTATGAATCCATTGATTAATTCCTAAGCTCTGATAGATGAGGGAAACGTTAAGGCAGCTGAAGGGCTGGTGGAGACATGGCTGGCATTGTGCAGCCCTACAAGCTCTAATTATGGTACAGTTTGCTGCTGCCTTTGATAAGAGTTCTGAAACAATAACGGGCCACGACTTTCATTTTAAACATTCCTTGTCAGAGAAGGAACATAACCTCCCCTGGTGGCGCTTTGCAGAGGAATTTGCTGCAGTGGGACGGATCTGTCCGTGTCAGGGTTCTCTTCGCATCGCTCCTGAGAGTGTGTGAGAAAAGGCGTGTGTCTGCGTGTGTGTGTGTTTTATGGAGTTTAGCAGAGCTCTTGGTTATGGCTTCTTTCATTTCTCTGTGCACTCTGAACTTTGGCTGCTTATTGATTGTGTGGAAGCAGTAATTCTGAACATTTACAGAGCCAAAACCTAACTGAGGAAACCCTTGAAGTTTTTTTCCCTCGCCAGGCATGTGGCTGACCGAGTTGAAGGATCCAAGCTTTTAAAACAGTTTTCTCAGTTCTCTTTCTGAGAATGTCTGTGTGCTTTGTGGGAATGTAATGTTGCAACTCATATTGAAGGAGTCGGTGTGGATGGTGATGTGGTGGTGGTAGCAGTCAGTCTCTGACTGTAGGCTGTTGCTAACAGCTCGCTATCAACCGCCATCAAGCGAGGGTTTGTTCCTGAATGACACAATCAGCTGTTGGCAAGCACTGCTAATCCACCTCATTTGCTTTTGCCGCTCCCCTTTAAATTTCTATCTGGCTGTTTGGTCAGAAAGCACGAAAGAAAGGTGTTGGTGTCTGACATGTCCGACACATAGGCCCGCGACGGAAAGCAGCGGTAGAGTGATTGTGACGCCTCCACATAGACCCTGAATGTTTGGTGAGAACGCACCATCAAGCGTCTGCATTCAAAGTGCACGTGCTTCGAACTTGAAGCGTCGGATGCATTTTTGACACGCATAACGCGTTAGGTGTGAACGCACTGTAAGGCAAGAAGCAGGGGATTCTGGGTAAAAACTATCAAAAACGCGCATGTGTCGGCCTAGTGGGAGAAATGGCTTATAATTTGCAAAAGACAAAAGTAAAATCCTACGACCGCCAAAATCTGACACTTCATTCCTGAAGTTGTGGATGTGTCTTCATCAGAGGCTTTTATGTCATTTCCTTCAGTGGTTCTTGGTGCGGCGCCACCACAGGCGAGGAGGGGAACAGGTTTTTCAAAGGGTTTGGTTCGTTTGACACAGTGTAGTGTGAAAGTGAATCGCACCAGCTGAAAATGCAACAAAAGTTGCAATTTTGGTTGCCAATGGAACAGAATCTACCAGACTATCAGGTGTGAAAACTCCCTGAGCCTGGTCTGTGAAGGACTCAGAGAACAAACATGAAGACCAAAGAACACAACAGACAATTTGAGGAGTAAGTTGTGGAGAAGGGTACAATAGAATATTGCAACGTATTCATAATTTTTAATGACTTGAATTGTAAAATGTGTACAGCACCTGAACCCAAACAGCAGCAAAAGTAGACCAATATCACAGGTCAAAATGCCAGCAACTAAGCATCACTCGGCAACTTCTGAGAAAGATACGAACTCTAACTTTTCTGTCTTACTAGAAAATAAGAGACAGTGTTTCCTTTCCATCTCATTATTTAGCACACTCTAATGATTAGATTAAAAGGAACCCCGGGGAAAGGAAGCAAATCAACTACCTGGCCTTGATTTATTTTCTCACATCACATCTTAAGACAAGAGAGATGCAGTAATGTTCTCAGAGGACACATCCAGACACATGTCAGAAAGGAGTCCATGCATAAAAGGAAAACAGTAAAGGCAAAAAACATTTTTTGAACAACGCGGATCCCAAATGCTCCTGCCATAAGCCAAACACTGAGATCTCGCAGGGATGCAGAAGAGATAATTCTGCCCACAGGGTGTTCTTGATCTCTCCCATCAAGTGAGTGTTTGTTCTCTGCAGAAAGGGAAAGTCAAATACTTTCACATCTTTTTTGCTCTGAGGACCGCATAAAGGTGAGCTCCAAAGGCGGTTTTCACTTAAAGTCACACGTTGGAGGATTTCTCTTGGTGTATCTGATGTTATCCTTGATTTATTTATTCTGGAAGTACTACCAAACACAACACAGTGCGTTTAATTTGGTACTTTGCGGGTGCACAACAACATTTTTGGATATTGTGTGTTTGAGTTCCAGGTGAACTCAAAACAAAAAAGTTTCCAGGAAAGGTTTCGATTTCCAGTTCGTGAGTATCTACCATTTCCGATTGATTGGTCCACTCTACTTTTGCAAATGCATCTTAAGAACAATACTTAGTCTATTTACATTCTACCACCCTAATTATTAGGCATAATATGCCAAAGCAGAATGTTGCTCACCTTTCTTGCCACCAAAGCACGGACTTCACTACATCTGATGGTGTGCTGTGGTATGTGGAACCAAGAAGTTGAAAGTTTCCCAGCAGAACATTCCTCAAAGCATCCCACTGCCTCTTCAACGAAGAAATAGTCCAGCTTTCCACGTAGAAATAGAAAGACTGGCTCCTAAGACCAGGCCGCCATCTCCCACTGGTCTCTACTGCAGTTCTGATTCTCGTGTATTGTTTGTTCTTTCAGTGGTCAGCAGCGGTCAGCCATGACTGGTCTGTGGCTGTCCATGTGCAGTGTTGTATAGTAACGAAGTAAAAATACTTCACTACTTTACTTAAGTATATTTTGGAGTACTTCATACTTTCCTGGAGTATGAAAATTTTTGATGACTTTCACTTTTACTTCACTATATTTCCGAACTTAATTGCGTACTTTTACTCCGATACATTTTCAATGTGTGGTTTAGTTACTCGTTACAAAAAAGCGAGAGAGAGAAACAAAGTGTTTTGATCCCACCTACTGATTAGCAAGCAGGCTACCGAACAAAGTCCGTATCCTGCTTGCCTGGGCTTGTTCATCACCACCAATAGGATACACCTGCTTCGCTTCTCCCATTAAACACAAAGCAAGTCTCGCAATCAGGAACAGCCACATGGAGGAGGAGACGGAGACCACAACGACTGCAACTACGTCGGACACGGCTCCAGGGGAACCACCAGCTGGTGATAGGGTGACCAGACGTCCTCTTTTTCCCGGACATGTCCTACTTTTCAGACCTAAAAAGATGTCCGGGGGGAATTTAAAAATTGTCCGGGATTTTGGTCAATTGCCTCAAAACACATTACATAGCTTACAGTGCATTGTAGGGCACTGCGCACGGCGCTGCGTGTCACGTAATCCCTGAGCCGCGTCAGTGGGCAGCATTCCCCCCCCCCCCGCGCTCCAAAGTTTTCTGGGTTTTTTTTTTTTTTGCATAATGACCAGTTGTGTGCACCACCTATTGACTGATTCACTGATTTGTGAAGTAGAGTAATCGTAACAGCTCTTTTTCTTCATGTTGGCCGCATTTTCTGTACTATTTATTTTTCTCATTTTCAGCACTGACCTTACTTGAAGGGAAAACTTAAGGCTTACAAAAACTTTGTATTTTCTGTCCTGGAGGGTTTACTAAGAAGCTGGTTCAGTTGTAAAGCAGGTTAAGTTAACCTTGTGCTATAGGTAAAGCACCTAATTTTCTTAACTAAATGATGCCTGCAGGTATATCTATTAGCAGGTTTAATTTTGCCTGCACTTGGTTGGGTACATTATTTTAAGTGTATTTGACAAGTTTACCAAAATATAAAAAATGTCATTCAACCTGCATTTGCTTTGTTTTACTTTTTACTTGTACTTTTCATTACATTACTTGAGTACATTCATTTTTACAGTACTTTCCATACTTAAGTACAAGAAGTTTCAGATACTTTAAGACTTTTACTCAAGTAACATTTCAGTCAGTGACTTCGACTTTTACCAAAGTCATATTTTGGAGAGGTACCTATACTTTTACTTGACTCTGAGATTTCAGTACTTTATACAACACTGTCCATGTGTTCTGACTCCTTCCTATCAGAACCAGCAATCTGAGCTACAGCAACTCGTATGTTGGACTGGATCAGGTTGTTGAGGTTTAACACAAGCATCAGGGCAACCCTAGTTGCTCATCACTGTTCTTTCTTTAGACCGATCTTGAACATCAACTATGAAAGCAAAATTGCTCATTTCTCCCCCACTATGCCCCGCCCATTAACGGGGCAACTTGATCTTTGAGTTAATACGAACAACTTTTTGGGCTTTTTTTTTTTTTTTCATTTATTAGAGACGCATTTCTCTCAGTGTTTTCCGATTGTGTTTTTTTTGGGTGACGATTCGATTCAGAAACTGTTTTTGATTCAGAAATGAATTTTCTATTCCAACGGTCTAGAGAATGTGTTTACATTATGGGACTGACAGGAGAAAAAGACTGCAAACAAACAGAAGATTTACTGAAAACAGTTCCATACTGTATCAAATTTGATCAGTTTATACTTAAACAAAAATCAGGTTTGTACTTAAATTAATGTAACTTAAATGACCTGTGTAAGGTTAGTTCATCGTGCCTGGCTTTTTCTGTAAAAATAAGTATTGATATTTTTATCAAAAAAATATGAAAGAATTGTTCAAAATATAAATTTACAAAAAAAATTAAGCCGACTAAAATACATTTTTGAGCATTTTGAATCAATTCAGAATTCCCAGGTAAAGGGATTGCAATTCTTTTACTTCTTATTTTAGACTAACGCCATTTAATCCCTTAATTTATGTAAAAATTGACAAGATTTCAGTAAAACCAAACATTCCATTAGAACAGGGGAGTCGAGCCCACTTTCATTTTGGACCCTCTGAAGATCATGAATGTTCTTCAGGGCCAGTTGTGCCAAAGTGCACTGATCACACCCATTAGCAAACTGTAAAAATATTAACAGCCGTCTCTGCATTTGATAGGCTCTTATTAAAATTGTTATGGTTCTATTATGTTGGCTTGTGAGATGTTCACAGCTTGGCATGTGACCGACACTTTGACCCTCTCCAAAGCTTTCTCCCTGACCTGTCTGCTGGTCTTCGTGTTGCTGTTTGTGCTCTAATGTTCTCTGTCAGGTGGTGTCAGTGAATTAGAGCGAAGGGGATTGAATGCAATCCCCTTTGTTTTAATGTTTTAGTTTGCAATTTTTTCCCTTCCACTTTGAATTGGCCTGTTACATTAAATCCCTAAAAAGTAAGAGAGTGTTTGGGGTGAAACGTGACAACACGTGAAAAAGCTCCAGGGGTTTGGATTCGTTTGGAAGGTGCTGTATTTTGGTCCAATGGTACAGCAGCTTTACAGTTGCTAGAAAAAAAAAGTGATTTTAGGGAAAAGCTACCATGTGCTGATGCAGCCTTTAAAAGTATTAATTATGTTCCCCATTCTTGAGAGCTGGAAGAAAATCCTTTCCATATTCCAAGAACACTCCACCGAGCTGCGGCTCATGCGAGTTCATCGTGCCCAGGGAAAAGTAAGTGCTCGAGGCCAGTGACAGGAAGTGTGCCAAGTTGTAGGTGCCTGTGGAAGAATGCAAAGTGTAATTGCTAATGGGCATCGCTTGGGAGGAAAAAGAAAGGCCATCAGATCTCCTGTTGCGACTGCAGAGATGCTGCACATAATTAATGAGCAGGAATTTGACTGATTCTAAAGCCGTCTGTTCGGATTGCCCTACAAAGAAAACAAGCTGAATCTTTTCATACAATAAATCCAATGTTAGTGCAGATATTCAGCTTTGAAGTGTTGCCTCTGTGGCTTTTTTTTTTTTTTTTTGAACAAGGCACATGATCTGTCAAAGCTTTTCTGATGCCCTTAAAATCTTTTTTATTTTATTTTCTTGGCTGTCAACTTGTTTTTATACCTGATCTTCATCTGTTACTTCAATGTAGCCTTTCACTGGCTGCATGCTGCCACTAGCTTTACTGGAATTAGAACCTGTTTCCGTCACACCATGTACCTGCATAGCCATTAGAGCTGGCTAACAAACTGATGACCCTTTGCATGTCCCGTCATAACAAACGATGCACTCCTGTAGTACTTGTCAAAAAACAGACACCTGGTAGGCTTACATCACTTTTATTTAGTGGATTTTGCTGAAAAATGATTGGCTGCACAAACAGGCAAGGAAACTTGTCTTTTTATTGTAAACTTTTTGATGATGAGAGAATACGGTGATGGATGGCAGCCGTCAGTCGTTAGGACCGGCAGCCATCTGTGTGTTCGTAGATTTTCAGCGAAAACTTTTCACAAGGTAAGATTAATGGTAGTATACTGTACTTCATAAGTAAGTATGCTTATTAGGCTGCAATCCAATATTGCACAAGGTTTAATCATTAGTAGTCATAAAAAAAATACCCCAAGTAGGATGATGTTGTTAGGCTAGCAACATCATAGCCTAGCAATCATCTAGGCATCTGTACATTTTTCTGCCTGCTCTGGTGTAAGGGGATTCGCCGTTTATGACATAAGGGTTTAAATCATGAGGTGTGAATTCAGAACTTTTTTTTGTCTGAATTCACACAGACATGTCAGGAGGGAGAGTGTGGGTTGGTTTCTAAGCTAGCTATGTCTAATGTTTCTAAATATAGTCCTATGAGCCCAAAATAGCTGTGCTACCTTCACAGACAAATTATCTCGACTTGAACAAGTAGAAGCCGTGGCTATCCTGGCAAAAACAACTTGGGGAAAAAACAATCTCCCAAGTCAATACTGCCATCCCTCACTGCGCCTCAATGTCATTTATATCTCTGGTCAATATATCTCAAAACAATCTTTCCTTGATAGACATGTGAGAAAGGTTTGATGTATGTTTAAGATGCAGAAAACATCAAGAGCAGTTGCTCGGCGATTGGCCAATCATGTGGCTAGAATAAAGTTAGCCTGACGCAGATAGCACTGCAGCAGCCAGACATGCTAATGCTAATGTTTCTGCTCTTACTTCAGGTAACAGGAAGGACAAGACTACAACAAAAAAAGAGTGCCCAGAATAAAGAGAAGACAGAAGACACGGCGAAAGAACGTCTGGAACAGTTTGGTTGTGGGTATTGGTGTTGGAGCATTTTTGGATATTTAAAGTTGGACAAAGAAACCTTGCACATTCACATCTATTCAAAAAAAAAAAAAAAAAAGAAAAGTAGCATGCATTGTAAATTACTGTATATCGCTCACATGTCCCAACAAAGTTGGGGAATACCACCACTATGTTTTACCACCTCGACCAGCAGCTGCCGTTTAGAAAAAAACCAGGAACGTTTTTGCCTCACGGTAGTTTTGATGACTGTACAGCTCCTAAATCATGATTTGTGAAACCTTAACGTTATGTATTTTTTAAAAACAACGAGGATAATGATCTGAGCGGAGGCCTTTATGCTTTCATTAAATAATCACCTTTGTTCTCATCACAGTTAAAAATACAAGATTTCTTTAATCCTCATTGCTACAATTAATAATTAATCAAAGTCGATGTCCGCTAAAGATTATGAGGAAATCACCTCAAACTGCTACTGATATAATCAAAGTGGAAGTTGCTATTTATCAGCCCAAAACACCCACTGATGAATTATAAATGTAAGTTTACAAAAAATCTCTTCTACAAAGTTAAATCAAAGGGTGAAATAAAGTAATAAATACAGTTGTAAAGGTTATTTGGACGTCAATAGACTCAGAAACTTTGTGTGAAAGATCTTCAACTTAGTCTGACTTAGGGGAGAAGGAAAGGGGCTTTAAGTTCATTCTTCCAAAGACATTGGTTTTATCCAATTGCAGAATAATAAAGTTAGACCAATTTTTTTGCTAACAGTGGAATACTGAAGATGACATTCTGCATGTGGCCTGAGGAGAGAATAATAAAAGTGAAATTCTATTTCTGAACAATATGGTGCAGAGAAAAACTTTGTGATTTTTTTTTCCCCCCAAAAGTTTTTTTTTCTCAGTTGAATTTGGAGAGAACTAAACATACAAACTTACTTTTCAGCTTCATTCGATAAATTCTTTTAGTGATAAACTTGCACCTTTCTTTCCTGAGTCTTTTTTGTGGCTTTTACATTTGTGTGTGTGTGATTAATTACAATATAAAGAAACAGTTTTGTCAGGTCAAAAGGCATCTGAAATGTTCCGCCTTGACAAATATTTTGAATTCTTGTCCTTTTTCCCCCCCAAAATGTGCAAATGAAAAGCGACGTGTTATAAGGACGTAGACAACATTTTACAAAGGCCAATGTCATTGATTAAAAATTAGTCAGACAAAAAATGATTTTGTCAGTCCCATTAGACACGGTGTGGTAGGACAGCTCTCGGTATCGCCAAGGTTACGCTTTTATGAAAATGCACAAGAAGCCAAAGTTGGCAAGTCCTTGAAGTCGGTTCTTAATAAGTTATAAAATAAATGAATAAATATACGACCGATACCCTTGCCTTTTATCCCAGCTCCACAGCCACTGATAATATGATTCTCCACCTTTCACTCCCCGAGACGTCCTGGAAAAATGTGAGCACAATGTTAAGAGTCATGTGACGGGTAATATGTAAGCAAAGGCAGAAAGGATAAGGTGACACACAAAGACACGAGGGGAGAGAGAGGGAAACCCAGGGACACAGACTTCGCCCGGAACATGATTTGTATGCGCCGCTGCTGAGGCGGACATCGGTTGGCCTCGGCAGCAATTTCTCACACGTGTCAACAATAACGGGCAAACAGGCTGAATCCAAACCCACGACGTCGGATGATCAAAGGATGAGTAAAGGAGCAGGAGGTGTGGTCACATAAGATGTGAAGCCATAACGAACTTTAGCTCAAAAGACGAAGAAGAGACAAAAAGGTGTTGAGGTGATTCAAGGGGTCGAAAATATGAGCTAAAACTAAATTTGTGGGGGCGCTGCGCCCAGAACCACTGATGGAAACGACATGAAAACCTAATGTCAAATTTTTACTTTTGTCTTTAGCAAAAGACCTCAAGCCATTTCTCCCGCTAGCGATAGACTTACAGGTTGTTTTTTTTATTTACCCAGAATGCCCTGCACTATTGTCCACTTCCTGCTTTTGAAGCGGCTTACGGTCCGCTCAGCGTTCTCATACGCATTTGAACTGCACCAGGTTTCACTTCAACCAAACCGAGACCGGGGTTTGTGGGGGGACCAGAGTTTGTTTTGTTGTTTTTTTTTTGGTCCACATCAGAATTCAATTGCACATTAACATCTATTCAAACGAACTGGACTTTCTTGGCAAACGAACTGGTGTTTTATTAAAGTGAACTAAACAGGGCTGGTGTGAATGCTCCCTAAAACGACATTGCCTTTAGTTACCCCAGTCATCGGTCGAGCTTTGGAAAAGGTTTTTCACCCACCAAACCTGAAGCACTCAGGCAGCTCCCTGAGTGTTTCAGGTTAAGGTTAACCTAACCTTAACCCTGCTAGCTTGACATGTTCTTAAAACACCTCTACAGTTCTTATCCAGAGCAAGGAAGGACCATGCATGTTCTGGCTCATTTTTCAATTTATTCCCCAAGTACAAAGGCAAATTTAAAAGAAATTTCTAGAGATTGTACCTTCTGTAATGACAGCTCTGCTCAACCATCTGGGAGTGAACAATGTCAGTGTGCCCCGGCCATTTGGTAACAGTGTGTTCCTTTTGTTCTCTGAGGAAGTGTGAGAGCGAACATGTTTAAAAAAAATTCCCAGGAAGGAAATTCAGACTATTCACACCATGTAAACAACCTAACTTACAAAAATGAAAACTTATAGCAAGAGGAGCTGCAAAAAAAGAAAAAAAAGAAATGATGACTCTGATTTCCCCGAGTTAAAAAGAATGATGTTGCTTAGAAACGACTGCAATAAAATCTGGCATTCCCAACATAACAACATAATACGGAGATGAATTCATATACTTGGTCTTTCTGCTCATTTAAGCTGCTTAATTCCTGCACTTCTAAAAGGAAACTCTTACGAATGCATAGTGCTGTGAAAAAGCAACTGCGTTAGTATTTCTTTCACATTTACATGTTCAGGTGATCATAAAAAATTTACATGAGAAAACAGAACTTCAGAAAGTACTAAATGCATTTTTCCAATTATGATTTATTACACCATAGTAAAGGCCATGTATACCAATGTGGCTCGGTATGAACTGTCATTACACACATTGATGGGAAAAGCTGAGTTCATTTTCACTCGCCGTGGTCAGGCCCCATTAATGCCCGACAGCGGGACCCCCAGAAAGCTTTTACACACCAGGCCAAGAAAAACTCAAACAGGACAATGACAATTCAAATTTTTGGATGGTATACCAGTATATACAGTACATACACATTCTGGGCAATATGGTTGAAAAACGCATCACTGTACAAGTGTTTCATATTGGTCAATAGATAGTTGAGCATTTTTTAATGGGGCGGTGGGCCGTGGTCACCTGGGCTCTCCCTCGGGGCCGCACTGCTGACTGACCAGTGTGAAGAAATACATCACTATGGGTCATCCAGCCTGACAAGAACTATGCTAAGTAAGCTCAAAAAGAAACAGAATGTGCCAATCTTCAGAATTTCAAGAAATTAAAAAAAAAAGGTCATTAATGGTGCGTTCATGTCAAACGCATTATATGCGTGTCAAAAACACGTCTGCCGCTTCAAGTTTGACGCGTGTGCACTTTGAATGCAGACTCTTGACATTTTGCTCTTCATCTAGTGTTTCACACGTCTGGTTTACATTCAAAGTCTACGTGGAGGCGCATCGAGGGCTCGTCAGACTTGTTGAAATTGCTCTAGCCGTTGTTTTCCATTGCCAGCCTATTTGTCGGACACGTTGGGCGCTCTTGATGCGTCTAACCCTCCAAACAGTTCGAATTGTGCCACGCTAGATGTGTGAAACGCACCATGACGCGCCTCCACATACGTAGACTTGGAACGTAGACCAGTCGCGCCTGACACTCAAAACGAGTTTGCCGTGAATGCACCGTAAGGTCTGTGAGTTTAGAAGGTAATCAGTTCTCAAACAGACATTATGATGGGCAGTCGAGACTTTTGGGAATATATGTTGTGCGCTGACGAGTCAAAAGTGGATTTAAACCAACATGGCATGTAATACAACCTCGTCTGGTTCTACTTTGCTGCTTCAGGAACCGGACAACTGTTGACCATGCCCATGTCTGAGGAACTACATCAGGGTTTTAGGAGTGGCTAGTTAAAGTAAGGCATTCCATCCAAATGAGATGCTGCATTGTGATCGTCCAAATGCCCAAAAACTCTCCAGTGATGCTGAATTCAAAAGAATTCTGCAAAGATGAGGCTAAACGTCTCCTACAGCAATAAAAAGGAATCGTCAGCAGTTACAGAAAACACTAGACGGCAAATGTTCAGGCATTAAATCCTGATCAGTCCAACTGACAGCTGAGCTGACAGAAGAAAAACTGCTAAGGCTCATACTCTCTACATAAAAATCGTACGTTTTTGAACTAATCTGGAATCCAGCTGATGATAAATTACTGACTAGTCTGAAAAGCCGACTTCCTCAAGACCTTTAGACGCGTTTCTTTGGATTATTTAGATCCATTCAGAGCTGGATCCCTCAGAACAAAGCTGTCCGTCTTTTGTGTTCCAATCCAATATTTTGTGCTTTTGTTGTTTCCAGTTAGTTCCCTACTGAAAACCCCCAACATCAGACCTTTGCTTTAAACCCAGTTAACCACACGGCAACACATTTTGCTCTCAAATTCCTTCAGAAGCTTCGCCACTTCTTTGATACTTCCAAAGCCTCCTATAGCGGAGGAAGCAAAGCAGCCCCACAGCAACCTCCACTACATTTTACTCAAGGTAAGATTTTGTTTTCCCTTCTCATTTCATTTAGTTGCCTATAAACAAACTGATGCACTGAATGGCCCCAAATCTTGTCTACCTGCCCTTACATTTGTTCTCATAATCAAATTTTACACACAAGTCATGTTTTTTTTATTTATCTCTAACAGTAGAGTTCATGCTTAATCTGTGGTTTACTTCCTGTTTACTCTTTTGGGGAATGACTGTCCAGAACACCCGTGGAGTTGTCATCTCTGCAGTATCTGACACCTGAGCTTTGCAGCTCCTCCAGAGTTTGCTGAGTCATGTAAAGAGATTGCTGAAAGCTAAAGAGTGACAAGACCTGGTGGAATAAATGAGAAATATTTTTGTTATGTCTGAAATTTAAAAAAATAATTTTAAGATTTTGTCACGCTAAAAGATTGTTTTCCAAATAACACCTTTGCATCTGGAGAAAATTACATCTGATCACCTAGAAAAAAATAATTCTACAAATAATAATAATAATAATATTTTGCTTTTTTTCCCCCACCTCCTTTTTTTCTGCCTTAAAAACAGTTTGGAAAAAAATCCTGACATAAAGGATTCCCGCATGAGAGGGTTATTATTTTTAACTATTAAATTCCTTTTAAACTCCATTCTTTGGTAAGCTAGCTGTAGCTCACTTCACGGCAAATAAACGCTCGTTTGCATGCAGTACCTTGCAGACCACTAAGGGGGCGCCAGCGGGTTTGAGAACGACTGCTCTAAGGTGAAGGTGTCTGTTGCCAAATGGAATATACTAATTCTTCATATTAGGAGGCATTTCTCCTGCTTGCTCCTGGGTAACCTTCTGGTCCCGACAGATTCCATCGCCGCCTGACCGGCATTAAATAAACAGCTAAACACATTCAGGTAGGAGTCCGTCCAGGTATTTTGCCTCCGGGCCTACCACAAGCAGAAATTGGCCATGAACGCAGTTCTTCCTTTCCGCCCTCTGGACTCCACACTTCCTGTAATAATGCAGCTCCTCTGTCTGTGGAAATGCCACTAATTTTAGGCTTCAGAGCTATAGCATCATTTCCTGTCAACGCTCTCTTTTTGTTTTTTTTTCCTCTTCTTGCTTCCTTCTTTAATATGAATGAGCCGGCGGAGCGGAACGTGCCGTTTCCAGTCTCGCTCGAGAAATTTGTTTACGCCGCAAATCAATGGCCACATATCCAAACAGACAGGATCACTAAGTAAATATTTGAGCGCAGAGAAAGACTGTAGGTAGATCCTCAGCTCTGAACACACAATACCTCCCCGCCCCAATAAAAGGAAAAAACCAGAGGAATAATTAGCTTAGCATGCTGTTTGCCTTTGGATTTATTGCAAGCTCAACAATACCACCTGTCAGATCAGCGGAGGGGAGAGAGACGCTTTAAGTCTGTGGCAGCGACTTCAATAAGCGAATCTCAACATGTCTGTTTCAGACCAGGCTAGATATTTTAGTTCTTATTACGTGATTGAAAACCGAACAAAACATCAACACATAGACGCGGCGATGCTGTTTTCTTGAATCGGACAGTTCAACAACTTTCATTAAAATCTTCATATAAGAGCCGAGAGCTCGAGAGTGGAGGGTTTGAGTGAGCTTTTTTTTATTTTTTTTTCTGCTGATTGTTACTTTTCGGGATCAAAGGCCCTCCATGTGATTGGTGCTAAGTGTAGCGGGTTTGAGAGAGCGACGCAGCGTGTGGTGAATGGGCTCAAAAATATTCACAGGCTCCCAGATTGGCTCCTACTGTGAGTAAGCTCACAGGGGCAAACGCCTCGGATTGATTACAATTGTTAATCAAGAATCAGTTCCATACACTCAAAGGAAGAAAGAAAGAAAAAAAAAGGAGCACCTTGTCTCAGACCCAATGCTCCATCGACTAGTGGACCTTATCCAAAAAAAAGGAAAACACCTTTCTCCTTTTTGGTAACTATTTGTAATCTGTCCTGGAGCTACTATATTATTATATACTATTCTGAAAGCAGAACTTTAGAAATTTTTGATTTTACTTCTTGCCTTTTTTTTTATGATATCAAACTCAGGTCATTCTGTCTCCAACCTACAGTCTGCAAATGTTCACATCAACAGTTTTTATCATGAAGTTAAAGCTCAGGTTTGGCTGCACTCATAATTGTATACATTTTTATATACGATAAAAAAAGTATATACTTTTATACAAAAAGTATATGAAAGTATATGCTTTTAGAAAAGTGCACTTATGAACACTTTCCTGGGAACATTAGAAAGTGTTTATTCCTAGTGTTTCTAGTGTTCCTGTTTTTTAGGAACACTAGAAAATATAACTAAAATATAGTTGATTGGCTATTTGTTTGTCACAAATAGCCAATCAACTAATCACATGGCAGCAAGTGAATACATTAAGACACTTGGAGGTGTCAGATTGTCGGTGCCGAGGAAAGGCTGGTCTGAATATTTCAGATTGTTCACCAAGATTTTCAGACATGGCCATCTGTCGAGTTGGACGATTAAAAAAAAACAGAGTAAATATCCAGTGAGTGGCAGTTGTGTTGACAGAACGTGTCGCTAAGGTCGCAGGTCAAAGCACACCATCTCTGGGATGCATCAAAACGTAACGTGGATGGGCTGCAGCAGCAGGAGAAAATGTGGGATTTTCACTCCCATCGCATAAAACGGGGAACTGAAGCAAAGTGTCGCCGGTTCAATAAAATTGTACAGCAAAAATTGGATAATATGGCTAAGGCAAAGCTAATTGTCTAAGCCTGAAAAACATGTTTGGTCATGTTTCATGCTAATATAAGTTCTGCGCTGGAGCTCATTAGAAATGCCTCACCAAGGCTAGACTCACAATTACCACAATAAAACACCCGTCTTCAAAAAGTGTCTGAAGGCAGAGAAAATATCTGTAACCTTTTCACCATGTTTAGCATTAGCTGAAACAGGAAGATGCATAAAGACGAAGCCATCCTTCAAAATCCGACAAAACTTCAGTGCAGCTAATTGGCTCATTTTCAGTACAGAAAATCTTCAGCTGTTATTTAGCATTACAACACAAGGACTGACTTGTGCACAACTTGCTTCAATAAACAAAACTTGAGTGGCTGACCTTTATTTAATTAGCACCTGACAGTAAGTGGCTCATCCTGAGCCCTCATGAATGTTTAATCAACACACCCGACTCCCCTTCTGCTTCACAACAGCCCACTTCCTTCCTTCTCAGCACACCGAGCGTACACACCAGATGCAAATCTCTTCAACACCGTCGCCTTGGAGGAGTACCCTAACTACACCGTGCTCTTTGCATTGTCAAGCAGGTTTGGACAACTGGAGATACAGTAACAAGCGCTGTATGCCACCGGCGAAGCCTCGCAGATACAATTACCAAAGTGCTAGCAAGTCTCCTCCGAGTTGTTAGTCGGAGAGTCAGCCGAGACATCTGGCTGCTGCACCCACATGTGAGACATGCATAAACATGATGCTCACATGGGAGCCAAACAACATGCGATGGTGGGGGGAAAACAACAGCAATTTAGAAGCAGACCCACAACAGTGATTCTGTTGCTCCCTTCTACGTTTTGGAGAGGTTGCATCTATATATATATATATATATATATATATATATATATATATATATATATATATATATATATATATAATCTGTTCTGAAAAAACTGTTCTGAAATTTAAGAAAATAGCCAGAGGTACGTGTCATTTTGAGTGACTGTAAAACTTTAACAAAAACTGGAAGTATATATTGGAAGTATATATATATATATTATAAATGTGCACTAAGAAGGCAGGAAAGAAATCTGATCTCAAGACTGCCAGAAATAACTAATGCTATAGCCAGCAGAGTTAGTGGCAAAAGACTTCTAGGTTTAATTCCAAGGTAAGAGTTTTAGGGTTATGTGTTGTCTTTTTATCACCCCTCTTTGGTTCCACATTGATTCCTAAGCATTTCAGTCCAGCCTGATGGAGTTTTTCCCAGAGAAATACAATCGAGATTGAGTTGAATACTACAAATCAGAGACAGAGGGAGCATTCCACCTGCTACTAACCCAACCTTACATGTTTGGGTGAGGATATGAATGACTAGTCCAGACTTTGAACTTCCCAAACCATTAACCCTGCGGTTGTTGATTGGTCCTTAAGATGCTATTCCTGACAATATTAATAGCATATTATGATATTTGAAAAATATGAAAAGATAAGAAAGTCTCTACCAGTCAGGAAAGGGTTACAAAAACATTTCCAGTCTACTGCAGTGGTTGAGCTGATGTATTTTGGAGTTTGCGACGTTCAGACTTCGCTCATGAAGTGACGTAGATCACGGGCCAGTCAGCGATTGCAGTCTGCTGTCAATCAAATCGCTTGCGCACAATGCCTGGCCTGGCCTGGCTTATGCTACTCCTGAAGTGGTTACGAAAAACTGTGGAGGTACTGCACAGGAAGTGCTAACAGCTGGGGCAGAACCAATTCAAGCAGCTCTGGTGATGAAGGGGATTTATTGAACTGAGTAACATCCTGATACCAGAGGAAACCTTCAACGGTCTAAAGGAGTCTTCCATGGGAAGGGGTTCAACATGCTGGTAGGCAGGTGGTTATGTAGTTATGCATAATAAATGTAGACTTGGTTGCTTTTAAAGTGTAACTATCTCGCCTGTGAAAACAAAATTTAGAAAAATTCCAGAAGAGTGGGCGGAGCCAAGAGACACTGAGGCACCGCCTGGATGAGACGGTGTTCTGACCTCTGCATGACGTACAGCCATGTAGAGGCCCCTAATGTTTTAAACATTAGGGAAATTCAACTGCTTGGCCACCGTTTGACCAAAGGAATCAGCACTGACAAGTGTTGGGCAAAATAATGTAAACACATTCACATTTACACCAAAATGTCAGAATTTGCAGAGAAACATAAAGATAGAACTTGAACTAAACTATTTAGGCAGTTTATCAGCAAAAACAATAAAAGTTGATTTGGGGGTCAGTTCCACTTTAAGAGTGAACTGGTCTAGGACTTGATATCAGCTGATGTTATTCCAAAATGAAATGATAAACCTTACAAAGTAATATGTATTTGAACAAATTATATTAAGAGGCTAGATTTAGTGAGTGGGTCTTTATATATTATAGATATAAATTAAAATCCAATACAGCTGTAAAATATTTTGAGTGACTCCTGTGCCTTTATTTTCCTCTTGTTTTATGTGCGTACACACTTTGTTGCCACTTTATGCACAACATGTCGAACGGAGACACACCGGGTTCCATCAGGGAACAAATTACCCATGTGGGGGTAAAAAGGAACCAACCAAGAAATGAATTTTTCATTGTTTGTGAAGTCATTAAATGACTCTAATTCCTAATGATTCTCGATGCTCTCTCAGCGGTCCAACGGCAGGTGTCTGCATCCCGGCAGTGCCATATGCTCCTCCTGGCACATGGCTTCGCCTCCTCCACACTCTCTCCACACGCACCCATAAACAAACCCAAAACCGGTCAAGGTCTCAGATGAGAAGGAACACGGGGGAGAGGGGGAGGCTGCAAGGGATATTCACACACATACACACGCGCACACACACACATCTGATCCTCTACACAAGTGTAGCCATGCAGGATTAGTTTTACTGTAGGCACGCCAAGGAGACGACATAAAGTCTGAGAACAGGCTTTTATAAAGGCGCAGGTGGGCCTTGGAGTGTCCGAACGTCATTAAAAGATGGATCGGGTCGCGGGGGGTGATTGAACTGTTCCCTCAGGTGGGCGGGAGGGACAGTGATGGAGAGAAAAGAAGAAAAGCGATTGGAGCGTTCTGTGGTGCAGCGTAGGGGGCTCCCACAGTGGGAGTGAGTAGTGGGGGTTCTGGTGGCCAGGCTGGGGAAGGACACCACCAAAACCTCAGACTGGAATTGAGTTTAGGGAGCGAGTGCGGAGACGGTGTCGGCAGGCGGGGTGTTGGATGTGCGGAACAGTGATGCCTGCTTACTTTTAATAGCATCTGGGAGAGGAGTTTATTTTTGCTGTATTTTAAAAGGACCCAACATGCTTTATCTGATTTCCCTGAAAGCCCCGCAGCAAGCCTTAGTCTTTATTTGCATAATTGCAATGAACAATTTAAATCTTTCTATTTGATCATGCACTCGCTATATAAATATGGGCAAACCGTAATATTGCTGTACTTCTTCCAAGCATAGCATGAATAAAATAACCTATACTTTTTCATACTCAATTAATGTTTTTTGTTTTTTTTAGAATTATTTTATCTGATATGCCATCACAAATTAGTTATAGCTGTTAAAGGAGCAGGATTATGTGTTTTCCATTCACATAGAATGATTTTATAGCACAATAAAGTAACAATGTTATCTTCGGTTATTATAAAAACACTGTATTTATCAAATATGACTTAAAAGAAATTTGACTTCGAATTTTAATGCCTTGAAATTGGGCCTCTGTCTCTTTAATAAAGAGACACAGAAGTAGCTGATGCACAGTTCTAACAGGTGTTTGCTAATTGCTGCTGGCTAGTCTGAAGGAGCTGAGAGGGGAAGGGCTGCTTTGTGAAGTGGAAGCTTGGAAAGTGCAGCTCAGAGGAGGAGCTTCATCCTCAAAGGCGGAGCTAGATCCACCCAGGCGTTGGGCACAGCTGAATGGTTGCCATGGGAGAATAAAAAGATTTCTCAAACATGCATAAAAGAATCCAGGCAACACTCCAGGTATGTTTTTATGATGAAACACATGGCATGAAATAAAGCTTAAAAAAGTCAATTTTACATAATACAGCCCCATTAATTTTTAACATATTTAGGTGCTAAATGAAATGCCGTTTAAATGACACCTGAAGTATTTAGTTGTGTTTGGTCCCAAAGACACTTTATGGTTTAAAGTCAGTGTTACTGGATGCATTTGGAGGAATTACAGCCATTCAGGTCGATGATGTGAAATATGTTATACCTAAGAAATAGACACTCCCACATCAACTTCCTATCCATTTAATGCATACACAATGCTGTCGCAAAATTCTGCCACACGTTGGCCGAAAATCTTGCATCATTTACATCACACATATCCAGAAACGACGCGACTGTTGACTAAGTGTCACATCAATGACCTCAAAATAAACTAACTGACTCTCACACACACTTAGGTCCATTGATCCTCTATTATGAACAAATTTATGTAGCAAAATGGTGACATCATGGAGAAGTGACATACCCATTCATAATCTAACTGGACACTGTGACGTTCAGCCATTGGTCTCATGTTTACGCAAACTGTGCTGCGTGGGAGCAACACAAATATTCCTCTTGGACATGATTAGACTTGATTTACAAAATTTCTGTCTTTTTCTTACATCTAGCCTAATGTGCGTTTCACAGCACCAGGAAGCAAGACAGGAAAGGACGCGAGAGCAGCGCTAAAGACTTGAAATGACTTGAGAAGATGTATTAAAAATTCAGTGACATGATTGTACTTTTCACCATTTGTTGCAATATTCAGAGTCACCTGAAGCTAGACCTCATGTTACAGACTAAGCTTGAATTGGTGATTCAAGCAGAACCTTTTAAGAGTTTTTTTGTGGCCGCTTTGGGCCAAATTTAGAATCTTTAAAAAACAGGATTCTGATGAAGGTTCTCAATACAAACTGTTGGATGGAAGAGTGTCCGATGTGCGCACCCGCTGAGTGACGGACGGAGAAATCGAGAGAACAAAACAGACAAGTCAAGCAAGAGTACACATCACAGATAGAAAAATGAGACGACAAAAGAGGGAAAACATCCATAAAGTTGTTCTCAAACTCTTTATTGAGGTTGTATTAGTGCAATCTATCAATGATGTACTGGAAAATCTATAACCCTACAGTGGAATTTTACCCCTGTGTGCTGTTCCCTTTTATGAAGTGCAATCTCATAGCAGGGCCGCATGCCTCCGCGGAGCTCATTTTTCAAGCAGTGTGATGTGGAATGGTCATGTCACAAACATAGAGGCGTTGACTGGAGGGCGGTGGCGACGGCGGTGGGGAGCGGTGGCATTCTTATTCCATTTATCCATCAGCCTGCCATCTGACACAGTTGAATTGCCCCTGCACCGTTAAATAAGAATCTGTACCGTCACAAAGTCAATTTGTGATTGATTGGGTGCATCTGCTTGGAGGCAAAGCTTGTTTATCAGACACATTTACAGTGGGGGGGGGGGGGGGGGGGGGGGGGAAATCCAGATTTAGGGTTGGAGTTGCAGCGGAGGCTTTGGTGGCTCACGCTCAGTGAACACGTGATTGTACAACTTCTTTTAAAAATGCTCCAAAAGTTCCAAAACACTCCCACCCGTCATCCACCGAACGCTGGAACCGACAACCGCTACGCAAATGCTACGCTAGCTCTGACTTTTTCTGGTGTTGATACTTTATTTTAGTCACTGTCATCTCAAAGAGACTTATGTTGGGGGTGAACCTGTGTAAAATCAGAAGACTGAACTTCTCTTGCTCATAATTAATTCCATAGATTAAGAACTGCAGTGCTGACAAGGCAAGACATAAAATAAAAATGTTTGTCTGTTAAAAAAAAATCTCATAAAAGTCTATAACCACCTATTTGTAAGATATGTGAGAAACAAGATGAAAAGAATGTGTGGAAGTCTAAGAAAGTGTGATTGGCTTGAAGAATCCAATAGAAAGTCTCAGATGACTAAAAAAAGAGGATTTTGTTACAAACAAGCCCATGTGACCAATCGCTGGATCTGGAGAAAGCAAAGCCAATCGAGAGACTCCCTCCAGATCTCTGGACGCAGCATCTTATACAGACCTCTGAACACCCAAACATGCTTTAGCAGATTTTGGTTTCATAGAATTTCATTGCCTTTCGACCCTTTGCTCTCCCCAGGCAAACCTTCCCTTGTGGGATTCCTGGTCTCATGACCTCTGGCTCTCCACATGATGCTGGAATCAATACCTTCATTCATTCTGCCATTCCCCAGTGATTGATCTGTGTGGGATGTGTGCTCCAGCTTCAACGGGAGGCTGCAGTGTGCCGTCAGACACTACAACGAAATAAACCGAAATATCAATTTGAGTCGACTAGTTTGTAAATTGTGTTGCTTTTAACAACAGAAGGCATTTTCACATGGGGTGCAGTCTAGCTATTGCTGAGCTAACATCTGCAATCTGACCGCAGACAATGATCGGCTTTATGAACAAACTGAAGAATGTTAGGAAAGGGGGAGGTAAAACAGAGACACTTGTAAATGTTGTCCACCACCAGGATTAATGATATGCAAAGTGAGTGGGGCAACATCTAGTTTTACTACATCTACAGCAGCAGTTTCAACACCAAGCAGCTAAATAATAGCAATAATGAGAAGGAAAAACCTAATTTGATGCTAAACCCGCTGTAGCAGGGAGTGAAATTAATCTGAGGGGCACTCTTAATAGACGGTAAATTGAGAAAATAACTTCCTGGATATTGAAAGTTATGGTTGTAATGGTTAAATGGGCAAATATATACATTTGCTCACAGGACATTTAAAGCTTTGATGTTTTATAGTGATTTTTGTACGACAAATATTTCAGGACGTTGCTTTGTTTGTACAAGCTTTCGGTTTCGGCCTCAGTTTTTATCTTGAAAGAGGCAGCACTGACTCTCTTATTGGGATGGAGCCCACTAAGTGTTAGTTCACTGACTGTAGAAAATCAGTTTTGTGCCTTAGAATCAGCTCTAGAAATAGCCTGGGTTTTGCACTGGAATCATGCAAAACGTTAAAGTTTTGTGCCAAAACCTTAACTTTTATGAAACTCAAAATACTCAAACACACATCTCTCTGTGTGAGGGACAAAGTTGTAAGATAGTGTGACTATATCAATAGTACTGCACTGTTAATCTTGCAGAGATAATTGATTCCATAGTCATGACAAGTACACTTCACTATGCACTTGAAAACTAACTTTTGAAATTCATGCCAAGCACTCAGCATGGATTCACATGGTCCAGTGGGATAGACATGAACCCTTTAGAATTGTATTTCTATAATCCACAGCAAATGATAAGTTACAGCTGCCATTATTGGTGTCACAACTTTATATCAGGTACTATCCTCTCGAAGTGACTTATGTTGGATGCGCGCTGGTTTACTGCTGATCTTAAATCAGAAGACTGAGAAGACTGACCTTATCGCAATAGTCATTAGATTAGGAACTGCAGCAGAGTTGTGGCAAGCCATAAAATCAGTCACATCAAATTGGACTCGCTCACATCTTGTTTTTTGTTGTTTTGCAAAAACATAAAAGATGGGTTTGAACTTTAAAAAAACAAAACAAAAGTGGGAACATAAAAAAACACCATCAAGAAAAAAAAACTAATTTAACAACTACTGTGACAAATTTTCACAGATTTGCTACAGATTTCTTTTGTTGTCATTGTTAAATTAAACCACTTCCAGTGCTTAACCAGTAGCAGAGCTCAGGCACACCTTGCCAATTTAAACTATCGATTGAGAGAAATGTTTCAGGTCAATAAATCTTGCGTTAGAAAATTCAAGCCAATACTTGGCCCTGTTTTTCTGATTGAATTGTGCACCCCATCCACCACCAGAACCACTTTGGAGGACGACAACATAAGACTCATGAAGCTTATCCATAACATTTTGCCAAAGTTTGTTTCCAGTCTATTCCATTACATTGTAAGATTGGTTAAATCCAAAGCCTAAGTCTGACAACTAAAAGTGATGTTCCAGCCAACACCTTCTACAAACGTTGGGCCCCATATTGTAAACGTGGGACCCACATTGACTCTGCAACTTCTAATTAATCACATCGGAAGAGATTACAACTTCTGATGTTCTAATTACGTTAAGAAAGTCAGAAGCGGGGCATAGGGGATAGTGCGACCCATGTTTGGAGGCCTTGAGTCCTCGACGCGGCCGTCGCGGGTTCAACTCCCGGACCCGACGATATTTGCCGCATGTCTTCCCCCCTCTCCTTCCCTCTTTCCTGTCAGCCTACTTTCATATAAGGGACACTAAAGCCCACAAAAAAAACCTGGAGGGGAGGGGAAAAAAAGAACGTCAGAAGTAAGGGAGTACTGAAAAGAGTGACAGCAATTGTTTTCCCAGTTGTCTTTGCCAGTATATCCATGGCTTCTACTGGTTCAAGTCAAGCTACTTTGTCTGTGGAAGAAGCACGCCTAGTACGGGCTCATAGACAATCGTATGTACAAAGCTGGAAACAGCTAGTTTAGGAACCGACCCAAACTGTGTTTGTTGATTTGATCAAATTGCGACTTTGCCTGAAGCCATGGCACATGATTTATACCACTATGTCATAAACACGTACAACAACATAAGACTCATGAAGTATAATGCAGCCACTTATTAGTTTCTTTCGTACATTGTAGGCTACTTGATGGTGGGCCATTTTCTCCATGGCTACTAATGTTTAGACCTTTTCCATAATGCAATATTAGAAGGCATCTTATAAAGCTTACTTACTTATTAAGTATATTAATGTTATTTTGCCTGCCTTGTAAAAAGCGTTTGCTAAAAATCTTTGAATACACAGACTGATGATTGCTGTACATCACCGTCATCTTTCCTCATTTAAAGGTTTATAATAAAACAACAAGTTTGGTTTGCATCCTTGTCTGTTTGTGCAGACAACTATGCAGCACCCTGGGACCATTTTCACTAAATAAAAGCGATATTAAGTGAAAAACTGTTTCATGACAACCTGTACAGGAGTTAATATGTACACAGGTTGTTTTGATGTCAGTCGTGGTGGAGTGAGCTGCTTCCTTTAAAGGGCCAATGGGCCCTAGGGGTATTGCTCAGATTGAACATATTTTGTACATCCATTTGGGGTATATCAAAGTTCTACATACCACTAAGTGTAACCAGGATAATTTTTCTATATTAGATGTAGTTTAGTTATTTTATTTTCTATTTTGTTAAATCTAATTTTATTTTGTTTTATTTAAAGATCTAATTTAAAAATCCTCCTTTGTTTTACTTTTCCGACATTAACCGGGCCAGAGCAGGGTTGTTCTCGCGAGGGTTTAACGTCATATGACAGCTGCACGTCAGTCCTAAATTGACAGCCACTGCTTATCGCACCTTGGGTAGCAGACGCTGTGGGACTGTGACGTGCAGGTAGGCTTGGGTGTTGTTCCCAAAGCGGTTTTGCTTTTGAATGTCGATTATACATCAATCGTATACCTCTGTTAAATTACAGACATATGGTCGCTCATCTGAACGCTGAAACGATCTCTGTTTGTCAAAAGAGGAACTGGTAAGTGTTGCTCGGGAGCTAGAATGCTAGCGCTAGCCTCCCAGCCTGTGATTACACACCTACATAAAAACACATTTGGATTGAAATTGCATGTAATTATGTAGGCTCAGATTCGATTATTAAGAAATGCATGTACATGTACATTGATTGTCGGGCCTGTTTGCGCAGGCCAGGTGTGTTCCAGATCCCACCCCCGCTCGGAGTAACTGAAGGATCTGGGACACAGTAAGAATTGTCTGGTTTTTGTATACTGACCGGACTGGCGAGCTAACCATAGCGGATTCAGAAAGTCACCCATAATCTGAGGAAACATCTCCAAACCGGAAGGGAAATTCAACCAACCACTTCACAGCTGGAACTAAATGACTATTTTTGTTTTTTCCCTTCCGTCACCGACATAGACTTCCTTGGTTTAAGGAACTGGACTTTAAAGCTGTGAAACAATTTGTATATATTGTAAATATAAATACACCTCACTGATTTTGCACTCTCCAGTTGTATGTGTCTTGCAATTTGCCACTACCTCCAGTAGACGAACCTGGAACCTAGTTTTTCACTTAGAGTGACGTTAATTTGGGTTTTTTAATAATCTTAAAATGTAACTCGGGTTACATAAGCAAGTAACGTTTTTACAGATACAAATTGTATTGAGTTGGCCCTAATGAAACGGCAAAGGCCCACACGTGAATATGTCAGCAGGGTTGATAGTTTTATGCAAAAATAAGTAAAATGCAACAAAGTTTTCCTACAGGAAAAACTGAAAATCATTGGTTCTTACCTTCTTTTTAAATGTTCTTTTTTATCTGTCACCTGAATAATCGATGGCCGAAAAGGACAGACAGACATATGCATATTTTAAAATCATTTTTCTGCCAGGCAATTTCAGCACTGCAAGGCAGTGGCCAATACGATTGCGTTAGGTTTTCCCAACTGATCCGAACTTCAATGCAACACTAATCCCTCCCAGGCTGCGGCTTCATATTAATGAGGAGATCCAGAGAACGAAATCCACTTTATCAGTGACTTCCTGCAGCGAGAGAGAATAAGCATATTAGCAAAATTAATCCTTTAACCTGGTTGAAGAAACAGATGGGCGGAGTCTCTGAGGAAGTAAATCGGGCTCATATCAGTGTTGGAAAAGCAAAAGTACATCAGAGTGATGATAAACCAAGAAGTTCTCACTTTCACTCGGTATGCAAAACAGCTAAAAGCTCTTAACAACAAATCTCACTTCAGAGGAAGTTCCCGTTCCTCTCCTGCCACATCTCCTCTTCCATGTCATGTACATCGCTCCAAATCCAAAGTCTCGTTGTGTGCCCTCTAAACCCCGCGTTTTCTTAACGGGGGACGTGCCGACTTTGAAGCCCACACCCGTACGAGACAAAAAGAGCTTTCTGAAGAAATTACGGCTGTTTATAAGGAGTCTGACGCGAGGAGCTGACAGGCTCTGCCTTTAAGTTGATTTGCAGGAGTGTCAGAGAAGAGTGGCGTGAGTCGGGAATTGTCAGAAATCAACTCTGTGGGTCCCCCCCCCCCCCCCCCCCCCCCCCCCCGAGGAGCGCTCCAGTCATCGTCAACAATAGGCAAGATGAATAAACCAAATCTCCCAGAGAGCATGTAATAATCCCCGACATAATGGCATTGCCATATAGCATAATTCAATCCGAGTCTGAAAACGCCGACTGTTGATCAGAGTTAAATTGAATCCTTTGGGACATATGCCTCAGCAGGATTCAAGCGGCTCTTCCCCACCTGATACCAGGTGAACTTCTCGTCGTCATGGCGTCGCCCGACCCCAATCCCGACTCGTCAGTCGAGGAGCCGTTAGAAACCACACCAGGATGAACAGCTGATGGATCACACAGTCTGTTTCGTCTACCCCCCCAAGCCCCCGCTTTACATTTTTCTCCAGACTCATTACGGCTCCCAGCTCCTGGTTGGCATTACTACTTGTTTGCCTCCTGAACGCTTCGGCGCGGCACCTCTGTGTCAACAAGCTCGGCAGCTAAACACCTCAAACAATGCAAGTTTAATGAGCAACAAAGCAACAGCGTACCTGAGGGTATGGCACTGGTTTTTTGTTGTGATTTTCTTCCCCCCCCCCCCTCTGTTCCCCTTCGTCTCAACTGGCACGCTAACACTGTTGTCTGAGAGTTGATCCTCCACTCGAGCTGCTGTAATGTCACGTTGGATGCCTTGGCGTATTTTTTTTTTTTTGCCTGAGCGATTATTTCAGAATCTATTGGCAGGGAGCCTGCTGAGATTTCAATGGCATGCCACACCGCCAGGATATTGGGCAAAAAAAAAACAAAAAACAGCAGCAAAAAAAAAAAACAAAAAAAAAAAACTAAAAGGCTCCCTTGTTAATTTAATTACCAGTTGTTGTTCAGCCGCTTCTTTCACACAGAGGAAGTGTCACACTAATGCACGGAGGATTTGCAGCAAACATGAAACAGTGTTTAATTACAATTACATTAACTCTATAATTGCATAGTAATTATGCTGTGCCGAGAAACTTTTTGAACCTCCGGCCGTTTCTCTTCAAGTCCTGACTGAATTTCCCGGCTCTGCTTGTCAGGCTGGCATTACTCTCTGAATTTAGCAGAGATGTCAGAGAAATTATACGCTGACCGCCCCTAACCGAACCCAATGCCAACATTGTGCTGCTTTTTTTTTTTTTTCCTGTGTTTTTTTTCTTGCTGCCAAAACAGCTCTGACCAGCACAGCGAACAAAATGGGCTCCGTTACTTTATTTAGCAGAACAGTCTGCTAATGCCCGAGGTCAGAAGAGGATGCAGAAAGCCCAAGCTCACACCTTAGAAAAGGCTGATGGAAACAACAACTTCTTTAATGTCGCGACAAAGTTTTTACGATCGCTTGAGGTGGGTTTTGTCTTTCCCAAAAAAGTCTTAAAGCACACAAGGGGAGAAGGAAACGCAAACACTGAATACGTTCCGACACAGGGAACTTTACTATCCGCTAGTGGGTGGCCAGAAATGTCAAAGTCCAGTGGAGGGGGGAGCCGTCTCGATTTTCTGTGACGTGTGGTCCAAGCTAGTTTGAAACCTGTTAAAAACATACACAGCATCATCTGAAAAAAACCACGCTCTGTGCATCCTGCTTGAGTCACTTCAAGCCAGAACATGCGTTGCAATAACACAAAGTAAATGTATCAGATCATACGGCTCGGTCTCAATCTACAGTTTACTGGTGTTTCGAGTTTCCATGATGACATAATACGCCACAAATATATGCACTGATATTTGTATACCGGATGGAGTATGTTATGGTAGGTCAAGATCTTATGTTAGCACTTTAGCTAAATTTGGCATGTTAGACAATTTTGACACAAAAGCTAAGCTTAACATAGCTTAGCTTTCCGGTAGCCAACGTGCTCATGATATACTACTACATGCTATTGATAGTATTTGAGTTAGCATTAGCTTTTTAGCTCAGTTTAGCTTATGGTACATGAAGTCAATGTTAGTCAACATGATAGTGACAGCCCTCATGCTAACAGTAGTTTAATAGTTAAACTTATGGCATTAAAGCTCATTCTGATATAAAAGCTAAATATTAGCATTAACTTACTCCGTACTGAACGGAGTAAGTTAATGTTAGGCTAGTGATACCTACTGACAAGGTTTTAGCTACTATTAGCACTTTAGTTAATTTTATAATAAAAGTCAAACTTTATACTTAATAGACTTAAGTCTATGTTAGTCAACATACTAGCGATGCTTCTTGTTTTCTGCTTTGTATGAATGAAATAGGGTTTTAGGGTTAACAGTTCCAGAAGGGAAGCCAAGACTATTCATTCACCTCGATGTTGGGAATTCTAAAGTTTTCCAGGCCAGGAGGGTAACATAGTCATTCCAGGATACTGTGGAGTCATATCCCCATTGGTTGCATCCTGATCAGATGCCCACATGAACTGACTTCTCAAGGTGCAAAGGGAACTTAGCTCCACTCAGATGATGACGCTCCCGACACTCCCTCTGAGGCTGAGTCCGGCCATCCAATGGAGAAAAGTTATTTCAGCTATATGTGATGTTTTGGACTGAGAAGGCAGTGGGAGACCCCTCCATGTGGGCCCCATGACTCCAGGAGTCTCAAACTGACTTATCGTGTTTCTATTTCCACCTCACAGTTTTGTTTTGTTTTGTTCGTGACATTATATCACACTGTATCATCAATTAATGAGTTGTTCAAATTTTACAAAAATGGTAGCTCATGAATTAAAAGAAACCCCTTCACAATCACCGCCTTCATCTCTTTTGAGGAATTTCCCCGTTTTTGCAGCTCTTTGATGTTTGCTACCCAGCTCCACTGACAAAGACTCTTATAAAGGTTTGTTTGGTGCTTGTGTGTTGCTCTGTTGGATCGGCGTTTTGACAGCTTTGCAGATGGGTTGCGAGGGATGTGTAAGAGTGGAAGTGTCTGAAATGATAGAGTCAAATGTACAACATCCTGCCTGCTCCACACCAAGACTTCCTCGCCGAACTGCAGCTTCTCAGCTTGCCTCCAACATTTATTTTTTTTTTCCTCCAGGTCCCCTGTGGATACTCATCCGGGGGTGGGCTGGGTAGACTTACTCCCAAACGCTCTGGAAGTCTGCACACTTGAAGTCACAGAGTGAGCCTCTTACCAAAATCATCTCAAGTATAAATCATATTTAGCAGTTGGGATTCTTTTTTTTTTGTTTTGAAAAATACATTTGTAACTGGTTTGTTTATCTCGTTGAGATGTTGTGGTAAAAAAAGAAAAAAAAACAAAGCAGGGTAATGCAATTCTAATTTCTGAATCAAATATTATTCAGGCTACGACCAAATCTATCTGATATTATGCCGTTTTGATTTTCAAACTGACGGTGCAAAAGTATCGGAATACCTGGAACTTTGTATACTCGGTCACATGACAACCATTACCTTCTGTGTATTCTTGTGACATTTTATGTGATAGCAGAACACAAACCAGCTCATAACTGATGTGAAGGGAGAATAATTCATGGTTATACATTATTCTCTTAAATAATACCAACTGCTGTTATGACCATCTATATGCATTTCTGGCTGAACAGTACTCTGAAGAACACATTTTAAGTCTTCTTTTTATATCATTTGAAGATTCGAGGTCATTTCGGCCGGTAATTTCAATTAATTCATTGAATTGTTGCAAAATCATAATTTCACTTAATTTCTAAACAACTGAGTGAAATTATGATCACAAAGCCTTATAATGAAACCTTTTCCCATCTTTCAGTCCAGATTTTTTGTGGACTTCAAAAAGATTAAGTTGAAGCAAAATAAAGGTACAATCAGCAATCCCACACACTCGTCCTCCCTCTTGCAGCCTCCACTTACACACACACACACACACACACACACACACCCGCCCGCACACACACACACACACACTATCAGCAGCCTTCAGCAGCACTGTAGGCAAAGAATGGCACTCCAGTTGGTGATCAAAGCCAGATATTGGAGCCAGGATGCAGAAGGGCGGCTCCACCTCCTGTACCACACCGCCGCCTCTCCAGTCTCGTGGCTGTGGCTGCTGCTCCAGGTTGTCATCCTCCCCGACTTCACCGTTATTTATCTGTGTCAAACCGGCGCCGCTCACTCCTGCGAGCTCGGCGAATCCTTATTACCGGCGTTGCCTCCTCTGCGCTGTCGAATAAGTAGGTAGCGCAGAGTTCCTGCGTCCCTGATAGATACAGGTAGTGGCGGGGCTCGAAATGACTCCTTGCTGTGTTGTTTCTGCAGCCGTTCTTTTTTGTTGTGGAACTCCAAAGCTTCGGGGGTTTCATCCATTGTAATTGCCTTTGGGCTGAGAAAGGGGTCAGGACTATAGGAGCCAGAGGCAAGCCGCTCGCACGGCTGCAGCTAGGGCTCAATATTTCAGGCTCTGAGCAGACGTCTTCTCCTCCCCTGTGGTCCGAGAGGGGCTGTGACATATTCAGGCAACAACAGCCCCGGCGCCTTTATTACACGCGGTGTACACACACGTGTGTGTGTGTGTGTGTGTGCGTGTGCGTGTGTGTGTGTGTGTGGCCACACACCTGCACTCTCTTCACAACAGTGCAGAGAGATGCAGGCGTCTCATAAGTTCTCTATCAGGTATCGATCGAGCCTCGGCGGGCCGCCGGGGAACATTTGTCGCTCTGGTTTTCAGAATGTTTCAAAGCAAAAGCTGAGCTGTAAAATTAAAAGCGGTTTTGCTTTTTTTGTTGGGTTTTTTTTTTGTAGCACTTTATTTGAAAGGGTGTGCATAAGCCTGCTATGACACTTTAATGCACTTTTAATGCTAGCCTTAGTACAACTTTGCACTAAAAGTGTCATTAGTTACCAAGTGACACTTCATGACAACAGTAATAAACATTCACAAAGACTCCTTCATTTTCATGACCGTTGTTATGGCATGTTTATGACAGTTTCATGTCAGTCTCAAGAGCACACTTTCAAAGAAATTGTTTTTTTTCCAATTAAATGCAAACAATTTTGATTAATTAATACTCAGACCTTGCAATTAACTGAATAAAAAAAAAAAAAAAAAAAGATCATCCAGTCCCGCTCCTAGTATCTCAGTAAATTTGCTGAGCAGCTCCGTTGAGGAGGCTCCAACTGCTGTTCAACAAAGGCGAATACCACAAAAAATATTACCAAAAAAAAAAAGAAGAAGAAAAAAACATTTTGAAAATGACCATATAAATTTACTATAAAGTAGCAAAGTGAATTCAAAAGTGACGACATCATGTTGCTTTCTAGGTGGCGGACCTGATCTAGTGTTTGATTGGTTTTACTACATCGTCGCGTTCTCATTCCGAATCCAGTCATTGTTGTCGACGTTGTTTGCTTTCGCTCTTAGCATCAATCACAGCCTGTCTCCACCATGTAAACCCCAACAAGCATGTTGCAAATTGCCTCTACATAAAATACAACTGATTTGAATTGAATTAAACACCGTGCAGCCGGAGCTTTCTCTCTGTCTAGTCATGATACTTTTTTCTATAACTCACTGTAACAAGTCTGACAGACCAGATATTTCAGAATCGATGTTGAAGTCGGTCAAAACCGGCGTCTCCACTCTAGTTTTTATTAACCCCAACCGATCCCCGTCAACCTAAATCAACCTAAATACAAAGTATTTACAATAAGTTGTTTTGTTTGTTTTTTTTCTGGCAAAACCCAGCACGAGAAATCCATACTTCATTACCCAGCTGTATTAATTATTTATTTATTTTTTTGGGCAACATGATGAAAACCTCATAAAATCCCGCCCCGCGTTCCTCGCTGTCTGATTGAATTTCGACTTACACGTAGCCTGGCTTGTTTGATAATGAGGGGGGAGAAAAAAAATAAAATGAAGCGCTGCACATTACTACAGGGATCACCGTTTCTCCTCCATGCATCAGATATAACCTCCTCCTGCTCGCTCGCACAGTGTGGGAAGCTGGTGGGTGTAACGCTTCATTCTTGGAGGCAGATAGTTCTATCTGCGGATAAGAAGGCGCTGTCATCGGCCTTAGTCATTGCAACAGGGAGCATTAATCACCGGGTATCAAAGAGGGATGTAAACAACTTAACCTGATATTTCAGAAAGTGGCTGTTCTTATGTCGGTTCGTGTTCAGCATGTTATTAGAGTAGAGCCACCGATACGGAGTGGAAGGGCTGCAGCGTGTCCACAGCTTTCAACATTTTATAGAATCAGTGTGGCTGTATTGTTCTTTATGAGTCAACAAATCCTACACAAATACATTACAAGGAGTAATAAATCTGATCAGATTTACTATTACTCGTACATTTCTACAAGAGAGGCATGTAAGAAGTTCACTGAGTTCTCTGAGTGAGTCTTGCCACTAGGTTCAGGACTCCGACCTTCTTCTCTCCTCTGAAGCTCTTCTGTCTTTCAGCAACAATTTGTTCTGTGTTTTGCATTGTTGCCTCAAAGCAAGAATGTCCTGAGTTCAGATCTATCCTGGAGTGTGCCTGGCTTCCCTCCGGGTGTCCTGGTTTCCCCCTAAAGCCTGAAGACATACTGCGCTCTGAGAAAGTACTTCTCCTTATAGATTTACTCATTGTTGCTTTTTTTTTTTTGTTAAACTGAAATGTTTGAAAATGTTATATTAGAAAACGACTACCTGAGTAATAACAAAAAGCTGTTTTATTAAAAGGAAAACATCTGCCAAAGACAACCAGGCGACTCCATGTGAAAAACCATAAACCTTAAACCCAACAATTGGTTTCACAATCGTTGATGGCGACGATTGTAATCAGGTGTTTGGAATAACCATGTACGCGTCTTTCAGACTTTACTAAGGAGGAATTCTGGCCTATTCTTCTTTGCAGAATTGTTTCTCAAGCAATGACGGCATCTCAGGCTGTTTTCACACCTGATAGTCCGGTAGACTCGGTTCAACTGAGGACCAAAGTTGCAACAGTTGTTTCAATTTCAGCTGGTGTGGTTCAGGTTCACACTGCACTGTGTGAAAACAAACCAAACACTTTGAAAAAGCTGCTCACCCTCTCGCCTGTGGTGGCGCTGCACCAAAAAACACTGAAGGAAACGACATGAAAACCTCTGAACAAGACACTGAGCACAACTTCCCCCTCCACAAAATGGAGTGGTGTCAGATTTTAGCGGCCGTAGGATTTTCTCTTTTGTCTTTAGCAAAAGACCACAAGTCATTTCTCCCGCTAGCGCTAGTTATGTTTAACCAAATTTACCCAGAATGCCCTGCGCTACAGTCTACTTTCTGCTTTTAGAGCGCTCTATAGTACAGACCGCTTGAAATCCACATTTGCATTCGAACTGCACTTCAACCCAACAGAGACGGAGGTTTTTAGGCGGACCAGAAAGTGCACCCTAAGTCTGAACTTTCACTAGGCCAATCAAAATGATTTCCTACTTTACTTTATAAACCCTACATGACTGGACTTCCTGCTGTGCTGTCCACTGGTCATCTAGCTGCTTAACCCAAGTGATTTTAAGGACAAAACCTGAAGACCGAACGTGAAGCAAAATTCACACTCCTATCAGTTGAGGCAGGTCACCCAGGCAACAAAGACTCCCAAGGGCATCACACTTCTGCCACCATCTTTAACTGCAGGTATGATCTTTGCATATTGTTTAATCACTTTATCTGAATTAAGTGATTACTTTAGATCTCAACCCGTGTTCTGTTTTTATCTGGATGAGTCAATGGCTTCATGTGTGCATGTGTGGCTTTCCTCTGGGTATTGTAGTCTCCACCATAAGGCCAAATTATGCATATTAAGTTAATTAGAGATTCTAAACTGCCTTATTTTATTTTACGAGTCTGTTTGTGAATATGCTGGCCCCCTGATGGACCGATGACCTTTTCCAGGATGTGCCCCCTCTGACCACTGCAGATGGGCACCGGGACGTGCACAAGCCTGATTAGAAGCGAGTGAGTACAGACAACGAACGGATGCATAAAGAGAGTCTCATCAGAAGCAGATTTAGTATAAACATCTCAACCAAATCAGAAGGCGAAGAACAGAAGAATATTACTGCATGAGTTCATGTCTGTTAAGAGAAACATTTGAAACTGACTGTATTCTCAGTCAATTCTTGCCCAACTTGAATATTTAGTATTAATTTGCAGAATATTAACCTACAGGCAATCAGTTAATCACATGATAAATTAAAACAAGCTCAATACTTTAAGTCCTAATGATTAATTGTTTTATTTTGAAGGGCAATTTTGATTACAGACATCATAATACAATTTCTTACAGTCTCTCTTGCATGTGGTTTTTATTTACTTTTAATTTATTGCTTTTTTAATTTTAGGTAGTTAAAATGTCTTTCAGTTCCGATGCTAAATTTAATTTGAGAAAGGAAGCATGCGCTATTATTCTATTATCAAAATATTGCTTGAAAATGATTTTGAAACAACAACATTATCATTTACCACAAAAATCATTGGGACATTTTATCGTTCAGCAAAATTAGTTTTATTACAGGCCCACATGTGGTCCAATGATAATTTGCAGGCAACAGATTTAAATGATTGGAAAGCATTTCAGTTCATGTCCAGTTTAGGTAAATGTGTTTTCTTTCCTTTTTTAAAAAAAAATAGTTTTAAAAAAACAATTAAAGCTACAGTGTGTAACATTCATAAATAAATGTTTTTTATGCATTTGTTAAAACTGCCACTTTGTCGAGACAGTTCAGTATAGGACAGATCATCTGTGAAATTATTTATTAGCTCCTCTGCCTTCCCCCAGTGCTAGCTGCAGAAATAGACCGCTCGGTCAGAAACAACCAATCATAGTCGGGAGGAGGGTCCTAGTGCTGTGAATCATGTTTATGTACGCGCAGATTACAACCTCCACCTTGCTCTTCTGATACAGTTTAGCGTCTTCCTGACAGTCGAGCCCGTCATGAATGCTAAAACTCGTTAGCATGGCCACTGATGATGGCAGATAAATGCTTTTCCTGGAAAGGCAAGTTGTTTCTCCGCCATTGGCATATTGACCAGCGTGTACACAAGGATGACTGACATCACTAAGCCCCTCCCCCTGGCTCTAATTGGTTGTTTTTGATCGGGAGAGGAGCATTTCTGCATCTCACGATAGTAGCTGAGAGAAGCTGGAGGAGCACAATTATTTTCACTATTATCCTTCTCATACTCCCACAGCATATTGACAGTTTTGATATGTAAAAAAATGCATTTATTTTCCAAAATAAAAGTTACACATTATAGCTTCCATATTTAAATAATGGTGTAATTGAAGTGTAGAGTTTTGCAAACAGAGATTAATTTAATACAATAACAAAATGTGGAAACGAATGGGAGCCCTTCCTAGACGCAGTGGATGTTCACAGCAGGACTCTCTGGAGGACTGGGATTAGCATGTAGCTGAAGTTCTTATTTTCTTTCCATGGCTGGGTTTGTCTTGTAGGTGAGCTCCAGCTCATCCAGAGTTAGCCCCAGCTAATAGACTAGCGGTCAGCTTTGATCCATGGCGTTTTTAATATGACTGGAGACAAACACGGGGGAGATTAGCAAACAGTGCAGTTAATAACCCAACTGTCTGAACCAAGCTTCCTGACCGCTAATACCAATTACCGTCGGGCGTCGCACGCTCTCCTCACGAGCGCAAACTTTACATGGACACACACGAGTACACACGGTGAATCAGGAAGTGCTGCATCACTGTGATTTGACTTGTGTTTTTTCTTTTCTCTCTACTTCAGGCCTGGATGGTTCAGGCGCTGCGACCCCGTGATTGTGCCGGGCTTCTCTTTAATCCCTTTGGTTTCTCCTAAAATAAATCAGCCCCGTTGAATGGTGGGCAGAAGATCTCTAAATAATTACCTCAGAGCCTTCCTCTATCTCTCAGGGTAAGCCTCTATTTACATATGCCCAGGCAGGCAGACCTCTGACGCCGACTCACAGTGTTTATGTCGGTTTCCGAGAGCCTCCATCTGCCGTGTTTTCACTCTCACCTCCACTTTTCAAAAACCCTCAACTTCCCTTCTTTCTTTTTTTTGTCTAAAATGTCCAAATTTTAGACGAACAAAGCAGAAATATTTTCAAAAAGACATTGATTTGTCTTTTCCATGATTTTTTTTTTCCTGAACAATATCAAAAAGGATGGGGCAAAATCAAGCAGCCATTCCCACACAGTAATTGTGCGACGGAAGTCATCGGTAACCCAATTAACGGCTGTAGCCCTTTGCTGCATTCGGATCGTGGTTTGATATGTTTTGTGATGCGATCTGACACTGTAGTTAGAGCAATCATTTCCCCAGCGCATGATGGTGTGAGCAATGTAATTGCACTTTAGGGTTTCCGGTTATTGCGTTATGTAAATGACTCTAGAGTCATGAGGATGATAACTTAATGAAGTCCAAAAGTAAGTGCAGTTAATATGACAAAGTAGGTTTTCTTTTTCCAGGTGTTGTCGTCGAGCAGAACTAAGTTCGGTCACAAACTTCGCACCACTTTTTTTTCCTTTATTATTTTGGCAAAAAATAAAAATAAAAACAGCAGACCTAAAGACAGGATAAAAAAAAATATTTGTATAATCTAAAAATAAATAACCACAATCCATCCTCTACCCACCTCTGGGTGAGGCAGAGTTTGAACTTTTTTGTCGTACGCAAAATGCCACACTTTGTCTCTCGCTGAACACACCGAGTCCATGACGGAACATGGTGGCTATGGGTGAAGCTAACCACGGGAAAGCCTGGAAAAGTTCAACAAGACGACCAAGCATCCAGAGCTACAGTTGAACATCAAAGCATATTCATGTTTTAAAATGGTCCAGTCAAAGTTCAAACTGAGAGTCCTGTTGAATAAATGCTCAAAAACTTCAACCTGTACATGTGTAAACCTGGTACAGAAGTATAATAAAAAAAGAAAAAAAAAGAAAAACAGGCAGTTTTGATCTCAACAAAAGATGATTCTTAAAAAGTATTGACTTGATACAGATGCACGCCTCACTTTTATTTGTTTGTGATAAATAAAAAACTATTTTAATTCCACCTGACAATAACGCAATACTTTAAGTTGGTATTTTATGTAGAAGATCAATATAAAATCTAGGAGGTTTACATCATTATAAAATGTGGGGGGAAAAAGATCAAGGGGTGTGGATGCTGTTGCCGGGCACTGTTACCTTAGTTACTGCCACTGCCATCATTTCTTATATTTAATAATTTTATTTTCCAAGTATGACATCATCCCTAATGCATCTTTTTTGAAAATAAAATGTTTTTTTAAATTTTTTTTAAATAAAAGCTTGAAACTGTTTAGTGAAATCAGATTTTTCCTGACTGTGAAAACATCGGAGTAACGCGAGTTCCTTTGAAACCTGCAACATCTTCTTCTATTATCCCAATTCCAGTGGACAGGAGCAGCGAACGGCGCTTTGATGAGTTTGGTTGATGAACTTTGGCAAGCCAGACATGCATAATAGAAGTGAAGAATGCGCTCCCCTCTAGTCTTGGTCCGTGGCTATTACAGCTGCTCCACGGTGGGCCCTCAGCCTAAATTTACATCAAAATCTTTCTGATCAGAGCAGCTGCTCTCAGCAATGGTCAATTCAAGGTTTTGTGTGTCTGCTGGGGTCCTTATGCCGGCTGGCAGATGTTCATTAGCCGGCTCGCCTTTCATCTCAGTATGGAGAACAATGGTCTGGCACGCCGTCCTGCTCTTTCATGAGCTAATAAGGCATCATATCTGACCTCAAACCAGGCAATAATCCATTCGGAGGCGAACACCTGGGATCGGGCCGCAGTTCAAGCCTCCAGTTTCCTGTGAACTTGACAAACTTTGGTGGATGTGCACGCCTCTGCACCGTCAGCCTGCTGGCTGTTTGTCTTACCTTTGACATCACACGAATCAAATCTGTGAACCGCCTCCATCTCTGATATGTTGTTGTTTTTTAGAGAGATGTTGTGTTCTGGTTTTAAGGGGAA